>NC_072011.1:51357944-51667944 GCF_027791375.1 Indicator indicator | reverse complement strand
TTGGAAGAAATGTGTAGTTCTGCTGTGGTTACCGAACGCAGGCCTCATCTTGAGGTGCAGCTGTGTCTTCTGGTACTTCTGCTGCTCTAATACAGGATGTGGGGAGAGGTGTGCAGAAGATAGGCAAGCAAAGATACTGTTTGGCTCGGAGAGATTACTGATGATACATACACATCCAAATCATAGCTTCACCTCTAGACTGTCTTTGTGAATTTGGCTTAGCAAATTCAGCCTGGGACACAGTAACAACTAGAGGGAATTCTGTTAATCCATCCTCCTGCTACATGGATTTCTGATGAAACTCTGGATCATAGAACTGTTGAGGTTGGAAGAGCGATCATCATGTCCAATGACTTGCCTAGAGCTCACAATCTCAGCACTACTGCTAAGCCATTTCCACTAAATCATGTCACTAAGCACCACAATTCTGCTCTTGTAGACAAATCATGAAATTGGGAGCTTCATCCTCAAATTCAAGGGCTGCTTTTTTTTTTTTTTTCAGCCTTTCTACAAAGTGACATTAATTCAGGTAGTTTGGGAACATTGTGTTTGTTGTCACAGAATATTATTTGTATGTTTGAAAAGAGAGAAAAACAATCATAAAAATGTAATAATTGTCTTAATGTTATCTCTTTTGAGCATTTATTTAGGCCATGTTTTATCCTTGTAGGGAAAAGCACACCGTGAACAGCAGCTTGTATTACTGAAGGAGCATCTAGAAAAATATTACAGGAGCCGTAACCGGAAATGGATTGTTTTATTTCCAGAGGGTGGTTTTCTTAGGAAAAGGAGAGAAACAAGCCAGGAATTTGCCAAGAAAAACAATTTGCCATTTCTTAAACACGTCACCCTGCCGAGAACTGGGGCAACACAAGTAATTATGAAAACGCTTGTAGTGCCTCAAGAAAATGGAACTCCAGCAGGTAGAGACACTGTGATAAAAGGTAAAGACCACTTCACTCTCTTGGATAAAAAGCAAGCTGAATGTCTCAGGTTTGAATTAAGCAAAACATTACATGTTGGATTGATGTCTTTAAATCTTAAATGCATCCATAATGCGTCATCATATTTGTATAAACATTTTCTTACTTGCTTTTAGTTCCACTAAGTTTATTTTTTATGTTGAGATGAGCAGCCTGAGTGGGCAAGAAAGTGGGCTGCATGTTTCAGCACAATTGTTTTGCACTGGCTTACAATAGCATGGAAATACAGTAAAAGTATTTCTGGGATATGCAAACTGCTCATATTTTTATTCCTAGTTTAAAAATTTAGTTTCTTTGTATCCAGCATTGTACACTTCGTTCCTTCTCTTGAACTATTTTCTACTAAGTTCAATTTCTCCTTTTCTCCTTGTGATGATTCTCCCCTTTGTTGGTGGAGTTAACTGTCACTGATAACTAAATTTGAAGGGTCATTTTGGCTGCCTTATGTTAGAAGAGTTATGAGGGAATAAGAATATTCCTGCAGCATTGTTCTTGGATGTCTGGGCTGTAAGAGAGAGTATAGTAGAGATATAAATCATACCTGTAGTTATGGGACTTGATGCTTTTAGTTTCTCAGTTTTTAAAATTAACCACTTTGTATGCTAAGAGAGTTGGGTTAGATCTTATTTAACCTACTTGTAGATTTCTGCAATGGGATAGGGGTTAGTGGTGGTTTCATATTGATGGGTGGTGCTGATATTTTCATAGCCAAAGTATTATAATCATTTAGCAGTTTGAGCCAAAAATCAATCCTTATGAAGCAACATGTGCAGATGACTTTGGGTTTGTTCAGTGCCAAAGTTGAAATTCCAGGGTTAGCAGGATAACTCACATAGAAATTGCTTCCAGATTTTTAGTTTTGAAGTTAATCTTGTCATCATAAGAAATTAATGGAAATTATATTCTTTCAGGAGTGGAGGGAAGATTTTAAATGAAATGAAAATCAAGCTGTTGAATGCACAAGAATGTTTCCTTTCACACTACATTCAGAAAAGAAAGGCTGAGAAGAGCCCTTGTTGTCTTAGAGTATTTTAGGTTTAAAAGAGAAACAGAATACTGTAGTCCTTGTTATTTTTTTTAAGGAGAAAAGTTTGCCCTGTTCCTGTTCTATTTATTCTTGTCTTAATGGGAAAAAGGTATGAAAAGTAAGAAGTTCCCCAAATGTGAATTGCAGGCCTTGTACTTCTGGAAGGGGACCAAAAGCACTTGTTAAATACTGATTTCATGTTTTCATACATGGAATGCTATCAGCTTAGCTTGGTGGGGGGTTTGGGATTGGGTTTTTGTTTTTTTTTTTTGCTTTTGTTGATTTGGGGTTGTTTTGGGGGGCTTTGGGTGTTTTTTTTTTTTGGGTTTTGAGGGGTGAGGGTTGGTTGGTTGGTTTTTAGTGGCTTGATTCAGACTCTGGGGAAATGAGCATTCGATTGTAGTTGACCTAACTGGGCACTGAAATACAGGAATTGTCTTGGAGTGCAGTGGAACCACACCCTGTCCATTGTACTCGAAGTATAGAAGGAAACATAAGTAGGCAAAAATGGGAAAGAAATGTTTGGGTTTAGCTATCGTTCTTTCATGTTAATGGACAGGAAAATGTAATAAAAGGGATGAAAGAGAGAAGTAAAAGTAAATTTTTTCTATGCCAGGAGAGACTAATATTTTGTAGATAGGAAGATGAGGTACTTCAAGCTGAGATACTCTTAAGCTCACTAAAATGTTTCTAGCATGGTAAAACTTCCCTTTCAGGGAAATACAAAAGGTTAATTCTTGATCTATGTCTTGTATAAAAGACTCTTCATTTAATTGTCTGCCTTCCAAATGATTCTGCTGTACTCTCGGTTATATTATAAAGTTAGCAACTGAACAAGTTAGTGATCATCTTTATTTTTTTATCTCTTTTATCTTTTCCTTTTTTTAACATGAAAAAAGTGGCTCAGTGAAATCAAGCTTTGTTGTGTCTTTGGGTTGCCATTGCTGGCTTGTTGGTGCAAGAACTAGATGTAGTACATACAGGGTTTTGCCACTGTCTTGCATAGAGATTGTGTGCAAACTCTTTGCACATTATTACTGTACTCTTTTGTTTGAGAAGTGGCTTATTTTTCATTAGCATCACACTTGAACTTCACGATTCACTGAAAACAATTTTCCTGTGCACCACTTCTTGTACTCTGTGTTCTCTTATTTAACAAAGTTCCTGGTGACTTGGGTTGCCAAGTAGTTGGTCTTACTATAATAAGCTTTCTTCTCCATAACTTGTCATTCTTCCAATGTTTTTGTTATTGACAAGCTTTACTGGTAATGATGGGAGTTCACTTCCCTCCTTAATCCAGTTTTAGTTTAATTGATTTATGTATTAACTCCTCATCAAAAATTATGTCCTTTTCTTGTTGAGTTTCCTGGGTAGCTGGGTCATGATGCACAGTTGCAATGTTCTTCAGTACTGTTGTTCATTAGTATGGGATAAGTTCATATTACCCTTGCAGTTTTTATACTGTTCTACCTTCTCAGCTGGTGTGGTACTGGGTGAAAGAAGAAAAAATGACAAAAACAAAAGATGTTTTTGGACGAACCAGGTTGCATAAAGTGGTTTCACCATGTTACCCATCCCTCTCCCCAGCTTGCTTTTGTATGTTGAATGTCACTGAAGTTACAGCCTTCAAACAATAGTTCAAGAATTGTGCAAGTGTTTAGATGCTACATCACCTGTCCTGCCTTGATAAGGTCTCTAATTCGATTTCTGTCATTGCTTTGGTAGAGATCTGCTTATGCAGTGAAGTGCGAAGTTCAGAGGCCTCCCAAAAATGTCTTAATTATGATATTACTATTCTTAATGTCCAATCCCTTTCTCATTTAATTTTTCTTTTAATTAGGAATTTCTCACATTTTATTACCTGATTCTTCCTCTGTAAAGTGATGGGAAGAACAAATGTCCCTGAGCTAGATAATAAGTATTAATTGATTATTCTTGTAGTCAAATGGATCACACAGGATCACAGCATGTCAGGGGTTGGAAGGGACCCAAAGAGATCATCGAGTCCAACCCCCCTGCCAGAGCAGGACCAAACAATCTAGCTCAGCTCATAGAGGAACACATCCAGATGGGCCTTGAAAAGTTTCCAGGGAAGGAGACTCCACAACCTCTCTGGGGAGCCTGTTCCAGTGGTCTGTGGTCCTTACAGTAAAGAAACTCCGCCTTGTGTTGAGATGGAACCTCCTGTGCTGCAGCATACATCCATTGCTCCTTGTCCTCTTGCAGGGAGCAAGTGAGAAGAGCCTGTCCCCTCCCTCCTGACACCCAGCCCTCAGATATTTATAAACATTTATTAAATCCCCTCTAAGTCTTCTCTTTTCCAGACTAAAAAGCCCCAGGTCCCTCAGCCTCTCCTCATAAGGCAGTGCTCCAGTCCCCTAATCATCCTCATAGCCCTCTGCTGGACCTTCTCCAGCAGATCCCTGTCCCTCCTAAACTGGGGAGCCCAAAACTGAACGCAGTACTCAAGATGAGGTCTTACCAGGGCCGAGTAGAGGGGGAGGAGAACCTCCCTTGATCTGCTGGACACACTCTTCCTAATACACCCCAGAATCCCATTGGCCTTCTTGGCTACAAAGGCACATTGCTGTCCCATGGATAACTTGTTATCCACTAGGACTCCCAGGTCCTTCTCCACAGGGCTGCTCTCCAGCAGATCACCTCCCAACCTGTACTGGTGCAGTTTATTATTCCTCCCCATATACAGGACTCTGCACTTGTCCTTGTTGAACCTCATTAGGTTCCTCTGTGCCCAGCTCTCCAGTCTGTCTGAGTCTCTCTGGATGGCCACACAGCCTTCAGCTGTATCAGCCAAGCCTCCCAGCTTGGTGTCATTAGCAAACTTGTCCCCTCATCAGTGTCATTGATGAAGATGTTGAACAGCACTGGACCCAGCACTGATCCCTGGGGGACTCTACTAGTTATAGCTCTCCAGCTGCACCTGGCACCATTGATCACCACTCTTTGAACTCTATCTTGTAACCAGTTCCTAATCCACCTCACCATCTGCTCTTCCATCCCACACTTCCTGAGCTTGCTCACTGGGATGTGATGGGTGATGGTGTCAAAGGCCTTGCTAAGGTCAAGGTTCACTTTGACTTTTATCAGTTGCTTTCCCAAGACAAGAAGCTTCTATTTTCTTAATTTCCTCCTAACAGTTTTCCAGGCCGCCTTTCATATTTGAAGACCCAAATAAAAGCTTTCATCAGGGTGAAATTTAATTTCTTGCTGGCAAATACTGAATTAAATTATTAAAACA
The DNA here is from genome assembly GCF_027791375.1 of Indicator indicator. Lineage (NCBI taxonomy): Eukaryota > Metazoa > Chordata > Aves > Piciformes > Indicatoridae > Indicator > Indicator indicator. Next base: position 51,662,675 of record NC_072011.1, on the reverse strand, counting down.
GTTGTTGCTCTTCCTGGGTTGTTAAACATTTGTTTAGCTTTAATGAAATAGAACAAATATTCCTAAATATACGAGGATAGAGAAACATATAGGAGAGACAGTACTATCAATTGATGGCTCAAGTGACTGTGAAGCCAGAAAGTATGGACAGTGTAGTTAAGTGGTGTCTGTGCCTGGTGTAAGTTGATTCTGGTGTCTGATGAAAGTGTCCCTCTAGGCAGATGTGCTGTGCACCCCAAATAGAGCACTGCTACCAGCACCTGTGTTCCAGGAAAAGGTTTTAGAGCAGAATAGAAATATGGGCAGCATAAAAATACTTGATGCATAACCATCATCACCTTAACCCTGCAGGTACTAATGTGTGTGGAGGGGGTTATTTTATGGTTTGGTTTTGTTCATTTGTTTGATTTTTTAACAGAATGCTTAGTCTCTGACATAGCTGGAAGTGCAATGTTTTTTTCAGCTAAGAATCAATCTTCTTGTGAGTTTTAAAACTTGCAAAGTGTTCTAAGTGTTAAACGGCTGCAATTCAAAGGAGTTGGGAGCAATTGTTCACTGAAGATATGTGTTCCAGAGCTTATTTTGGATCAACTTTTCTCTAGTATATTGGGTTTTTTTTTTTAATACTGCTGGATTTTACCATGCAGCAATTTTTTTTGTCTGATAAGAGGATGCTATGAGCTTGTTCAGAGCCATATTGAAATCTTACCTTGCTGTTTTTAAATGCAGCACAGTACATTTAGTTCTGATGCTTTTTCTCTGAGAAATTAAATTTTCCCTTTGCAGAGCTGGGCACTGGACTTCATAATTGATTCCCCCCCCCCCCTCCCCTTTCCCCCTGCCCCCCCTCTTTTTAATCAAATTTTTTGATTCACTGTTCTGTAAGGAATGTGACTTGAATAACGTGGGGAGGTTTTCTTTTTTATCCTGAGAAAAGAGGCTTTTTGTTTTATTCCAGATAATTTGTTACGGAGAGATCTTCGGATAATGAGTATGTCTGAGAACTAATCTTTGGGAAAAGAGTCAATTTGAAGGTCAGCTGTCCATCACATGAGGAAGGTAGAGAACAAGCAGCAAGTTGGAAGAGCACATTGCTGTATGTTGGGGAGACAACAGCCTCTTTTGGCTGCATTTAGAGTGATGTAAGTGTTCAGGAAACCATACCTGAACACGAGGGAGTGCTATGTTCAAGTGGAAGCTACAGTATGTTCAAGTGGAAGCTACAGTCCTCAGGTTCACACCTGGCTGGTGCATTTTTTTAGAACTCCAGATGCAATCCAGCAGTATCACACCTTCCAGAGCTCAGTTGGAGATGAGATTTCCTGCTGAAACCTGTCTTTACAACCTACTCTTTCTTAGTGGTAAACACTGATGATCTGCTAGTGAGTTTGACCATGAGTTTGCATGGTCAAATGCAGCTTTTAGCACTGGTTGAGAATAATCTCAGGGACAGAGGACAAGAGAAGCTCTAAACCCACTGAATTTGTGGTTGTAGGCAGTTAAGTATCTGCTCTGAGAGGACCATAGAGGATGATGGTGTACTCAGTGTCTTGAGGACCCTGATGGTAACTTGCTTCATAACTAAATGTGAAGCAACTTACTATCACTGAATCCACAGATAAAACATAAAGAAGGAAAAAATACCTCTGCTGGTGATTTAAAAAGCAAACCCAACAGATTTAGGAGACTGCTTAATTATTTTTTTTTTTTTTTAATCTAGGCAAGAGTGTGCCATTCATACTAAGGTACACTATTGCTATGTGATTTGTGTACAACTGTGTAGAACAAATACCTGCAGGCCTGTTTTGAACATTTATATACTATTTAAAAAGAATCAGACTGCTAACATTTTGAGGTAATTTGAAAGATCTCAGTGGCAAGCACACTGACACCACAGAAGTAAAACTAGTTCCTGGAGAGATCAGCTTAAATTTGGCCTCTGCAGCGCTGTCTTCTGATGATGTCTCTGGCAGCCACGCTGCTCCATTTCTCAGCAGGTGCTAGAAATGAAGGATGAGAGTGTTTTTTAATGATAGGTAGAAAGCTCAAAAGAGTTTGGCTGTCAGAAACACCTATGGCTGTCTTGGCCAAGACAAATTTGGCAAGAGGAGTTCTTGAACAGGTATACACAATTCCCTTTCTTTCAGCTACAAATGCTATATTTGAGATTCACACCTGATTATAAATTCATGGGAAAGTCTTTCTCTTCTGAGTTCCTGTTAGTGTGCTCCATTTGAAAAATAGCAAGGTTTATTTTTGCTCAAAAGTTTACTGAAGCTTGAAAGCGATGTCCTTGGGCATATTGAGGTCCTGCCTTCTTGGCTTGTGTGCAGTTGTCTCTTTCTTTTTTAATTGACTTTAAATATGCTCATGAGCAGGGGACAACAGAGTAAACCCCCCCACCCCCTCCAGCCCCCAAAAACTTAACAACAAGATTTATTTCAAATTTTATTTTCTTAAATTCTTGGTGACTTAGGCTTTTTTTGGCAGTGTGAGATCTTGGATAATTATGTAAGGCTTATTTTAAAGCAGAGCATGCAGAAATATGCCTGTGACTGATTTGATAGCATGTCTTGGTAATTGCACATGGAGGTAGCTGTGCTAAGATCTGCTTTCTCTAAAGAAGGGTCTATGGAGGATGCTATTTTAAGAATTCTTCTATTTTTTCTAACCTGGGGTTCCTGGTAGGCTGTCACATGCAGGTTTTTCTTTTCACCCTGCCCTAGAGGGGGATGGAGGTGATTTTAGGGCTGGGTGACGAGTCCATGCAGCAGCTCTACTCCACAAAAGCAGAAGGTAGAAAATTAGCATAGAAGAGGACTGCAGGAGTCTTACTGTGATGAAGTTTGAACCATTATCTGCTGAAAGAACAGTTGGAAATATTAGCTAAATATTTAATAAAATATTTTGAAGCATTTTACAATAAATAATAGGATAATGTGCCCACATTCATCTGGCATTTTTTTAATTGCAATTGCTTACACAATTTACTTGTCTTTATCCATTTTTACTTTACATTTAGGGGAAAAAAATAATTGAATGGGCTTGTTTTGAAATCCATTTCTAAATGAATACTTCTGTGGATTTACTATTAATTTCCTATTGGTTGTTCTCTAATACATTGCTACCTCTGACATTAAGATCTCTGTAGTTACTGCTTTTCTTAGGAAAGACTTGACAATTATTCTGTCATCATGCTGGCAACCCTGGAGCATCTAATGGGACCTTGTGTTTTCATTTCACCTGTTCCTCAGGGTTTTTAAAGACTACTTCCAGAAGGTGACACAATGTTTCAGCTTGACCTATGTAGTTTGCCCTTGGTCAAATTGGAAGAACACTGCTACTACTATTAGGAAATGCTGTCTGGCCTAATTCAGGCAGCGTATGTGCATTTGTAATGAAGCAGTGCAAGTCCATTGTTGAGTAGACGTGATGAAAACATTAGCTGCTTCTTAAAATAATTGATAGGTATTTGTGATAGTGTGGCTCTACTCACCTTCTCACACTTTATTAAATTGGATGCACATTAAATGAAATGCAACATAAATGAAATGCAGGTAGAAACTCATGAGTCAGTCCTTGCACGTATGTACTAGTTGGCATTAATAAGTGTGACTGGTAGAGTGAGCCTCAGATTGTTTTGCAGATTTCTTCATGTGTGTGGTAGCTCTTCTGTAAAATTTGAGTGGCGATTTTGGGCAAGACCAAACATCTGTCTAGCCCAACATCTTGTCCACGGCTTCAAGTGGATATGAGAGCACAAGCATGAACACATCAAACATGGATTGTACTTCTCCCGCATATTCTCGTGGCTTCTGTTTCCAGTGTGGTAGGTTTCCCAAGTCAGATAGGAGTTTCTCCTTGTTCAGTTAACCTTCAATGAATTTATTCTGGATACTTGTCCAGTTCCCTCTTGAATGTAACTCTCAAGATCCCTGACATTCTTCAGCAAGGGGTTCCAGGCAGTTTCTTTCTCTCTGCACAAAGAATGATTTCTCTCTGTTAGCTTTTGAAAGCTTTGCCTCTTGGCTTCATTTTGAATGTGTCTATTCTTGTATTGAGAAAGATGATGGACAATCTGTCCCTGAGCACGTTCTTCATGCTGACAGTGTTCTTGTCAGCTTCTACCACATTACTTTCATAGTTACCTCAGCTTCAGGCTTGAAGAGTCTTGTACTTTATACTAAGACTTACATGCTTCTGCCAACAGGTTTTTGATAGCCAACTTTAAGATATTGCTGGATGTGATGTAAGCATATTACTATACTACTGTATTAAGCATTAAGTAAGCATGTTACTATACAAGCCCAAACATAATATGACCTCAGATATAAGGCAGCTCCAGTTTCCACAGAACAGACATAAAATGGACAAGCTAAACTCAAAGTGCTATATTGGTAATGTGCCCCTCCTTCCTGCTTTGCTTTCCATGTTTGCTGCTCTTCCTCTTTGCAAACCTGTGAATTGAAGACATGCCAGAGAGAGGTCATGGCTAGGCTGATATCTGACCTTGAATATTGCTGGCAGTTACCTATGTTCATATTTAAATTTAACTCTCCTTAATCTTCACAGCAAATATTTTCAACTCCTTTGATCCTTTTTTTTTTTTTTTTTCAGTTTCTGCATATGAAGTATCTTTAGAAGCATATAAAGATACACTGATAATTATTCTGGGACCTTGTGGAAGCAATCTCCATTGTGAAAACTTCTTTTAATTGCTTTCTTGTGTTTAATACACAAAGTGGTATATAACTTCTTTATTCCATAACTCAGATTTTTAAGAACCTTTGAGAGATTTTTCTTTTTTAAAAAAACCTTCTTTGAGTTTTTAACTAAGTTACATGAATTAAATCACCTTTATCCGCTTGTCCCAACTCAGTAGTCAGGCTAGCTGTCCAAAGGGATCTCTTGCTTTATCAGTGCTCTGCAACTGCAAGCTCTTACGAAGGCCCAGTTATAAATGTGCCTTGAGCACAGATCAAGAAAATGTGGATTTTTAATTTTGAAATTTCCCTTTTGATTGGGGAGGAGCACCTAACGCTTGGCCAACATGTTATGTGACTCTACTCATACCCCATGAATGAACTTGTTCTGTTCTGTGTATTACAATATATAAGAACAGCAGAAATAACTGTGAAAGTAAAATCTTGATCTACCTGAAGTTTGTGAAGGTATTTCTGTGCTCTATAGTGAAATCTGGGTTTGATTTTTGTCTGTCTTACCTTATCTGTGTCTTATGCTCCATGAAGTAATATAAAAGTGGAAAAGCTGTCGAGTGACATGCGCTTTCTGATTATTTTTAAAAGCAAATCTCTTTTTGTTCCTAGAGAATAAATCAAAAGGCCTTCAGTGGGTGATAGATACCACCATTGCTTATCCCAAAGGTGAACCCATAGACATCCAAACTTGGATTCTCGGCTACCGACAACCAACAGTTACTCATGTACACTACAGGTAGGAAACAAACCTTCTACTCTTACATTGAACTAAAATATTAAAACCCAAGTCTTCAGAAATTAGTGATATCATGTCTCAGGATACGAGAAATGAGTCACTAAGTTGTTTGGTTTTTTTTCTCACACAGTTGCGTAGCTCATATTATCCAAACACAACAGTTTTCTTTTCAAAAGTTCAGTGACCGTTCCATATCTTGGTATATTGATGTTTTTGACTGATGTCCTGTGACTGAATCTATTTATAGGGAATAGATTTGATGGCCAGGTTATCTTTTCCACTTTAATATTAAGGTGATGGTAAAACCAGCTTGTGTGGGTTTTGTTGGTTGGTTGGTTTGGGTGTTGGTGTTTGTTTTGCTTTTTTAGTTCTGCTTTGTTTTTTTAAATAATGGCATCAAATGAAAAATCAGTGTCTTTAAGTAACAGGTTTTCTAGGAGATTATTATATATTGTATTTAATTCTCTGAAATATCTCTTTTTTTGCTCAGGGCATACTGTTAATAGCTGAGTAGAGCAACACTCTAGAAATAGTAGCAAATGTCATTAGCACCTGTCATGGGTTTAATTGAATATTTGCTACTGTTACTCAGAATCATCCTGCCTCATGCCAGCTTCAAAATGAAAGTGCTGGCTGGAACAAAGTATTATGGGGCTTGAAGCTCAGGTTATGACATGGGAGGCTTCCTGTCCTGGTTGTTGCTTTTGGGTTCCAGGTTTTGGTTCTGCATTTTGCTGTACTGTGTCTGTAAATAGGCTAAGCTAAGGTGCATTGTATTATTGACTAAGGTAATTGTGCATTATGTTATCTTATATTAAACTCTTTTTGTCTCAACTCTGTATCTCAACCCAGAGGTTTTCTTGTGTTTTACTTTCCCTCAACTCTGTGTTGTGGGGAAGCAGTCAGGTTAACCCGTTACAGTGCCTTAACCTGCTACAGCACCTAGGGTGGGATATTATTTAAGCTTTTCTCCTCAGCAGTTCTTTAGGTCTTTCTTAGGTCTCAGGACCTAAACTAATGGAGAGAGAAGTTTCATGTTGCTTTTTGATTTCAGTTAATTACAAGTCTGAAATCTCCAGAAATATTTTAACACTCTTCCTGTACCAAATAAGTTGATCACATTTCATCCCCAAGTTGCGTTATTTTGTCTTAATTGCCTTTTGCTGATGTAGAGACCTTTTAAGGCTTTTACAGTAAGATTTCAAATACCTTTGTGTGAATTCCCTGGGTGTCAGTTTAATTGGGAATGACCTTCTCCATCATCCTTGCTGTGTCGGTGTTGTGTGATGCAGAGTACAGGCTGCTCACTGGAGCTGCATTCCACAGCTGTGTTTAAATCTCTCCCTGCTTTTTATAGAAATCTACTTCAAGTTTTTCTGAAGGTGAACATACTCACACTCTCAATTATGTAAGATAGTGTAGTATTTATTGTGCTTTATTCAGGTCACCTTAGCACTCTCAGATCTCTGGGATAGTTGCAAGTTGGATGTATTTAGAATTTGACTCGAGTATTTCCAGAAATACATCCTTTTAAAAAAGAGGGAAAGTTAGTGTGAGTTGAATTAACTTCCTCCTTCTATATGTGTATATTCAAAACCTATTTTTAAGCACAAACATAAAGGTGATGTCACCTTCCTTGCATTTAACTTAATGTTAGTTCCTGAAATACTAAAATTCTAAGAAAAAAAAACAGTAATTGTTTATTGTTGAGTGTAGATGTGTGTTCTTATGGAGGGTCTAAATCATAAAATGTTTTGTTGGTTTTTTTTTTCATTTTGGGGTGTTTTTTTTTTTAAATAACCTCCAGTGGTTATGACTGACCTTGTAAAAACATTTGAAGTACACCCCCAATGGAAACTAATGCAGTGGCATGTCTCTGAAGGCAGAGAGCTGGGTGTAACACCTCTGAAATGAGAACTGAGTGTTTAGATTTTAACTGGAGCTTTGGCTAACGTTCCAGTCCTGGTAGTTCTTAAATTGGCATTTACCTTCCGATTTGAGGGCTTGAATTGAATGCAGAGTAGCAGCTCTTAAAGATGTGTTTAACAAAGTGCCTTGACTCTGACAGCAGGCACAGGGAGGCAGCCTGCACGCCATCCTGTAGCAGGTTCCGAGCAGGTGTTGCATCTGGATAGCTCTTTTGATGCTGATGGACCTGGCCTTCATGAACTTGTTAAATACCATTTTTAACCTGCTGATACTTAGTTTCACTGTTTGCCATGATGACACAGTGTGTGACTTCTTGAGGGTGTCGGCCAGGATCATTTCCTTTTTTGCTTGCATTAAGTTCTCCACCTTATGCCTTCACCCTGTTTCCCATGTCCTGCCAGCAGTGGATGAATCATTCCTCAGTGACGCTCTCCGTGACCTGTGATTTTTACAGACAGCTTTCTCATATCCTGCCTTAGCTGCTCCTGTTGCCCTTCCAGCCTGATGAGTCTTCATCTACTTGGTGTCTCCTTACTCAAAAGCCTTACCCTGGTATCTTGTTACTTCTGTCTGTGCCTTTTCTGGCTCTGCTCTAACTAGGGTATGAGTTGACTGACATTCTGGATTCCCCACAGAGATTTCAGGATCGCTTACCGGCGTAATAATAGCTAACCTTGGAGGCTGTGCTAGTGTACATGTAGCTGCTGGTCCTTTTTCCTTTCCCAGTGTTCACTGCCTTGCATATACTGGTATTTGATTTCATCTCCAACTGTTGTCAGGTCCTTCTGTGATCTTCTCTGTGACTACCGGGAATAATTCCATACAGAAGTAGTCATACTGCTTTTGTATCATATTTCCAGATTTAGCATATCATCCGGATACAGTATGCTAAAACCTTTTAATGTATCTGGAATTAGAGTTGTAGTTTGGTAGTTTTCACCTTCAGTGTTTTTGAGAAAATTTATTTTTAGATACTTCTGTGTAGCTTTAAAAATACTTTCCGATTTTCCATGAAGTATCTATCCGTGGCAGGATAGTCAGAGAGCGACTGAGCAATGTGTATACATGAATTTGCCCGTGTTGCATCATCCTTTTCTATTGCTTATACAGAAATTTTCCTGTTGGATTCTCTTCAGGGCTTTACAGCACCTGATTTTTTTTTTTTTTTTTTTCCCCCCAGATCACCTAACTCTGCTCATTAGGTGGTTTGTTTGTTTTTTTTTTTAGCCAAAATGCTGTGCTGTGATGGGCACCTTCTAGGTTTGGATAAGTTTAAGTCATGTATTGATGACTTGAACAGAGCTTTTGGTACCACTGAAAACCTGTGAAGGTTGAATGTATGCTTGGGAAAGTAAGGGTGGCAGACAGGGAAGAGGAGGGAGCAACCATTCTCTCCCAGAGAATTTCTGTTGTTAAAAGAAAAGTTTATGGCCCTACTCTAACTTTGTGGAACCCTTTCCAAGATTGGGAATCCAAATAATAGACTCCCAGTCAGCTGAAATCAAATTCTTAGAGCTTACTTTTTAAATTATGGGTAAGGTCAGTGGAAACTTAGAATCATAGAATCATAGAATCAGTCAGGGTAGGAAGGGACCACAAGGATCATCTAGTTCCAACCCCCCTGCCATGGGCAGGGACACCTCACACTAGATCAGGCTGGCCAGAGCCTCATCCAGCCTGGCCTTAAACACCTCCAGGGACGGGGCCTCAACCACCTCCCTGGACAACTCATTGCAGGGTCTCACCACTCTCATGGTGAAGAACTTCTTCCTCACGTCCAGCCTGAATCTCCCCACTTCCAGCTTTATTCCATTCCCCCTAGTCCTATCACTACCTGATAGCCTAAAAAGTCCCTCCCCAGCTTTCTTGTAGGCCCCCTTCAGATACTGGAAGGCCACAAGAAGGTCACCTCGGAGCCTTCTCTTCTCCAGACTGAACAGCCCCAACTCTTTCAGTCTGTCCTCATAGGAGAGGTGCTCCATCCCTCTGATCATCCTGGTGGCCCTTCTCTGGACACCTTCCAGCATGTCCATATCCCTCTTGTAATAGTGGCTCCAGAACTGGACGCAGTACTCCAGGTGGGGTCTCACCAGAGCGGAGCAGAGGGGGAGAATCACCTCCCTTGACCTGCTGGCCACACTTCTCTTGCTGCAGCCCAGGCTCTGGTTGGCTTTCTGGGCTGCAAGTGCACATTGACAGCTCATGTTGAGCTTCTCAATTTTGACGATGATTTTAATCTTGCTTTACAAACAACAATTTTCATTACAGATGACATGCTTTTCAGAAGTTCACGATTAGGCTAAGCTGTGGCCTGATTTTCCTCAGGGTGTCAAAAGAAACTTCCCTAGGAAAAAAAGGACAAATGTCAAGTTTCCGATTTTTCGAGACACAGAAATGTGAGGACTTACCCTTCTAGCAGTCAAATAGGTTTTTGACCCTGACAACTTGTTTCAAAACTTACTTGAAAGTGCTGTGAAAACTGTGTTTCAGAAAACACTTAAGGAAACTACTTCTAGGTCAAATAGCACTGGGATTTTGGGGGGCAATTTCAACAGTCAGCCTCCCTGTTAAAGCAGTAAGCACCTAAAAACCAGGACTGGAAGGTGCAAGGCACCTCTAACTAGAGGCATCACTATGAGGCCTGGCTTATAATGAATCCATTGGAAAGGTTTGTTTTTTCTTCTCAGAATGGTTTAGGTTTATGCTTGGATTAATTTGTGATGTGTATTGACCATAAATCCAAACTCACAGCAGTTGTGCTCAAGAGAAATAAATTGAGTGGTTCAGTGTCTATGTAGTAAAACTGCATACTGGCTGCTAACCTCAGCTTCCACCATTCTCCCACAGCAAGCTGAGTTTTAGGATTATTTATTTTCTTCTTACACCAGTTACTTCTTTAGTCTAAACGACTTGGTGTTTCTCAGCTGGTCTTCAAGTTTCTCTAGAAGTAAGAGTTCCCACGTGCTGCTGTTCCGCTGTCAAAACTCAAGAGCTAAAACTTGAGCCCTGGGAATGCAGTTTATTCAATGCTTAGCTTCCCCTTAATCAAGAATGACGTGAGCTTGGGTGTTTGGTTTCTTTTTCACATTAAGTTCCCACTGGGCCATGCCCTTGTGTGACCATGCCCTCTGGCCCACGCATCTGAACTATGTGATAGTGATTGTGCAGAGGCCCTGATGTCGGAGCCAGCCGTAGTCACCCCCTTGGCAGAGCTTGGTTGCCTTTGTGCTGCGTGACAGTGCCACACTATTTCCAGCTAACTCAGCTGTCTTGGTGCCATAATGCAGATGAATTTGATGTCACCTTTCTTTCTCACAACAGTATTTGTAGTGTGCTGCCGGTGAAAAAAGCTTTCAAGCTACTGAGGAAATTCCTTTTTTGTGTGTCTACGTTGATACAGATTTATTGAAATAAACTAGACCCCTGGCTGTAAATAAGATGCTGGTTGCTGAACCAGTTTTGTGGAAATATCTATGAAGGGAATCCAGTTTGGCAATATAGAACCATAGAATTATTTTGGTTGGAAATCACCTCTAAGATCATCAAGTCCACCCATTGACCTAACATGACCATGGTCATTAAACCATGTCCCAAAGTGCCATGTCTACACATTTTTGAATACCTCCCTGAACTCCCTGGGCAGCCTATTCCAATATCTGACCACTTTTTCAATAAAGAAATTGTCCCTAATATCCAATCTAAACCTCCCCTAACACAATTTGAGGCCATTTTATCTTGTTCTATCACTTGTTAAGAGTGAGAAGAGACCAACATGTAGTTCTCTTTCAGGTAGCTGTAGAGAGCAAGAAAGTCTCCCCTCACCCTCCTTTTCTCCAAACTTAATCCCAGTTCTCCTAATTGTTCTTCATAAGACCAGACTCTTCACCTGCTTCATTGCTCTTCTCTGGCATGCTCCATCTAGTCAGTGTCCTTCTTGCCTCAAACTGAACACAGTATTTGAGGTGCCAGCCTCACCAGGGCCGAGTACAGGGGCACAATCACATGTATTTTAGTATGCTATCTTTTAACACAAGCAACTTATTTCTGGCCGTGCCTGAGAAGTACCAACAACCTCCATCACATGGAATCTATTTAAAAGGCCATTAAAACAGTAAATAATATTTTGATTCAGAAAGAGTAGAGGTCTATAAAGGACTTTAATTCAGAGTAGGACAGATGGTGAAGCGCAATTTGTACTTAAAGGTGGTATTTATGGACTTTAAAACTTCACTGCAGAATCGGAGATCATTTCTCAAAAAAGACCATTAAAACGTTAAATGTTTCTGAAAATGCTGTATTTCTGAATATTATTGGGTATCTTTTAAGAAATGGCCATCAGTAGGCAAGTCTCCATGATTTCTTATGTATGCCAACATATCTTTGGCAATTAAATGTCTTTTCAAAAATCCTTTTCTCTTTTCTGGGCTGTCATTTATGCTAATATGTTCTAGTTTGGGACACAGATACACATTTATGTAGCAGTTTAAGAGAGTTGCCATCCCTGAGTCAGCTACAAGGAGCGTCCTGCAGCCACTGTCACCTCCTAGCTGCAGGTAGATAACCTCTAGCTAGAAGCAGAGGTTACAGCAGACAGCTTTGCAGACATCCAGCAGAGTGCATTGTTACTTCCACTAGCACTTTTAACTTCTCAGGGTACAGCCTCTGGCAGGACTGCTTTTACTGAAGTTTAGCCCTTTCCCTACTTCCCCTCGTTTACTTGATGAGAAATGAAAGGAAATATTTCCATTCCACTTGAATTTTCTGGTCAAGTTATCGTATCCAGCGTTACTAAGTTCCTTGTTTGCCATACCAGGAGCAAAGACACTTATTTTCGTGCAGTGTGGGGTTAGTTTTGTCCAAAAGCTAGTGCTCAGGATAATACAGAAACTTGAAATATTACGTGTTGACTTTGTTCCTTGTCAGGACAGTTCTCTGTGGTGATAACACTCTATTTTCCTGAGGAGGCCAGCAGACTTTGCTTTTAGTGGCTTTCCTGATGCTGGATACCCAAAGGTGGGGCAGAGCCAGGGTGATGCTTGTTCTGTGACCACACTGACACCTGTTTACATATCTCATTGGAAAGAAGAAACTACTTCCTGCATCCTTCAACACTAGACCTGGTAGACCTTGCAGCTGATGGTTGGGGGTGATCCTGCTCCAGGCAGAGCAATGGCTATATGCCATTGTTTTGGATTATCTCTAGAGAGTACAACAGTAGACTTCCTCAGTTACCTTTCCTGAACCCAGTCTCTTCAGTGAGGGTGTTCTTTTAAAACAGAGATGCCAGCTGAGCCATTTGCTAGGCAGGGAACAATGATGTTGGCAGTATGTTTAGTATAAATACAGGGGGGATTATCTTCATCTTATCTAGTATAGGAAGGGCTTGTTTCCAGAGTTCAAAGGGTTTCTTTTAAACTTTTCATATCTGATTTAGCTCAGTCATTAATTAATAAGAATGTTCTCCTTGTAAAGGTTTTTCTGGGTAGTCTATGCTTCTAAATAAACTAGTACTTACTATTGCTAAGTTGTGACAGCTAGCATAGCATTATTGGAAAATCAGTTGATTTCCACTCTGCATTAATACATTCATTCAAGCCTAGTGTAACGCTGATTGCTGCTTCAAGTTCCAAGAAGCAGAGTTGAGAGCCAGAGATTCAGATGTTCTGGTGCTGTATTGATTCATACAAGAGCCTGGATGGATTCAGGCAGGAAAGTGGTGTTCTGTGTTCCATTAGTCTCTCACAATATTGCTATCACTTATGCTACTTGCTACTTGTAACAGTGTGAGAGCTGAAATCCCCCTCCCACACCGATGATAACCAGGCTAGCTCAGTCTGGAAGCAAATGAAAGCTGTATTTACAAGCAAAGCTACAATCTATGATGAAATGCAATGAATATGTACAAATATACACTATTTACAACATTTACAAATATGTACAATCAAGAGAAAAGTACAACCAAGCTCCCTTTGCTTCCCCCAAGTTGCCTCCCCGCCAGCCAGAAGGAATCCGCCCAGACGCCCCTGGCAGAAGGCAGAGAGTCAAGAAGCAGAGAGGCTGTTAGACTTAGCTTGTCAAGGTCAGTGTGTTATCTTCAGCCAGAAAAGAAGCAGCAGCAGCAGCCAGCCAGCCAGAAGCCCAGCAAGCAAGCCGAGTCAGACTCAGGCTCAGACTGCCCCAACTCTGTTTTGAGTAGAGATTCTTAAACATTTCTAGCTCTCCAATGGAAGTGTTTAGAATAATCATTATTTTGCTTTCTTACACCCAGTAGTGATTTATTTACGTTCTTTTGCTTTTCTCTGCTTGAACTTTGTGAAGAAAAATTAAAAAGACAGTCTTCAAAACCATCACACTACTCCATTGAACTCATGAATTGTTTTTAATGAATATCTTGTAAGATCTTGCAATGGTGTTTTCAGAATAGAAGGCATGTTCTTGGAAACATACCAGGCTTAACTAGGTTATTGAGCTGTAGAGTTGTTACCATTAGGTAACTGAGACATGAAGGTGGAGCTGAAGAATTTCTGGCCCTTACAATGTAAACTGAATGTGAAGCCAGGTGATCTTAGACTTCTGGTCTGAGCCCACACACACGTTCTGTTAGTTCTGAACCATCTTCAACTTGCGTAAGCAAGCATCTGTCCTTCAAAAATGTACTCTGAAACACAATATTCAGTTGCTGAGTCTTTTTTATCTATTCACAGCAGATAGACAGAAGAGAGTAAAAATAGTGCTTGGTGTCTCAGTTGTGTTTGGGGACAGAGAGCAAGGCTCATAACAAGTTGCTTCTACATAGTTTAATTTTAATCTGCCGTAAAACGTCTGGGCTTCAAGATAAAATATTTCTTTATTGTCTTCATCATTGCTCTTAATATACATGCTGGGGACTTGACTGGACCATCAACTGTTTCATGATATTTGTCTTTGGCCAAAGACTTTTCTTCAGATTGTGTTTGACCTAAGAGTTACTAATTTCTGATTATTGAGACTACCTTTACTGGAGCACAGAGAGCTCTGCAGTGTGAGTGATGTAGGTAGAATTGCTACAAAGGTTACAGAAATAGCTTGAGTTCATGTTGATGCCATAGTTGGTAAATAAAGTTGTTCCATCTCCTTGTTTATCATCTTCACATACCTCTTGGTCCTGATTTTGGGCAGATGTATCTAGTGACTGGGGATGTGTTGTGTTCAAGTTGACCATACTGATGCTCATACAAGAGTGTAAGTTGGAAGCTGGACTCAGTGATGCTTGTGGGTGCCTTACAACTCAAGATCTATGGTTCTGTGATATTGAAGTTATCTCTGTATACTGAAAAAATGTTATTTTTAATTTGATCATTACAGTGAGCGATTCGTTGCTGCTTTTTTCTTCCACTCACAGTTTATTTTTTCGTGTATCAGTCTGAAAGGACGGGAGGCACAAATGGCAACAAAGAAAGCAAAGATGTTGAAAGCAGTTAACAGCAACAAAAGCATTCTTCAGAAGTGTCTTATTTCTGTAGTCTGACATTCCCATATCTGTTCAGACATTGCCCACTTGATTGTGGTATTATTTCAAATTGTTTTCAGTGTAATCGATAAAGGCTCTGTTGGAAACGAACTGAAAAGCCCAATAATGAAAATAGAAGCATGGTGTAAATGACAGGGTAAATGGGAGGTAGCATGAAAAGAGAACCCTACAGTAAAGGTTGTACATCTCAGAGGATGAATTTTTCAGGCTAGCTTGATGCAAAAGTCTCTTTTGCAGTGGCCTCCCAGTGAAACATAGTGGGTATGTAAGTTTTTGTATATATCCAAAGGCACTTGGCATCTACCAAGGAGATTTCACAATTACTGTAAGACTTGAAATTCGATTTTGAAAAAAAAAACAAACAACAACAAACAAACAGTGAGATACAATCAGTTATTTGGGGGTTTCTGTGAATTCTACCCCAGACACCTGATTTTCTAACTAGGCCTGACATTCTGTGTAGAAATACCGAAGCGTTGGTCATTCTTCCACTGGGGTTTTAAAAACAGGGCAGCACTATTTGAGTGCACTTACTTACACAGTCAGTTTTCAGTGTAAAACCTGCCCTAGAAAAATTTCAGACAAAGATGCTCGTATCCTCTGAAGGGCACAAAGGACCCATTTTCTGGGATACAGAAGAGCTATTGGTACTTAGTGATGTCATTAAGTGGCTTCTGCCTGTTGAAAAACAGTGTCTTCAAAATTGTGGCTGAACCTTTCCAGTCTTTTTATTTCTTTCTGTTTCAGTGCATGAACTTTGTTGCTTCTTGGTTTGTGAGTTTTTAAAGGATAGTAATATAGTGTGGTGGGATTCTATCTTAAAACAAAACAAAAAAATCACACAAAACACCCCCCACAAAACAAAAAAATCCCAACCCAGCAACTTTGTAGTTTTTATCAGATGCTGCAGTGCAACATTGGATAGAAGCCAATGTCTTCTCTGTGCATCACTGGTAACATGCAGTATTCCCCTTCTGTATCCTTAATATTTGTCATCTATGTATCAGAGAGAATCAACAATGCACTAGGTTTATGCTGAACTCTTCCCTTCTGTCCCAAAACACAGAGAACAAGAGCTTTATTCTTCACATACAGAATGTGTTTTCTAAGTTTAATTGATATTTGTTTCTTTGGTAGGATTTTTCCTGTTAAAGATGTACCTGCAGAGCCAGAAGCTCTTACACACTGGCTATATCAACGATTCATTGAGAAGGAGGATCTTTTGACACATTTCTATGAAACAGGTAGGATGGTATCTAGCAGAGAGTACTGTGCTTTGCTAATGTCTTTTCTTACAAGGATCTCAAATTGGTGTAAGAATGCATACATGTTCTTAATATAAGGATCTCAATTTGGTGTAAGAATGCAGATATGTTCTTAACATAAGGATCTCAAATTGGTGTAAGAATGCAGATATGTTCTTACCATAAGGATCTCAAATTGGTGTAAGAATGCAGATATGTTCTTACCATAAGGATCTCAAATTGGTGTAAGAATGCAGATATGTTCTTACCATAAGGATCTCAAATTGGTGTAAGAATGCAGATATGTTCTTACCATAAGGATCTCAAATTGGTGTAAGAATGCAGATATGTTCTTACCATAAGGATCTCAAATTGGTGTAAGAATGCAGATATGTTCTTACCATAAGGATCTCAAATTGGTGTAAGAATGCAGATATGTTCTTACCATAAGGATCTCAAATTGGTGTAAGAATGCAGATATGTTCTTACCATAAGGATCTCAAATTGGTGTAAGAATGCAGATATGTTCTTACCATAAGGATCTCAAATTGGTGTAAGAATGCAGATATGTTCTTACCATAAGGATCTCAAATTGGTGTAAGAATGCAGATATGTTCTTACCATAAGGATCTCAAATTGGTGTAAGAATGCAGATATGTTCTTACCATAAGGATCTCAAATTGGTGTAAGAATGCAGATATGTTCTTACCATAAGGATCTCAAACTGGTGTAAGAATGCAGATATGTTCTTACCATAAGGATCTCAAACTGGTGTAAGAATGCAGATATGTTCTTACCATAAGGATCTCAAACTGGTGTAAGAATGCATACATGTTCTTACCATAAGGATCTCAAACTGGTGTAAGAATGCATACATGTTCTTACCATAAGGATCTCAAACTGGTGTAAGAATGCATACATGTTCTTACCATAAGGATCTCAAACTGGTGTAAGAATGCATACATGTTCTTACCATAAGGATCTCAAACTGGTGTAAGAATGCATACATGTTCTTACCATAAGGATCTCAAACTGGTGTAAGAATGCATACATGTTCTTACCATAAGGATCTCAAACTGGTGTAAGAATGCATACATGTTCTTACCATAAGGATCTCAAACTGGTGTAAGAATGCATACATGTTCTTACCATAAGGATCTCAAACTGGTGTAAGAATGCATACATGTTCTTACCATAAGGATCTCAAACTGGTGTAAGAATGCATACATGTTCTTACCATAAGGATCTCAAACTGGTGTAAGAATGCATACATGTTCTTACCATAAGGATCTCAAACTGGTGTAAGAATGCATACATGTTCTTACCATAAGGATCTCAAACTGGTGTAAGAATGCATACATGTTCTTACCATAAGGATCTCAAACTGGTGTAAGAATGCATACATGTTCTTACCATAAGGATCTCAAACTGGTGTAAGAATGCATACATGTTCTTACCATAAGGATCTCAAACTGGTGTAAGAATGCATACATGTTCTTACCATAAGGATCTCAAACTGGTGTAAGAATGCATACATGTTCTTACCATAAGGATCTCAAACTGGTGTAAGAATGCATACATGTTCTTACCATAAGGATCTCAAACTGGTGTAAGAATGCATACATGTTCTTACCATAAGGATCTCAAACTGGTGTAAGAATGCATACATGTTCTTACCATAAGGATCTCAAACTGGTGTAAGAATGCATACATGTTCTTAACATAAGGATCTCAAATTGGTGTAAGAATGCATACATGTTCTTAACATGAATACAGTAGATATAATTATTTAGACTAATTCTGTGTGGCAGAAAAGTATGATTAAAAAAATATCTAGGAAAGTTACATTACCCAGAAAAAGCTGGCATAGGGTAGTGTTTGGAAGCTGGCACATTCAAAACTGTACAAGGAGTGGAAGAAAAGAGATCTAGAATGGGGGCATATAAGGAAGCTCTCTGAGCAGCAAGAGACCTGGTTAGGAAAGGTGAAGCTCAGTTATAATTAAATCTAGCCAGGGAGATCAAGAGGAATAGCAAAAGTTTCTATAGTAATTAATGGTAAAAGGAAGACTAGGGAAGGTGTGGGCCCCCTCAGAAAGAAAATGGGAGAACTGGTGGCAGCTGATGCGGAGAAGGCTGAGGTTCTCAATGACTTCTTTACCTCAGTTTTCATTGGCAAGGGCTTCAGCCACACCCTCGAAATCACAGAGGATAATGGCAGGGACTGGAAGAAGGAACTGCCCATTGTGAGTGAAGCTCAGGTTTGTGACCTTCTGAAGAACCTGAAAGTGTTCAAGTCCGTGGGACCTGATGAGATACACCCACGGGTGCTGAGGGAACTGGCAGATGAGGTCACTAGACTGCTGTCTATTGTATTCCAAAAGTCATGGCAGTCTGGGGAAGTCCCCACTGACTGGAAAAGGGGAAACATAACCCCAGTTTTCAATAAGGGAAAGAAGGATGATCCAGGGAACTATAGGCCAGTCAATCTCACCTCTGTGCTCAGTAAGATCATGGAGCAGATCCTCCTGGAGGCACTGCTGAGTCAGAAGAATAATGAAGAGGTGATTGGGTACAACCAACGTGGCTTCACCAAGGGCAAATCCTGCCTGACAAACCTGGTGGCCTTATATGACAAGGTCACAACATCAATAGACAAGGGGAGAGCAGCCAACATCATTTATCTGGACCTGAGCAAAGCCTTTGATGCTGTCTCACACAACATCCTGATCTCCAAACTGGTAAAAGATGGGTTGGATGGAGCATTCAGGTGTGGCTTGATGGCCACACCCAAAGAGTGGCTGTCAATGGCTCCATGTCCCAGTGGAGGCCAGTGACAAGTGGAGTCCCTCAGGGATCAGTCCTGGGACCAGTCTTGTTCAATATCTTTGTTGGTGACATGGACAGTGGCATTGAGTGCACCTTCAGCAAGTTTGCTGATGACACCAAGCTGTGTGGTGCAGCAGACACGCTGGAGGGAAGGGATCCATCCAGAGGGACCTTGACAGGCTGGAGAGGTGGGCACAAGCCAACCTCATGAGGTTCAACAAGACCAAGTGCAAGGTCCTGCATCTGGGTCAGGGCAATCCCAAGCACAGATATAGGCTGGGCAGGGACTGGCTTGAGAGCAGCCCTGAAGAAAAGGACTTGTGGGTGCTGGTGGATGAGAAGCTCAACATGAGCCAGCAGTGTGCACTTGCAGCCCAGAAAGCCAACCAGATCCTGGGCTACATCGACAGAAGCATAGCCAGCAGGTTGAGGGAGGTGATTCTCCCCCTCTTACGCTGCTCTCATGAGACCCCACCTGGGGTACTGTGTCCAGTTCTGAAATCCCTATTGTAAGAAAGATATGGGCATGCTGGAATGTGTCCAGAGCAGGGCCATGAGGATGATCAGAGGGCTGGAGCACCTCTCCTATGAGCACAGGCTGTGAGAGAGTTGGGGCTGTTCAGTCTGGAGAAGAGAAGGCTCCGAGGAGACCTTATTTTGGCCTTCCAATATCTGAAGGGGACCTACAAGAAAGCTGGTGAGGGTGAAGGTGTCCCTGCCCATGGCAGTGGGATTGGAACTAGATGATCCTTGAGGTCCCTTCCAACCCTGAAAATTCTGTGATTCTGTGAAAACTGATCTAAGGATGTGCTCTTCAATATCGTAGAGTTCAGCTGTGAAACTTGCTGCCCATGGGATTTCATTGAGTGGATTAATTTAGAAAGATGCTATTCAGACTTTGTTGTTTGCAGGGGACGTAAAACCTTAGGGGTTTGAAATGAACAAGTCTTGACTGAAAAGGATTAAATAAGACTCTTAACCTGAGGCAGGTTATTCTGTCTGCTTAGTGCGACTATTTAGTCTGTTCCTTTGGCGCTTGTAGTCTGCAGGACTAATCCAAACCCATCTTCTGTTTTTGCCTAAGCTAAACAGAAAGGTGATATGATTGGAAGGGTCTGTAAGAATTACATGGCATAAAGTGTCTGGAGTCTTAATCTGCAGTCCTGTACTGTCAGTACTGGCCTCCTTGTTGCAAGGTACTGATGATCGCCTCTATCATAATACACTTTCAGTGTTAATAAACTTAGAGCATTAATAAGAGTGCTGAATGAATATTGGCACATGTGACTTAAAATACCAGGTAAATACTTTGAAATTATAGCTGGAGAAGTGTTTCCTCAACGTTTTTTTTGCATCTAGTTGATACTTAAGTATGTCATCTGCCAAAGTGAAAAAGAAAATCCAGTGAGGAAAACAACTAGTTTCAGTTTGAAAGGGAGTTTTTGTCAAACATAGACTGAGTAGGAAGACTCCAGGTGAAATAATGCAGCTTTTCTCTGAAGAAAATTAATTTCTTCATTAGCAAGTATCACAAATCTTGGGGGGCAGGGGGGGAACTATTTGGTCTCTCAAATCAACAGAGTTTAATATTCCAGAGTGGCTGTGTTAAAGACCGACACATCCAAATGCACGTACTGGACTTCATTAGACACATGATTTTGTGAATCTGTTTTAAGCTACACGTGTAGTCAGTAGAAGGTAAAGAGTTCTTGTTATCAAGACATTATTTCAAATTGCTATTAAAATGTCATACCCTAAAAAAACCTTACTAGACCAGATTTTCAGGGAGTATAATGAATATAATCAGTTTTATTCACTGAAATTCACTTCCAAAATGGGATAATTGGTTATAATTTGCCAGTGTAATCAGTATGAATTAATAAGACATATTTTAAATGCAAATACTATGGTGTAGGACCTTATTAGGCATAAATTAACATAATTTAAAGTTACTACCATTTATGCTAGTTGAGAATTTACTTGCATTGCTTTTGTATACTTACTGCAGAAGTGCTGTTAAGAGTTTTTGGAAACCCTCTGGAAAAGTCCTGAGGCTTATTGTGAGGGGAATCCCTGAAGCTGCTCAAGAGACAGCTCTGCATTGACTTATTACATTCTCAAGTTGGTGTGTTTTTAAGACTTGGGGCTGTTTCAGTGTTTTGTTTTGTTTTTAATACATACTGTTTAGGAATTTGTCTGAGTTCATAAAGCTTGCTTCAGAAAGCTGTAGTAAAATTTAATGCTCTGTGAAACCTTAAAAGTTTGCACTGAAAATATCATTGGTAGGAATACATTGTTCTGGCATATTTTCATTTGAAAAGAGGTTCATGATCCATAGATTACTAGGTTGGAAGGGTCCTCAAGGGTTATCTAGTCCAGCCTTTCAGGGTGAGAGTATAGTTTAAAGGAGAGATGGCCCAGCACCCTGTCAATTTGGGCTTTTAAACTGTCTAATGTAGGGGAATCCACCACCTCCCTTGGGAGTTTATTCCAATGTCTAATAGTTCAAATGGTGAAAATTTTTTTTCTGGCACTGAGTGTGAATCTCCCCAGTCTTTACCATGTGATTCCTTGTAAAAAGGGAGTCTCTCTCCTCATGATAGCCACCCTTTATGTACTTGTACATGGTTATGAGGTCTCCCCTAAGCCTTCTCTTCTCAAGGCTGAACAAACCCAGTTCTCTCAGCCTTCCTTCATATGACAGGTCTTCCAGTCCTCTGATCATACTTGTGGCCCTTCTCTGGACGCTTTCCAGCCTGTCCACATCCTTCTTGTATAGTAGGGGCCAAAGCTGTACACAGTACTCAAGGTGTGGCCTGACCAGCCCAGAGTTGGGAGTATGACATCTTTATCCTTGCTTGTAACGCCCTCATTAATGCAACTCAGCATCCTGTTGGCTTTCTTTGCCACCACAGCACACTGTTCACTCATGCTGAACCTGTTGTCCACCAAGACCCCCAGGTCCCTCTCCACAGTGCTGCTCTCAAGCCAGGTGGCTCCCAGTCTGAGCTGCATTCCTGGGTTATGTGTTCCCAAGTTCAAGACCCTGCATTTGGCCTCTTTAAACTTCATACAGTTCCTTCTTGTCCACTCAACCAGCCTGTCAAGATCTTTCTGGAGGGCGGCTCTCCCTTCTGAGGTGTCAGCTTCCCCACTTATTTATGTGTTGTCAGCAAACTTAATCAGGGTGCTCTTAATTCCAGTATCTAAATAATTAATAAAAATATTAGAGAGTGTTGGGCTCAGCATTGATCCCTGGGGGACCCCACTAGTGACAGGTTGCCAATCTGAGAAAGAGCTATTACCACCTTCTGCATACTGCCTGTCAGCCAGTTCCCCACCCACCACACAGACCACTTGCCTAGGTCATAGCATGACAGTTTCTCAAGGAAGCTGTGGGAGACCATGTCAAAAGCCTTGAGGAGATCCAGGCAGATGCTGTCCACCACTTGTCCTGCATCAGCTGAGCCTGTCACCTTGTCATAGAAGGCAATCAGGTTTGTCAAGCACGACCTACCGTTGATGAATCCATGTTGTCTTTTCCCTGTTACCTTCTTCAGTTTATCTGTATTAATCCCCAGGAGGATTTGCTCTGTAACTTTCCCAGGGATTTATGTTAGGCTAATGGGTCTGTAATTACCTGAGTACTCCTTGGAACCTGTTTTATAGATAGGGGTGACCTTAGCCTTCTTCCAGGAAGGAACAAAGCCTAAACCACCTTTTTCCTTTCTGCTGTATTCCTAAGAATTTAAATTGATCTTGGGAAAGCTTGAAACATTAGACATCTTAAAATTAAACAAAAGTAGTATCTGTTTAAAATCTGAATATGAAACTGTTCTGTGATTCCTCTGAAGTTTTCAGCAAAATAACCTTGAGCACACAAATGAAGTTACATTTAGCAGGACAAAAGCACTTGGAGACTTAATTTTTAAGAACCTATAAATTAAGAGCTTATCAGTTGGAAATGAGAAATTGTATACTGAAGTAATCATGCTCTTCATTCCCTCTGATCATAAGCCAGCTGGTATGGTGTAAATAACAAAGCAAGCAGTATCATCCAACAGGCCCACTGGAGAGAGGTTTCATTGGTGCTGTGGATACACTTTTCATCATCTCAAACCCGAAACCTCATCTGGAAATTCCGTGCATAGGTCCATCATCCCTGTTGAAGAAATATGATTTGAACTTGGAAGAGGGACAGATAATGTGTGCTGAGATGTATGAGGAGAGGAAGGAGTTGTGTCTGTGGAGTTGTTTGTGAAGGACAACTAAAAATGGTTGACTTAGCTAGGAAAGTGAAGATTAGTTTTCTAAGATACAAGCTGGCTTGGGAGAGGGGGAGGAGACAGTGGCTTTCTGTACCAAGGAAAAAGGAAGGATTGAAACCAAAGGTCAGACTTGGTACAGTGTAACAAATGGACTAAGGAAGAACAAAGCTTAGGGTAGAGTGGATAAATGGAAGCTTAGCAGTGAGAATTACCAAGAAATAAATGGTGTGGCAAATCTGCCCATGTGTGGAAGTACCTATCAGTGAGAGGATGGACTCATCAAGGGGTTTTTGTGGGGGAGTGGTTTTTAGTGTTTTGTACTTTTGGCTTTTTTTTTTTAAATTTAAGAGCATTCATACATGAAGAAAAGCTTTGTTTTAAATGCTTGATTGCAGATCCTCCAGTGACTGCAAATGGGAAGCTGAGAGAGAATTCACTGATGGTATCTAATTGCCCAAATTGTGTGGTTTTGAAGATTAAAAATTGACGCTGCTGTATCTTTATTCTTTGAATCATTCATTTCTTTTTCTTCTACGAGTAGTTTTGACTCCATAATGCTGCAGCAAGTACATCATCTTCTCTGGTATATTTAGAGGTTTTCTATTCACTGTTCAAGGATTAACAACAACAAAAGTGGTTCATGCCATCTAGGCTTTTTGCATCCTAGGAAAATATAATTCATATTATTTAATAGGCTGATGGAAATATATGCAAATAATTTGCTTGCAATCATCAAGCTCTAATGTATTCAGACACATATAATTTAGTGTTCTTTAATTTTTTTTTTTTAAGTTGTGCTAGCTGAATCTCTTGCCAGTCTTTCCAAAGAGACATTTCAGTAAAATCTTTCTGGAGAACTGAGTGGCAAATTACAGTGCTCCCTTAGTCTGTTTGACTGAGTGCCTGGCCAGTAAATGTTCAAACATGTGCAACTGTTGTTTAAATAAAAGTGTGCACGTTTATATTTTCAAGAGGAACCTTCAGAATGTGTGTGTGTTGCTTCTTCACAGAATATAAAATCATTTCCAACGTACTGCAAAGTTTAATATGGAATCCATTAAATTTGATTGTGCAGATGTTAATAAAACTTTGAAAAATGACCCAGGAGACAGTTGACTGTTGGATCTCCCTGCAAACGCTGAATACAATAGGGATAGCTGCTTTTAAGGAATGCTTTGAAGCTTATGCTTATCCAAATGAAATGAAAATTGTTTCTTCAGGGTTTGGGGTTTTTTGTTTTCCTGAAGATAACTGATAATGCTAGAGAAGCTTCTGAAAGTTTAACAGAATCATACAAGAGTAACCTATTAATTGTTTGTGGGACAATCATCGATGGTCAAGAGTTGTGCATTAAGGCTATTGTTACTGCTGCAGAAGGATTAAATATGGTTTGTTTTCTCTTTCAGGAGCTTTTCCTCCGCTGCAGGGTCAAACAAAAGCCATTTCTCGGGAGATGACCCTCAGTAACCTGTGGCTTGTCGTCATCCAATCCCTTGCGTTTTTGTCAGGCGGTATGTGGTACTGCATCTTGCAGTATTTTTATCATTGCCTCTTTTAAAAGTGGACTGGGACCTGAGGACACAATGGGAATCCAGGCTCTTGCAAACAAGTATCATGTTGTATGTGCAAATGTGAATATTCAAGAGTAAAGGAAAATACTGGACAGACTCTTACTTCTCTTTGGGAAAACTCCAATGAAAGTGAAGATCAGTAACATAGTGACCTGATGGTGTATTATTTTAAGAATTGTCTGTATTTTTAAAAATGTATGCTGTCACCCACACTTAAGCAAATTCAGCATTTGGACAAAAGGTGCAATTGTATAACCACCATAGAAGAATGTCTGTGACAAGAAAATTCTGCCACCACAAGTATTTCTTGGCATTGTAGTTAGAGCTCAGAAAATTCAGCTACTTGTCTCTCCAGTAGTCTGTAAAGCATTGGTGTGGTAGAGATTCCTCATTTGCACAACTTGTACTTTGCTGCAACTCATTGTGCTGGAGTCAATGATACTTGACAGAGCTGGTGGCGTTATCTTTGTGGCTACACAGTCAGCAGTTGTTGTGTTAGACACATTGCTCTAAAACCAAGACCCAAATAAGATCCAGCATCGGGTGTATGTTGTGAGGAATCAGTCCTCAAAAAAACTTTGCAGCATCATAGTGTGATTAAAAGCTGTCCACATTTGATGAATCTGCCCATCCCTGCTGTGGTCTTACCATCAGCTCTCTGAATTCTGTGTGCTACCAGTATCTCGTATTATGAGGAAACTTGGAAAATATGAAGTCACTTGGTTTATTACCCCTTTTTGTTCAGAATGCATCTCAGTGATCATTATCAGTTTTCAAAATGCACTTTTATAGGTGAAAATACAGTGAAGGAAAGACATAAACCTTAGGGAATAGGGGAAAGCTTTATTTGTCACATATTGGAAGTCAGAGCAATTCTAGCTGTTTCTGAAGGTCTGCTGGTGCTGCTGGTGATTTTTAGCCACCTTCGTCTTTTGTACACTGCAATTCAACCAAGGTGACCTTTGGGTGGTTTATAGAGGCCTTTATCTCCCCTGCTAGTTGCAGCAGTGCTAAATATACTTGTGGGAGAATTCAATGCCAACCATCTTAATGTTTTCCTAAGGAATAATAGAAGAAAAACTAGTTTCTTACAAAGACAAGATAACTATAACAAACAAACAAACAAGCTCTGATAAATACTCAATAACTACTTGGAGGGCAGCATTAATTAGCTCACCACCATGCTAAAATCTTACTGGAGGAAGGATGAGTTGAATTTAAAGGCAGACTGGAACAGAAGACACTTTCAAATGTGGACATAGGATACTTTTGAAAGGCCGTTGATGATGTAGTTTTACTTCTGGCAGATCTAGCTGGCGTTGAACACAATGTGATTATACACAGATTTGAGAGAGCTGTTCCTAAAATACAACTAATCTCTCTAAATACAAGCAGGATAGCCAGAACTTCAGATGTTGGCATACTGCCTTTTACAGAGTGATTTCACTGAGAACAAAGTAAGCCCTCAGTAGTTTTGGCTCTGAGTTAGCAATATTGATCTCCCTTCTCTCTCCCTCTCCTGCTACATGAATCACAGTGGGTAGCATGAGGAATACAAAACCTAGGCAGTGTTCCCTTTAGGGGGGTGTAGTGAAAAGCATTATATCAAAATATGAGGCAATGCCAATTTCCCTGACTTAATGGAAAAATACCTAGGCAAATATGCCGTCCTTGGC
Organism: Indicator indicator; assembly: GCF_027791375.1. Lineage (NCBI taxonomy): Eukaryota > Metazoa > Chordata > Aves > Piciformes > Indicatoridae > Indicator > Indicator indicator. The sequence goes on along the minus strand of NC_072011.1, from coordinate 51,636,195 downwards.
TCCCCAAAAGCAGTGAATTTTTCTCAAGGTAGCTCAGTGGGGGTGGTTGTAAAATAACACACCCTGAACTGAGTTCCCTCATGGACTTAGAAGAGACACTGCAGCTGGAAGGCAAGGGACAGTATTTGCCCACAGCTTCATGGTTTAGGTAAGATACTGTTTCTAAATCCCATGTCTTTACCCACAGTCACACACTTGAATTCTGGTGCAACATAAAATGCATTTTAACAGAGGTATGCCCTGATGAGGAGGCAGGCTTCAAAGTTGTTTTCTTTTCCTTCTGTTGCTCTTGCTACAGTACAGCTGATGGAATGAATGTATTTAATCTGCCATTTTACAGGAGAGGGTTGTGTCAGCCCAGCAACCAGTACCGTGTAAGTGGTTTTGTCTGCTGCACATGGGTGTAAATGGACTCTCAAAACTGCAAAAGGCAGATGGCAAGCTTCTTATTTCTGTCCTCCACCAGGTGGTTTGATCACAATTAACAGAGATGCCAACAGTACAGCTGGTTTTATTTTGATCTAGGACAGACTGGAATGATATAAAAAGGGAAGTTTATATAAGCAGATTGCACAGCAGTAACTCACATCAGGAGACTGTTCTTTACAGATCCTGTGAACTCCACATAAGAGCATATTGCTTTTTCAAACGCAGTTTTGTTTGTTGTTTTCTTCTTTTTTCTTTCTCTTTGCTTTTTTCCCAGTGGATTGCAGTCAATACTGAGGGTGCACATACTGCCTAAAGAAATTAGTACTGCACAATAATGTTTCAGATAATCATTTATCTGGTCCTGGTCATTTTCAGTTTGTTCAGTAGTCCTTACTGTCGACAGACATTTGTTTTCAAGCACTGACTGTTGTTTTGGTAAGGTGAATACATAGTGTTAGTCTTGGGCTTCTTTCCTGCCTGCACTGGAAAAATGTGAAGAGCACCTGATGTTGTGTCTCCTTATGGCTGAGGTGCAGTAGATGACAGTGGAATGAAACTGTGGTTGAGAAGCTCCAAAGTACCCTCCCAGCATGAACTTCAATGCTGCTTCATGAAAGAGAATAAAGTGGATACAAGGTTTTCTAGTAAGGAAAAGAAAAAAACCACAAACATAAAATGGATACAATATGCAGGAAATCCTGTGCTAAAAATAACATGCTGGTGAAGCCTGGTTGTAGCTTAGCATGTCAGCTGCAGTTTGGTTTTACCTTCTGGCAGTTGGCCGGTGCTACAGACATAGTGGGCGTTTTGCTGCCCCATCCCTGGGCTTCCTCCTCTGAAGACTTGAAAATGCATTTGATAGAAAGTTATGTTAACGAGCTGTGCAGTGGATCACAAAATGGTTAGTTAACATAACTTCCAATTTGTATTAGGGGAAATGTAATAGAAGAATTTATAAAAGTGATAGAGTGAAAAATTCACAGAAAAAAACACAGTAATGGAAAGCTTGTGCAGACAGAAGTGAGAACGTGGCAATTGAAGTGTACTGCAAATCAAGATGGTTCTCTGCCAGGGTTGCACACAAAACATCTGTACCTTCCTGTGTGTAATTGTTCAGAAACAAGTTGTTAATAGTTGAAGTCCTAATAGTTTAGCATTACTGAATTCCATGACGTGAAGAGTGTCTGCCCATTCACAACCGGGTGTTTTCTTCAGCGCCCTGTGGTGAGCCACCTTCCCCACAGGTTCTGTCAGGTGTTACAACAGCAATGTGTCTTGCAGGAGGGACTTTTCTTAAGTTGCTCTCACCAAATTTTGAACAGCAACATTTCAACTGACCTGTTTCCTTCTCTCTTTTTCACCCTATACATCAAAACCAGTATGTATCCAATTGTAGTAAAAATACAAGGATCACTGTGATACTATTCATTATTCACTTGTTTCACAAATGATGTAACTTTTTTTTTTGTCTGACACTGCCATAAAATGCTGTTAACTTTTTTCACCTGTTTGTACAAGTTAATACAGATACCAATCACTCTGTGTGACAGGATTCAGCTGCTCCACTTGCCTTGACATAGAATTTTTGGGACCAAAGGTACTTAAAACTGGGATTTCTAGATCCTGAGGCTGGGATTGGGTGCATTTCTCTTCATAGTCAGCTGGAGACTGATACAGTCACACAAAATAATTACACATCTGGAATACTGTATTGCTTGGAAATAATGGAGCCATACAAAATAAAAGGTTATTTTGCAAAATTGCATATTTGCTAGTTTTTACATGTTTTTTTAAAGACAACGATTGGAAGAGCAAGATTGAAGTGTACTCAAGATAAAAAAGTCTGCATACATTATGAACACTTCAGGCAGCTTTATTTTTCCTCTGCAAAAACTGTAGACTACTTGGCTGTGATACAAAAGAAGTCTTTAAAAGGATTCTATGCATTTAAAGTTAGACTTTTCATATTGTATCATTGGATAATGAAGTAATTAGTCACTGAACCACTGTCCTATTAAAATTACCCTACAAAAACGGTGTCCAGTTTATATGATGAAAATTAGTTTTCTTGATAGTTATTTTCACCTCCAGTTTTCTCCTTCCCTCCTGTGTTACCAGCATTTTTGTTTTGTGTGATGAAACGGATGCAGAAGCCTGTAGAGATTCAAGGATTTTGCAATGAGCTGGTCCTGTTTGGAATTATTTTACTGAATTTATTTAATGGGATTTTTAATGAAATCTTTCCAGCAGCCAAGATGTCTTTCAGAAATGTAGACAGATACCAGAAGAAGCATTTCTCTACAGAGATTTCTAGGTATCTTTTTCCTTTTTTTGTGTGTGTATGTGAGTCAAAAATAAAGTTGGTTTTGTTTGTTTGGGTTTTTTTCAAGATTATTTTGTGTGCTTCAGATCCTTAGTAGATGAGATACTTTGATTGTATTTATTGTGTTTATATCTAGTAGAGAACAGAATCTCTGTTTTGCTTGCCATAAACACAACAAATAGCAAAATAACACTTTGGTTCACTATACAGCAGCAGTGTTAATCTGTGATAGATAGTGTTGCTTATTGCAGCTCTCATCAGAAAGGACACCAAGATAAGTGTTTCTATGCCAGAAGTGGTAAGGGGAGAAGTGGAGCTGTAGCGAGGAGGTGGGAAAGCAGCTTCTGCAGCCCTTACTCACTCCAGCATCTGCTGGAAACTGCCAGCACTTAGCCCATAGAGTTTCTCCACAGGTCACTGTACAGCAATGAGTCCTCTTAAAGTTTGAGGGCACACCAGGAGCCGATCCTGGGACCCCACTGAGCCTGGATTGCCATCATCCTAGAAAGATACGAATTCAACCATTTTGCAAGCAAGGCTGTAATCAGCTCACCAAACTGTGCAAGGCAAAGCAACAGCAAGTGGAACAGTTCATTCTGTGGTCCTGGCACCTCTCACCAACAATAGCTCTTAGCTCCCTGTCACCTTTTGCGTTTATTGCTGATGTGCAACACAGCAACATGTCATAGAGGAAAAAGGAGCTCCTTGGGGCATAGTAACACATCTTGCACAATTTCCAAAACAGCGCCATGGTTGTAGTTATGTCTACCTCTTTGCTTCCCTTCTGGGTTTTGTCTTGTTTTCCTGTGTGGTATTTTTCTGTGATGGGGGGTAGGGAGGGAGAAAGTGGGTGGGAAAACTTGAAATCTGAATATTGAGACACTGGTGGAAGATCCAGTGCTTACCAGCTGTGTTGTCATATTGAAAAAGCCATTGTTTTTAATTCCTGCCTACTATGAAATGTTTTTAAAAATCCTTCCTGCTGGAAAGAAAAAATGTATTTTTAAAAACAAAAACCATCCCTCTTTTGGCTACAAGAATGTCAGCTGTATGAATTGTGACCATATCATGACATGCTGATCAGATACAAATAAATTTTTATTTCTCAGGACTCTTACCTTGTGTTTTTACCATCTAGTGACTGGCACGGGTTTTCTGAAGGGATGTTCTGCATTTTTAAATATCACCAATTGCAGCAGATTAAAAAAGATATGTGAATATTGTGTGTGCTCACTCTGGGGTGCAAAGAAATATCTCTTATTCATTTTAAAAATAAATTAGTCCTATAAACTCTACTGCAAGGCTTGCTGTAGGTTAGCTCAGACACAGGACAATTGCTGCAAGTAGGTTCCATTTCTACCTGTTTCTCTCTCTCCGCCTCTCCCTGCCTTTCTGAGAGCTGCTGTGAGCTTCAAATGCATTATAAAACAGCACACTTAGCCCACGGGGCAAGCAGAAAGAGTACAGTCACTTTCCAGGTGGTTGCAAATGGATGGCTTCTTATAAAGAAGTCTCAGAGTAATGGGCTGTAATGGGCTCACAATGGACAAGGTATCTGAAATGTGGGCAAAACAGGCACCTGAGATGATCAGGCATGGTATGTTAGTTACTTGGGAGATTACAGTACCCCCTCCTCCTGAAAAAAAAAACAGGCTTTCTTTTTTAGTATCTTTGCTTAGCTAGAATCTGTTAGTACTGAAATATCCCATGTGCCTTTAGGTTCTCTGTGGAGTAAGGAAAAGGTCTTCTCCATTGTCCTTTCTAACATCAGTCTGGTTTTGTACCAGTTGGTTTAAGGCTGAAGAGAAGTGATACATCAGGAAATTGGAACAGCTGGTGCTAACATCTAGTGCAGCTGAATCAAGGCAGTCTGTTTTTTTACTTTAAATAAAAAATCTTAGAATTTGTTTGCTGTAAATTTTAGTATCAAGTCTTAAAGGCTGACAAGAATGGATAATTGGTCTATGAGCATTAAAGATGGCAAGGAGCTTACTGGGTTGTGATGTTCAGATTTGTAAGTTTACCTTGTAGTCTTGGGAAGATTCCAAAAAGCAGATGCTGTGATAGTGATCAATAAGATCAAGTTCCAGATCTATGCAATGAGTAAGTAACAGGCTAGCCTCAGAAGGGCCTGACAGCATGGCTTTGGGAGAAAGTAACAATAGCTTTGCTAAACAGAACTGCAAGAGTAAACCTGATGAGATAGCAACTGTGGCTGATTATGACAGAATATAACGGGGTTGTAACCTCACTTGAGAATCTGAAGGAGAAGAACTGTAAAAGGTTAATTTATGCTACATTGCATTTGAAGAGATAATTTTCCATTTGCAGTTAACTAGTATAATTCTGCAGCTCTGTTCAACTATGTACTATTTTCATAAATTATATGAAATAAAATCCTTTTTTTCGTTCTACCTATTTGCTATTTATGAGGGGAAATCACTGAATAGTCTAAATCACTTTGTGAAAGGGTATGTTTGGCAGTAAGCAAAAGGAAAGTCATCTAGCCACAAGGAATAGATGTCTGTCCCAGAAAAAAGTGACCCTGAAAAAAGTTAGATTTTGGCAGCTGATGGCTGCACCTGTGTTTATTACATGGGATTTGAACAGATTTGCCAGGTGGTAGCAGAGAGCAATTGGATTCCTGTCTGCAGCATTAGTGAAACCATATATTGAACTCAAAATGGCTAGGGGAGATGGCAGAGCTTTTAAAGCAGTCTTTCCCTCCCCAGTGTCTTGTTTCTAGACCAGGCATGGCTGGCTAGCTGACTTTGAGTTGAAATAAATGTTAGTTAGTTCCTTATGTTTTCTTCACCTCTGAGGGGTGTCTGGCTGCTCCTTCCAGCTGTCTTGTCTTTGGTGGAAATGCATACTCCCAGCTCTGATCTTTTAGCTCATGAGGAGCTTGCTCCATCCTGGACTTTTTTCTCCCTTGCCCCACAATCTTAGTTGGTTTTTAGGGAAGAATGATTGCCCTTCATCCACGGGCTCTCCCCTCAGAAGGAGTAGACTCTATCACACGAGGTTGGAAGCTGAAACTTCAGATTCATACACAATGACATAATCAACACTTTGCTGATTTACTTTGGTCACATCCTCATCTGCCAGCAGCAGTCCATTCAACAAGCCAGTTTCCTTTTTCTTGCACACATCTTTGCCTGACAAAGAGGTGGGTGGTAAGTACAGCAGCACTATGAAATGCCCAGCCTGCCAGGGCTTTTCCCAAGATGAAGCTGTTGGGTTTTATTCTCCCTCCACACTTCTGAAAATGCTGAAAGTGGTTTTGTTGTTACTCTTGTGTTTTCTTATTTCTGCATGTCTCATCTGCTGACACAGTGGGTCTTCCTCATCAGCAAGTATTTGAAGGGATGAAACCTAGTCATGGTAGATAGAGGCTGTCCTGCACCTGTGTCTCGAAGTGCACAAGATGCACTTTATGCATCTTTCCAAAAAAAGAAAACTCCTTCGGCTGGACAAGATTGTAATTTTTCTGCGCTGAGAATGGCAAAATCAGTGGAACAGAACTGATGGCTTGGGGGTGGGGTTGCCACTGCCTTAGCTTTAGTTCCTCCTTTGCAGCTAGTATTAGTGAGACATTTGATGTGCAGTGCTCTGCTCTGTTATCCCACAGCCGATGACTTCTGGGGCCTACACTTGACAAGCACCATTTTAAGAGCCTTCAGAACTGAACCTCATGGGCTATAAATAGGGTGGGGTTGTTTTTCCAGGAAGTCTCTTTGCCAAAACTGATGACAAAAATAAATATAAATATTCTTTTAATAGGCCAGTAGAGTCTTAAAACTAAGCTCTGTTAATTGGCCACAAGTTTACAGTTACATTTACTGAAACAATGTTGGTTAACCAGTGCTGGATTAATTTCTGGTAAATAAATTTTTTCCCACTTCTACTTATTCCAATATTGAGTATTGATTCTATTGTCACTTAGGAGTTTTGTTACTCCAGCCATTGCCCTATAGTAATGCTAGTAAGTTGTGCTGTGTGTTTATGTGTGCACCATAGCTGTTACCTGAGGTTCAGAACATTCTGCAGAGAAGTAGCTACTAACCAGACAGAAGAATGTCACAGCCTCCAAAGGTTGCCTGTGATGCCTACTACTGTGGTACTTTACACAAGTCTCCCACTTGTGCTGAGAGAAGGATCTAGATCAAGATCAATTTTTAGCATCAGTCAATGAATAAACCTTCCCTGCTCCTACACACACAAACCGAAGCTATACCAACCCCTAATAGACTCTCGAGAGAGCCAATTAAACTACAAAGGCAATCTGTAAAAACTCGCTTAAGGGAAAGAATGAAGTCTAGGCTGCTTAGTTAATCCAAGGGTAAGTCAAACACTGTTATGTATAAGTACTTGGCAGGTGCTGTCAGTCATGGACTCATTCTGGAAGAAAAGATGTAAGATGCAGCGGTTCAGTGCACAATATAGCCAGGTTCAGAAGGAGGAAGTGGGGGAAAGCTCCTACATGCGTGTGTGTTCAGTTCTCCATCCCTCAGGTCTTGAAATCAAAACTGTTGTCAATATCTTATTATATGAATTATTATCTGAAATAGAAGCAGGTACTGTTTAGCCTACTTACCGTGGGAGGCTGCGACCTGTGTTATCCAGATAAATAGATTAGATCATTTTCATGCTGGGTTTTGGCCCAAAAGGCTATGAAACTTAAAATTTTATTAGAATCTAGATGGCCAGTTCTTTTTTTTTTTAACTTTTAACTTCTCGACACAATGTTTGTGTTTTCTGTTCTGGGCTTACAAAGACCCTGATTCTGCAAGAAATAGCTCAAATACAATACTGTTTTTTAGATTGCTCACTAATTCTCATATTTGGAGTAACTATTAAAATACCTTTCTTTATTATGTAAACACAGATGATAGGAACTGCATAGAGAATCAGGTCCTGGATATGTCTGAGCCTTTATCCTCACAACCAGAAAAAGTCAGGACAAATGCCTCAGGGAAAATTGTAAGGATCCCTGGAGTTGACAAGCATCCAATAACCTTCCTATATACATAAAAATTTTTTTCCTAAGCCTTCCATTAGAAGCTGGCTAATGTCCTGGCCTCCTGAAATTTATATCCCTATTCTGTTTTCTCTTGAGTTTGCCTTCTCAGTGTCAAATTAATTTTGTTGTCCTGTTATGTTTTTAAGCTTAGCTGGAGTTTTATGTGCCCTGCAGGCCACTTACAAGATGTTTCAAAAGTCCACTTTCATAAGAACCTTTATTCATTACAGACGTTCTGATTTTCCACTGGTGGTTCCTTCTGTGCCATGTTATGAGAGACTTAAACAAAAAAGTCCCTGATGTAGCTTTTTTTCCTCTGCCTTTCCTGGTTTTATACACCTGTGTCAGACTACCATGACTGAGGACTTCTGTGAACTATTTACATTTGTATTCTCACTGTGGTAGATCCATCACATGCATAGGAAAGTTCCTTCTGCTTTTTATTACAACATTCAGATAATTGATTGTCCTTGGATTATGATTTATTAAAATGCAGCTTGATGGTGAGAGGATTAGATTTATGGATGGATTCACAATAAGTGATTTCCTGACTCCAGTGAAGCATATATAAATCAAATAGTAAATAGGTTAGCACCTACAGAAAAAAAAAATCTATTGTCAATAGTTTTGGTTTCCTGCTTGAGAAGACACATTTATTTTTATTGCCTAGTGAAGAAGACTGAAAATGGGAAGTTATTTCATAATATAAAGTGAACAAGCAGGGAGTCTACTTTCTTCATCCTCATGTATCTTTCTTTAAAAAAGAACAAAACAGACAACACTCAAATGAGGTTAAGTTTAATAAGCTTCTGCTGGTATCTTCCTGAAATTGTTGAGACCCACGCAGGTGTTTACAGAAATAAACATGCTGCTACCCTGCACCAGAGCCACTGGTCGACAGCTCTTTGGGGCACAGCTCGTCTCCCTGAAGGATCTATTAAAAAAAAAAAATCAGCCTCTTGATTTTCATTTGTGGCCCTTTAACTTATGTTATATGAAAATAAATCCAAAATATTCCATTAAGCTGAAGGGCAGGGATGTGGAAAAACTACGTGCCACCACAGAAAAAGCTTCTGACCTTTATTTTCCGGTTTGCATTCATCTCTTCAGCACTTTTTTGTGTATGGAGGTATTACATATGATGTGTATGGTAATGCAAGCAGCACAGCAAACCTGAGTGTATTAAGGGTAGATATCACAAGGTCAGAAGTGCCAGTTGCACTAATTAGTACAATCCTGGCTAAGAGCAGTTACATGACTTTATTTTTAATGAGCACAAGGATTATGGGAATTTAGGTAGAACAATAATCTATTTTTATCTCGTACTTTGTAAGCTCAGAAGATGAGTCAGGAATAAGCTGCATAGTAAGACAGGACAGAGCCATAGTTAAATGAACAAAAACCTCTGGAACAAAAAGTTTCTCACTTCACAGCATTGCATGGAAGTCTGCAGGTTGTGACCATAACCCTTATTTGATATTGAAAGTATGTGTTACAGTGACAATGTACAAGTGTGGCACCCACCTAGGAAATTCAGTATGACAAGAGTTTGTTGGGGTTTTTTTCCCATATACGCAAGTTAGGAGGAAAAGAAAGTATATTTTGCTAACAGTTAATTATACTTATTTATTTTAATTGCTGCTTCATCTGCTATTGAAGGTTAAGGCTAAAAATGTTAAAAAGTAAAAAAAAAAAAAAGGCAACAACAAAAAGTTGTAGAAAACTGCAGCTTTTCAGCTATCAGTCTGTCTTTGTTGTAATGTGACAAAAGCAGTATAAGCTTCATGTTTTAACTTCATCAGGGATTCTTTAAAAGACAGCTGATGGTTGTAAGGAATAAGAGGTACCCAATCTGTACACTGGGTAATTACGCTGCCATTGCTCTGTGTGGTCCTCAAGTACAGAATGCCCCAAGGCAGCACCACACAGCAGTGTCACTGGCTACAGGCTGAAAGTAAAACAGATCAAACTCAACCCATAAGACTTCCATGCCTAAACCTGAGTCACCTACAACCTAGAATCCAGTTCTGGCTCTTTGTAATGTGTCCTACTGGGCTTGGGGTTGCATCGAGTTTTTAGTTACAATTCTTATTAAAACAATTAATTTAATTTAAACACAAATAATTTAATTATTCTATAATTTTAAAGTATTGTGCCTTTCTGAAAGGACTCGATGTTATTAATCCAAAATGCTTTATACCCATCTCTGCCAGAATGCAAGAGAGTACACAGACTTTCTTCCTAGAAATACCATGGTATTTCATTTTTTACACAAGGAAAACAAACAAGACCTCACTCACCCTACATTTCTTTGACATGGAAGCCTGTGTTCTCAGGTCATTGCTGCCAATATACGCCTCAAAGATAAATTTGGGTGTTACTTGCTCCAGACCTATTACTGTTTCCTGTTACTTCAGTCTAAAATAATGAGGAAGCAATAAGGTGCATGCAAGAGTCTTGTGTGTTTTCATAAACAGCAGGAGTTGACTTACATGCTTGTGCAAAATATATTTTCCCTGTATGAAAAGAGTCTGCACTGAGATTTGCTTACCCCTTTCCTGCCTTGTGCACTGACTGCTAGCAATTAAACATCAAAGGTACTATCTCCTTTTTGCATTTCTGAAAAGCTGGAGGCAAAACTGAATCAGTGGGAAAGTCAAAACAACTTTCTGCATCTTGAGAGTCAGGAAAGGAGACTTGTAGCTTTTACAGGGTTATTAAATCTCATTCAGAAAAGGATGGAGACAGCTAGTTTGCTTCTATCACCTGGAGTCTCTCTGCAAACACAGCCTGGAAAATACATGGTAGGTTAAATCAGTAGGTCCAGCATCTACAGCTTGTCATCTTAATACTTGCCCTTGAATGTCTTCAGGATTAGGTTCAGAAAAGTAAACTGTGACTCTTTCTTCTGTCCTTACAAACCTTTATAAAACTTTTCAATCTCAATTTGCTTTTATCCCTACCTGACCAAAATTACGTGTGTTTTTAGGATGACTGGATCTTATAAGGGCACCATCTCCTTGGATATTTGATTTAAAAAAATTATCTGCTCTGGTAGGTCCCTGTGTTCTGGTACATTTTTCCAGGGAGTTGAAAAGATGAGGAAGTGAACCTCCACTATGCTACATGAGCTGGTTGAATCATTTGCAAATGAATCATGGAATTGTAAGAATCATAGCATCAATGTAAGCACTGGCATGGACAAAATATTTTCTGGTGATTAATTTTGGGAAAGGAGGGTGAATCTTGGTATCCTATAGGGATTTGTCCTAATAGTTGATAATTCAGTCTCCCTTAGATAATACTTTTTCAGATAAGACATAGAACAGGATTTTTCCTATATCAGAATGTGGCATTAATGTCAGCAAAAGTTAAACTATGCCTGATTTGAATTGTGCTGCTCTTTCCTTAATGAAGCAAATCCCCATAGTATCAAAACCTGGGCCATTTAATATTTGAATTGCTATTTCATGCCCAGGATCCTGGCTTAGGTTGAAAACAAGAAGCTTAAGAGCACATGGAGAAACTCAAGTTTAGCATGAAGGATAAAATGATGGTTTCAGTTGTGCACAAGGCTGTGGGCTGCTTTCTGGCCTGCCTGTAGGGGAGTCTTGACTTCTGGTGAAGTCCAGTGTACCTTTAAGATGGTAAGTCTTTGCTAAGTGCTTCCCAAATGTAAAGTCCTCCCAGAAATTATATGCTGCAGCTAAAGAGACCTGTGCTATATCTATCTAATTTTCATTTGAAGGTTGGAGAACATTTCTAAAAGAGGAGCTTGTAGCCACCAGCTGCACCTGGATTGCTCAATCCCTTGCTATCTGAATCCCGCAGAATGGCAGTATTGCCTCACCTGCTGTGGTTCTGCAAAGGTTCTGCTACCTCATTCCTTCAGGACTCTGAGTATCTTTCCTCCAACTTGTATCAGCAGTTGAAGTTTCCAGTGCTGAAATGTCAGTCTTTCATCCTCTCCCAAAGGAGGTGTATGAATAGGAAGATTATTACATCTGTGCTGAGTCTTCTAGATTGGACATGTTTGTTTTTAAAAAGATCTTTCAAATGAGCAGCTGTCATTATTTTCTCTGGGGATGCAGCAGGTTACTGATTATGTTACATTCATGTGTAGGTATCAGTATTTGCTAAACTGATCATCAGCCAGATTTACCAGGAAGGTCTGGGTACCTGTGGCATTGCCTTAGCACCTATACTGCTTGCTGTGCTGACCCACACAGCACAGCAAATAGGAATTTCTCATACCCATAGCAGTGAGATCTTGATCTCGTGCTCAAAAAGCAGTGACAGAGATTTTACAACAAAGGTCTCAGCTAAATAGCCAACAAGAAGCTGCTCTCCTGTTAGCCCAACTTTCTCTCTGCCCACATGCCATCCCAGAACTGGGGAAGAACTCTGCTGATTACATTCTCTTTGGACTTTTACGTAAGTAATGGCTCTTAAGTTTCACATGAGTTATCTCTGAACTGCACCATAAAACTCAGAAAGTAAAGAGGTGAGAAGGTACTTCTATTCAGCCATGTCAAATACCTGCAAGAAAGAGGGGCATTTAGAGAGTGCAATTTGCTTTAAAACTTGCATGAATGCAGAAAGAAAAGTCAGTGTGTCAAAATTAAAGAGCTGCATTTACAGCTGCTTAAAGTGATACATAAATGTGAGAGCTGCATTACATTTTTGCACTGTACTGGAAAGACTTTTCTTCAGCTTTATAAAACAAGGGGGCCTACGAGAAAGCTGGTGAGTGACTTTTTAGTGTGTCAGGTAATGATAGGACTAGGGAGAATGGAACAAAAGTAGAAATGGGTAGATTCAGATTGGATGTTAGCAAGAAGTTCTTCACCATGAGGGTGGTGAGACACTGGAACAGGTTGCCCAGGGAGGTGGTGGAAGCTCCATCCCTGCAGGTTTTTAAGGCCAGGCTGGTTGAGGCTCTGAGCAACCTGATCTTGAGTGAGAGGTTCCTGCCCATGGCAGGGGGTTTGGAACTAGATGATCCTTGAGGTCCCTTCCAACCCTAACAATTCTATGATTCTATGTTTTAAGAAAGCCAAGTCACCTGCTCCTTGGAGCCATTTTTATGAGAGTCTGTTGATATCTCTGCTGCAATGTGTTAGCAGGAACATTGATCTCTGTAAGCATGTCTCTCATCCTTGTTGACTAATGCACACTAATAGATACTGTGAAGCATTGTTACGTAATTGTGCTTGTGTTGCAGACATTGAACCTCCCATGACATAACAGACCCTGTATTAAAGACAGAAGCAGCTTTATCCAGAGTATTATTACTGATGTGAACGGATCAGTGAGCAGATGCACTGCTGCTACATCCAATGTTATGCCACTATTCCATTAATAATTTCCAACTGAAAAAAACATACATTCTTTCATTTGTTTGTAGAGAAAAATTAGATCTTTGGGTTCTCAAGATTTTGTAGTTTAACATCTGTGGTGTTATAAAGTCAGTATTAGATAACTGTAAGATGCACATGAAACAATATTTTGACCTTGACTACTTAGATCTCAATTATACAACCTCTCTGGTTATTATAAAAGGGGTCAGGTCCTCTGATGTCTACTAATTAAAATTAAAAATGAAAATGTTCCAAATTTGTCTGAAACCTCAAAACGTATTTAGTATACCAGCGAAGAGAAAGAGATAAAAAATGTGGAAATGGAGGAGGGAGAAGAAAATGAAGGGGCAAATTAATCAGAGTACTATTAATTTTGACACTGAAATGCTGGAGGCCATTTCAATATCTTAAACAACACATGAAGCCTTGTGGTCAGTCCACTGGACTGGCATTGGAAGAGACTTGGAAGCCGTGCCCCTCTGGCCTACCAAAGTGACTCTCTCCCTATGTTTCAGTGTTCTGCACTTGAATATCACTGATGAAAACATTATGCCCACCCAAACCAAAACTAGCTATTTTCTACCAGAATAATATGCTGAATTAGCTTGTGGAGGGATCATACAAACACCATATCCTGTGATTTTGTCTAAAGTGAAACTACAGAGACCAGGTAATAGGTCAGTGTTTGGTACTGGATGTGATCAGTATGACTTTCAACTCGGAAAACACAGGACTAACAGCTCCATTTTAAGTGAGATTTAAACTATGTTCCTGCACCTTGTGGTAGGTCATCTAGGCTCACTTTTTTCCTTGTTGCATGTCCTATTCAGCCACAAACTGTGGTCTCAGATATTCTGATACTGATAACTGTATTTTCATTCAAAATGATAAGTTATCATACTTTTATTATCACAGTACTACACAATCAATTAATATTAGAGTACATTGCTATTTTTTACAAGAAGCTGAGTCACAGACAGCTAAAGCAGCAATCTTCATCTGAATTTCTCATTTAAGAAATGAAACTCTTCATGGAGCTGACTAAGCTGTCTGCATGAGCCAACAGGTGACAGAACTGATTGATTTCACTGGGACTGTGAAGAATTCACTGATCTGTACCACTGAGAAGCACAGGGTAAATGGTCACAGTGTTACTGAAGTTACTGAGTTAAAGCTGCCAGTTTAAAGCAGTGGAGGCCAGCACAGCTTACACAAGAGAATTTGGAGTCACATAATAACTATATGTTATGGTTTTCCATTGAGACATTAGGAAAGGCCTATTGGGACAATAAATGTATATTACTAGGTTGAATAATAAAAGGTACTGTCTCTTGCTGCAATCTGGCCTGAGTCATAGAATCGTAAAATCATAGAGTGCATTGGGCTGGAGGGGACTCTTGAAGGTTATCTTGTCCACTCCCTTGCAGGGAACAAGGGACATCTTTAACTAGATCAGGTGGTTCAGGGGCCCATCAAGTTTGACCTTGAACAGATGTAGGGATGATCTCTTCACCACAAATCTGGACAATCTGTTGTAGTATTTCACTACCCTCCTTGTGAAGAACTTCCTCCTAATGTCTGACCTAAATCTACCCTGCTCTAAAGAGTCATATCCATGTAGTTTCAACAGCCTATAGAAAGCTAAGAATACAAAGATTCTTTGACACAGTGTATAGCAGCAAAGCAAGCATGAAGCTTCCAGGAGCTTCCAGGAAGACTGCTGCAGGGTGTGTCTAAGCTGAATGGAAGGAAATGATGGAAACACAGTTTCTAATAGACATATTAAAGTAAAAGGAATAAGAAATTATAGTAGTTTGTACCTCCAAAAGTTCACAATAAAAATCTAATGTCCATTAGCAGGCTGGAACAGGCTACCCAGAGAGGTTGTAGAGTCTCCACCGGAGAAGCAAAACCCGCCTGGATGTGTTTCTGCATAACCTGAACTAGGCAAGCCTGCTTTAGCAGGAAAGTTGGACTAGATGATCCCCAGAGGTCCCTTCCAAGTTCTGCCATTGTCTGATGCTTTGATTTAAATTGTATTTTTCATCCTTTGTTTTTGAGATGAGTCATTGGTCACATTCAACCGGACACACTAACCTGTCACTTAATCTCCATAAACAATATCTGTTTGACTGACGTTAGTTGAGGTAACAAACATTTCTATTGCTATGGCACTTTCACAGTAACACTACTCCCTTTTGGCCTACATACAGCTGAAGGCCTTGCTGGGTCTCCCTCTTAGCTTAGATAAAAGCATACTCAGAAAAAAAAAATTAATTTACCTATGACCTTCCTGTTGATGCCAACATTGTAAGCACAAATGCTCTAGAATATAATTCTCCTCAAGATTAAAATGACTATTGGGACTGTCTGCAGTTAGCCAGGCCAAAGACCAGACACCTTCTTGGACTTCTGCCCACACTGTTTTTTTAGTGTCAGCCTATGGCTTAATGAAATACCGATCTTGAGACTAGAAAGCTAGATTCAATTTTAACAAAGGACAGCTCAAATCTTTATGTTTTCAAGGCATTAGACATGTAATTTATCCATAAATTATATTTTTCATGATGAAATTTATAGACAAAATTATGTTCTCCATCCGCACCTTCATATTAGCAATTAGCAATAAAATATGTTACAGGAATGTTGGATTATCCCAAAACCCAAAGTTTTTAAATCTAGAATGAATATATTGAGTTATAAGATTTTTAAATGCTTATTCAAGACATGAAAACACAGGGAAATTATCTTTAAAATATGGCATTTTACTGCCATAAACCAGAAGGTTATCTGGGAGTCTTGATGTTGCATTTTCATTCCACACATTAGGGATGGGAGAAACATCCCCAGTTTTATAAGCAGAAATGATTTTTATGATTGGTCCATCTGTTGTTACCCTGCCCCATTGCTTTTGTGCATATTTGCCATGCTCATCTGCATTTAAATTATGCAGAAGTCTCAAATGTGATCCAAAGAGAGTTTGGATTTTTTTTTTTAACCTAAAAAATGATGGCTACATGGAGGGTAGACTCCCTAGCTTAATGACCCCCATGAGGAGAAAGTAGGGAGAACAAAGGCATTTTATATAACCTGGTTAGCTGGGCAGTCTGTGGATGGCTGCACAGTAACTGCCGCATGTGCTGTCTGTGCCCAGTGGGCATTTCAAGGCAGCATGCAGCAGAGTTACTATTATGGGTGGGAAGCAGAGTTTAGGATGCACAGAATTCAAATCTGTAGGAATCCAGCATTCATTTGTTCTGTGGTCATACAAGTTAAGAGCATTTATCATCTACACTTCTTTGAGGGATAATTCTTGGCTTGTGCAATAAATTACTACAGGATAAATGTATGAGAATATTAATAATGAAAGCATCTTGCTCTTCTATGCTTCACCTCATCAAAAGATCAAAATTTTCATCACTACCTGTCTCCTGTGGAGTCAGTAGCAGAGCTCATTTCAGTCCAGAGAAACAGAAGTGACACACAGCCACTGTGCCTGTCTTGCCCCTGACCACACAGGAAAGCCATAAGTAAAAACAAGCCGCACCCTTTTTAACAGCAGTATGTGGATACATACATGTGGATGGCTGACAATCTTGAAGTCCTTGTTAAAAGAAAAGGGAGACTTACTCAAAACTGGAGCTAGATGACTGAGTTCTTGTTGTACTACTGAAATAATTGCTACCTGAAAGTAGCAAACATGTTGCTTGTTACACCAAACAGGTGATTCTGTTGTTCTTGTAGAAATTACATTTACAGAAGCCCCCTGCAATCATCTTGTTTTCAAGAACCACACCTGAACTGATTTTTATAGATGATGTCTTTCTATAACAGTTGTGTGATAAAGGGCTAATTACTAAAATAAGCCTACACTAGCTATTCAGAGTGAAGTCAGAGATGAGGCACCCACTGACTTGAATGTTGTGGTTAAAATCACATTTCTTTCTAGAAAGGGGAAGAGAAGACAAAGGGAAGTGAGGCTGTTTTGAGTGGGATATAAAGAGTTGGCAGATAATTTTTGTTCACCCTAGGTCATTCATTATTTCAGGTCTTAGCCACTAATCTCAGAGTTGCTTATTAATACATCAAATAATTTTAGATCCACTCTGATACTATATAGGGACAGTAGCCAGTAGTGTCTGCTTTTATGATTATATTGGCCACAGGGCTGCTCACTCCGTATTGATACCAGTGTCAGAAAGAACAGAATTGTACATATTTTAAATTTAACCTGTGCTGGTTTTCCTAGCTATGTACACAGAAATCATCCTTTCACCACCACTTCATTTCGGGCATTGATAGTGGAAAAAGAGCCAGAAAGAAAATAAAAAGGTTTTCTCTTTCCTGATGGAAACAGCCTGAGATGTCCTATGATTTGAGCAAGGTGTTGGCCCACATGATCTCCAATATCTTTTCCATCCGAAATCAGTCTATGATTCTATGCTTGTCTCCTGTTTAGAAGGAGTTGCCACTTCCTGTGGACCTGTGTGCTATGTACTTTGTAGCTCCATGCTGACCATTTATACCTCCAATACAGAGCTGCAGTTCTGTGGGATTTTAGGGCTCTTGTATCCACAGGGACCGTCAAGTCCGAAGTTACTACTCTGCCTGGATCAGCAGTGTATATGCATTGTACATGGGACTGCCTGCTGTTCAGATTCCTTGTAATGCCAAAACTTGGGGAGGGGTTGGGGGTGGTGTGTGAAATGAGGACAGAATGACAATGTTCATAGCATAGAAATACTTACAGTAATAGTTGTCATCTCCATTACTGTCAAATTACTTCTGAATTGTTGCCCATCTTATATTGTTTAGCTCAAGGGAAATGAAATGGTGCCTTTATTTCCATTGCAGAAATGAGAGGAGTTCAGTTCTCTAAAGAAGCCTTGCAGAGTGGCAAAGGAAATGCCAAATATCATTTGGTCAAAGAATATTTTTAAAGTACTCTGAGGAATAATCCTTGTTCTATACACTTTATCTCCACTACTTATAAAAAAAGAAACAGAGGAAGCTTTTTATTTATAAAGTATCTACTGTCAGACAAAGCTGGGGATGTCTGAAATTGAGGCTGAAGTTTAGACTCAGACATAAATTTCACAGACCAAATCTTCACTTTGATTTGAGAGCAGCAAAGAACAGTGGATGAGACAACAGTCTGAAATTGAGAATTAGCAGGCTCAGTTCCTGCATCGACAATTAGCTTGTCGTGTGACACCAGGCAGCTCCATGGCATTACCACCATTCCTTCTCTAATTCAGTACAATAAGAATCAGCGCAGCAGACTTTCTGGTCCAAACTATCTTAATATTTAAACTCTTAGTCAAATTGTAGACATATGTTTAGGCACTCTGATAAATGAGATTGTACAGCAGTGAGCGTTAAGTATCTCAATAAATTAAAGAACATCTACTTAAATGCCTATGAGAAATAAAATCACCAAAGAGATTTGTTTCTACCTTTGCAGCACATATTGTGTCTAGAGATTAGAAAAGATGTGCATGTGCTGATGACAAATTATGAGAAACTGATCCCTTGGTGGACTTCTATGAGTTTTAACCTGGATGCCTTGCTATCAAGTTGCTGGTTCATTCAAGGTTTTTTTCTTTCCTTACTTAAAGATCTACACAAGCTATTCTTGGATCCTCTACCTTACCAAATTGAGATTTAGTGGAAACACATTGAAGGAGAAAAAGGGAAAGAGCAATTCAAGTTCTGTCTCTAAGAGCCAATTAGAGCTCTTGAGAAAGAAGCTAATGGTACTGAAGGAGTTTCATGAAGGAGTCTGGTCTAAAAAGCACTACGAAGCTGAGTGCTAACAGACCTGTATGTTAATACCAGAACTATCTTAGATGTATAGAGTGTGAGATAATGATTAGACCCTCTGGTCTATGATGCTAATGGTGCAATATACTGACAGAATTAAATGTTTAAGAGTCCTACACTTGGGGTGATGGCACAAAACCTGGATTATTCTCTGTAGTCAAGCAACGGCTATTGTTATAATAGTCAACCTCCATATTGCAGAGTGACCTCAAAATTGCAGTCAAAACCAAATTTAGACATTATGATTACAGTCTGAACTAATTACTCTGTTTGTGAGCTAGCAGGTACAAGTAGTTTGCTACACATGCATTCTATATGCCTAAAAACAATGCAGGACTCTCAGCAGGAGCTGGTGAGAAACCAACTAACTGGAGACCAGGCAGTAGGGTCAGTTCAAGGAGAGAGCAAGTCCTGTAATTCCTAGCATGGAGTTTAGAGACTCTGGATTTTGCCCTCTCTCTTGCTCTCTTCACAGGTCTTACAATGGTGGCCTCATGGCTCCCTGTGGCCAGAGCGAGAACCACATTTTACGTGGTGAGCAATTTCCAGTGAGGATTTGTGACATCATTTTGACATAATTCTAAAAGGTGGCATTGTAATTTTTGGCTGTTAAATGCTTCAGTCTATTCCACATAAAGCTTTGGAGCATAACTAATTAATATAATAATCACTTCTAGCAGAGAACACATTAACTGCCTGAATTTTCTGGACTTAGAAGAACATGGAGAACGAGTTGGAAGACGCCGAGAAATTGAATTAGCAGATTCTCAGGATGGCAGCCAGTAAAGGACCTCATGCATAGGTGTGCTAAGCTTTGTGCCTCCAGGGGAACCCAAGCAAAGCTGCTGTCTTCTCTGGGAATTACACAATGTGGGTACTTCCCCGCGGACAAAAGGGAATGAGCTCTGGAACTCCCTGGAGCCCTGTGTTTATTCAAACTAATATTCTGTGAATCAAATTATCTAATTAACTAAACATGCATTCGACCACAAAAATGTTACATTAATTTTAGCAAACCTAGCAAACCTACATTGGGGTTGCTTCTTTTACTCAATGAAACTCTGCATCTGCTTTTTTAGAAAATTCCCTTATTTTTCTGATTTAAATCATCAGCAACATGTGTGGCTGTGAATTTTGATCCTCAGAGCCTGTTATAGCTCTTCATCCTTTTTAATGATGATACAAACTTCTAACAGAAAAATAGACAGAAGTAATCAGGCTCTTTGAAACAATTTGTAACCAACTATACAGGTAAAAGTAAAGTTTTCTTTCTATTTTTGAGTAGAAAAAAAGAGGGCAATTACAGATCAATGTGATCCACACAGTATCATTCCCATTTGGATTTTTCTTATAGATTTGCAGGCTTCAGCCTAAGGTAGAGATGATACTGAAATCACCAAAATGGAAACAAATAGTCTCAGCTTCTGAGCTTCAGCCACTGCAAAACTGAATGAGGTATCCTTGAAATGAGATTTCACATTCAGAGAAAGGATCAATGGTCTTAAAAGTATTTGTCTGTCATCATCTCAATTTTGCAGACCTGGGGACCGTGCACAGCCTGAGGTGTCAGCAGCCACTGCTTTATACTGTGCCCACTAACAACGCTGTTGTTGCAGCAATGTAGCTGCAACATTTTGTCCCATGTTTCCAGAAGAATGATAGCAATCTGAAAGAAAAAGCTCCATGATCAAGGGCTGCACGGGTGGCTCTGTAACAGCTGATAGGTTGCTACAATTGTTGATGAGTATGTTGGAGGTGATAGACGGTAAGGGCAAAGAGGAATTACTGCCAGCATTTAAAGGGACTCTGCCAGGACACAAAATAATCATGAAGAAGGAAATGCTTAAAATTATTTTCATCACTGAGATTTTCTAAATTAGAATAAATTCCACAAAAGACAGGGGCATCTCTCTCTCTCTTTTTTTCCTTATTTTTAAGACAATTAAAATTGTGGTGTGCTATTTGCACTCGGAAAATGTGACCCTGGGAATAGAAATCTTTGAGGTGTCTTGCACAAGCTATTTGTGGTGTGCTGCTGTGAACAATTACTGAATTACCTTCTGTTGTAACATGGTACCTGTAGTGTCTTGTAGGAAAGATCTCAGGTTCAAACAAGTAATAACCACACTTCCCATCAAGCTGACATTTGACAGAGTAACAGTCATAAAGCAAAATGCAGAAGGGGCTTACTATGGAGACTGTTTGATACAGCAGGCAGATCTTCAGAGTCCTTTCAGAAAAGCCTTAACAGGCACCGTGAGGTCAAATCCATCAGCTAGTGATTGTTTTTATGCAGGAGTGCTCCTGGGTCAAGGCCCTGTCAGTCAGACTGGGATTGTAAGACGTAAGTGTGCTCAGCTGCTGAGAATGGTGCCCAGATGCTCAGGAGCCTATGGCTACCTGGAGTCCTCCTGAAGTTTGTTACACAGCCATGGTCTGAGCCTGCAAATTGCTACCACATATCAAATGTCAGCCATGCAACTCTCATTTTCTGCTGTAATATATGTCAGCTGCAGCAGCAGGGAGGCTGTGTTTCACCTGGACATGCTGAACAGCCCGACTATCTCAAATTATTGGATGTATGATTAGGCAGTTGTCATGAAAGGTCAAGCATGGTTTCAGTCTTGGATAAATGTGTGTTGGGAAAAAGGAAAAAAAAGTTTATATAACTTCAGCATAAGAACATAAGGCCTGATAAACAGCAGTCAGAAAGACATTCTCTTGGACCTTGAAATATCCAAGATTTTGGCCCTCCCCATAAACCCCAGCAGGTTGACAGGGTGACTGTCAGACTGAAGGACAAGACATTTCTGGACACAAGGGCATCCTTCAAGAACCAAAGGTGTACTGTTCTACCACCAGAAGCCTGCCATCCAGCAGAGGTTTTCAAGGCAGCTGGTCTTTCAGCAGTCTGAGATCACCACCCACCAGCAGATATCTAGGCAACTAGCATTTTTTGAACATGATATTTCATCAGCCTGGAGGCTTTCTTGATGGACCTTGGGGTGAGTTATTCTATCACTTTCATCTGTCTTAGGAGCAGATGGAGGTCCTCCCCAGAAACAGTCTCTGAACTCTGAGACAACAGTGGGACACAGTGGGAGTGAAACACTGGTGAGCTGCTTTTTACATTCCCCAGTCATCCTTAGCAGTAAGGTTAGCATGTGATATGACAGCCAGAGATGATTCTTAGATCACGTTCTCAAACATTAAGCAATGAATGACATTGGTAAACAGTGGTTTAGAATGCTTAGGAGCTCATCCTCAGTCCACAGTCATTCCTGATGCATTTAGCTTCTCTAGACAGTTCTGCCCTTTCTATAGGTGCCCTTGCTCTGTTTGAAGACCCATTCCATGCACAGACAACTGAAGTATATCCATCTGCCAGCTGTAGTGAATATGTACCTGTTAGATATATCACTTAAGCACTCTGAGCTGCCTCCAATTCTGATCTCTTCAGGGAAGCCTGACAATAGACGTTTTTATTTGGATGTAAAACTACCCTATGCTGCACTGACTTTTTCTTTTTCTCCTGTGGTCTGTCACACAGGGCTGAAGGCAAATAATCCTATTGAACAGGTAATTCCCCCAGAAAATTTTATCAGCCCTGAGCAGACATCTTTCATGCAGGAGGTTCTCCCTCTAGCCCCAGATATTTCCAGGTTGCTTTTGGTATTTTCTATTGTTGAATTTGCTGAATGTCAAAATATCTCTCCTCTGCACATGACAAGAACAGATTTATTGACCTGGAAAACTACAACCTGCTTCTTCTCTTCCCTTGGAAGGCTAACCTTGAACTTCTGACGCTTGTCACCAGCCGCTAAGTCTCACTGTTCGGCAAGTGGGTAGCATGAGTCATAGTGCTGAGCCTGGTTGATGCCTGTGGCTATATAGAAACTGCAAAAGTTCTCCTGTCTACTATCATAGGTGTCCCTAGCTCACTCACTGAAGAATGACAGCATACTGAGCCTGACTTCCTAGTCCTAACCTCATGCCTCTTCTCTGCAGTGAGCTTAATATATGTCTAGGCACATATCAATGTGAGCTCTGTGAGGATAAACCAGCCTGTTGCTACAGGAGGGCATTCAGGCTTATGGGTGAAATACAGAAAATCAACTACACTGTGAATTTTGAAGAATCCTACATGAAAGATATGTGCTGATTTTAAGAAACAGTCTGATTGTGTCCCACTAAAGGCCACAAAATCTTTGGTTGCACAAGAAATCCATATACTTTTGTTTTGACATTCTCCTCAAGATATCTATATATGAACAAAATCTGAAAAATAAGACAGAATTTCATAATTTCGTATTGGCTGTATCTGTCCTGCAGTAGCTGGCCTCCTATTTTCTCCAATTAACCTAAATGTATTATGTCTTTCCTGTAATGAGTTCTACTCAGAACTTGGTGTTTTCTAGGCAATAGGTCATATTAATGTCATTAAATCTCTTCCTGGAAGACTCCTACAGAAATAAGGCTTAAAAATTGTGAGGAAAAAAAAAAGTAAGGTGGTCACCTTGCTCTTTAAAGACTTATATCTAACCACTATATTTGCTGATTGTTTCAGATGAGGGCAGTTGATTTGAGCATGGAAGCAAAATTTGTTCAGCTCTGTCAGGTGCCAAATATTCTACAGGCACCTAAAATAGATGGGCTGTGCCTTGCCCGAAGGATATGCTGAGGCAGTAAGTTCTTTAAAGAGTTATATCCAGACACATTATTTCCCTTCCGTTATTTCCATGGATGACAGTGAATCTCCTCTACAAGCCTCACTGCCCACCTCTTGCTTGCTCATTAAGCTTATGTCAGAAAGGTGCATGCTCTCACCTGCTCTAACTCCCTGGCCAAAAGAGTTCACCCTGCTATTATTATGGATAGAACTTAATAATCTGTGTATGGTTAAAGTTATCTTTTAAAACGAACCACTGTCCTGATTCGTATACATAAAATATCAGAGAATCTCCACTTGCCTGGGTTGTCTGCTTCTAAAGGTACTTACTGTAGCAGCTAAACACCTGTGCCTTTTTCTCCAATTTGTCTTAATTAATATTCCAAAAATCAGTTCATGTTCTGCCTTCTCCAAGACTCCAAAGAGCTTGTAAGTACCAGGTGTTTTCTCCATGTATAATCACTATTTTGTAATATAAGTAGGACTGAATTTCAGTTTGGCTTCAGAATAGTACATGACATTAAAAAGCATTTAGTTCTATAAGCTAATGAAATTTGTTTTCCTGTGGATTTGTATCTCATAGGTAGATATTCTGATGTCTCAAGAGCACACATTAGTCAAAGATCTTCCCAGCAGTGAACCCAGTCATCACCATCATCATCCATGTGGATTCTCTGTTCTAATAATACAGCTGAGCACTTTAGGATGTTTCTTCCCTCTCTGCTGAGTTATTTTACTGGAACTCATAGGAGGAGAAGTAATATAGAGACTGAGAAATATATAGATGATACGGTCAGTTAAGCTCCATTTCCATAGGGAATCAGACAGTTTTACGCAAAGCAAACACTGGCTTTTAAACCTTTGCAGTACAAAATCCCACACTGGATGGTGGCATCTGAACTGTCTTGTTTTCAAAATATTTTTTAATTGTCATTGGGAAACCCACATACAAGGAAGCCCACTAAGGCAACGGGGGCTACAGTTGTACCACAGATACAAAATTCAAATATTTCCTGTTGAAAATCAGGCAGGCAGCTTCTTGTAATTTGAGTTTAGTCACCTGGGAGTTCTGTTCCATATGATACCAGAATATTTGTCTTCTGTCAAAAATCTCTGTCTCCCCATCATTTGCTCCAACCACATGGCCTTTTTTCCTTAATAGGATGTTCCTGACCATGCAAAGCAAAGGATTGCCATGAGTTTTCTGCGTGTGTGTACAGGGCACTACTTGTACTGTCAAGAGTCCCAACAGTGACAGGTGCCACCTGTCAAAACACTGCTACAACTGTTGATGGATCTTGCTTCGTGGCAGATACTGTTTCTAACCCATTGATCTAACGCGTTTGTAACCTTTAACATTACAAAATCTGACTGTGTGTTATCAGCAGTGCCCAAATAAGACTAGCTGTTGTAATTTGAGATCAATATGGTATGCAAACGGCTTCTTTTGGTATCTGCTCAAAACAAAACAAAAAACCAAAACGATGGGGAAAAAACACCACCAAAACCCCCCAACTGACCCCCAAAACAACCTGAAGCAGGTATTCTACTTGTAACAGATAACTAAAGTTTTCTCTTCCCCATTTGCTACTAAATAAGCAAAATTGAGGACTGATGAGGACTAACCTCTGCCTTTATCTAAAGAGAATCAGAATAGGGGTGTGTCTTTGCTGGCAATCAGTTTTAAAAATGTGATCAGCAAGTATGTGCTTCAGCCAAAGGAAGTGTGGTGTGAATGAAGCTGGAGTGGGCTTGGCTGTCCTCCAACCTTAAAAGATGAGTTATCAAGACTTTGTAGAAGCTGGGGTGTCATTAAAGAGTGCCCTGAAGTATATAGAAACCCTCAGTTTGAAGGCTCTGCTGCCTGTCTTTTCAGGCATAGCTTATAGGGCAGGGGATACTGGACAGCAGCCACACACTGCCTTACTGCCTCACTACCTTCTGGGTATATAGAAATGTGCTGGATTCAGAGGAAGCCTAAAGTGCACGATATTTTGCAGATACAGCGACCTGAGAGAGAACATGGAAGGGATTTTGCAGTGATATCATTCTAAGGTTTAATATGATTTCTGTGAATTTTCTCATACAGGAGACACAATGCAGAGGAAAAGCTATTATTGTCATCACAGCATGGGTCTATAGGCACCAGGGGGCTTAAAGAAACAATGACTAACCTGGTATTGAAAACATCAGTGACAATAATGGTGCATGTAGACAGTCATACTTGAAAATGTTTCTCCTAATAAATCTGAAGGGACTGTAAGTAAAAAAAAATTCATGAAAGAACACTTGAGGCTGTTCCACAATAAGAAACCCTAACATTGTTGGGTTAAAAAGTGTAGGTAGTTCAAGACAGCAAAATATTTATTTATTGTATCAGTTAACGCATACTTTGTTGAATATTTTGAGAGGTACTAGTACAACTTTAATCTGGAAGGTAAGTATATAATTACCTCCCTATCAGAAGAGGTCAAATTGAGACATGGACCCCAAACTTTCACTTTTGAAGTTCTGTGCATCTCAAAAAATCATTCTCTTAATCAGTTTTAATAGTAGTCTTAATGATCACTTCAAGCACTTTCTGTTCTTAAGGTAAATGAATACTATTTTTTACATGCACATACATATGAAAACATATATAATAGATATGGCTGTTGGTTTCATTTCAAGAAGCAGAGCCAAACACATGTATATTCAGCACTCAAAATCTAACAGTTGCTCTTGAACTAGAGATCAAGAAGGTCTCCATTTCAAACTTGACGTATATTTTAGGAATGATTGGACTCTGGGTTCTCTTATATGGCCATTGTCAAAATCAGAAAGAAAGAAAATGGACTGCCTACAGAAAATTTTAATCACCACTTTTATAAATAATTTGTCTCAAAATTACCCAGCTCTTAAAAAAAAATTTAAGTATAATCAGGGGTAAAATTACTCTGCTGCTGGGGTTTAAAACATGACATTTTGACATTTGTCAGATTCAAACCAACATTCCCAAAGAAACTTTTAAGATACTCCCTAGACAAAACACAGTATTGAAAACCCACTCTATTTCTTTTGAAATATAAAGGCTCCTGTTGGTAACAGTGGGAATGCATGATGACCTGTTGCTAATTTGAAAGTACAGAAGTTTGAAGCAGAAATATTTGAAACCAGAAATCGAGCTTACAACCGGAATAATATGTACTGTGCTTTTGGTAATTTTTTGCAAATTTTATTGCATAATGCCATAATTTATTTGCTATGATAATGGCATATATGAGAATTTTCCTTTAACATAATTCAAATCAGCAATAAAACCAAACCATTCAGAACACCCTGTTACTCATTAACAACAAAATTAAAATATCTTTACAGTGTATAATTAATTTGCTCATTTTTCCCCTTTAATGAATAGACATTATCTACAGATAGAAAGTTGCAAGATTTTTATAGTGGATAACAGGAGCCTCCCTGGTGATGAATGGATTTGATTTTTCTAAAGACTAATATAAAATTATTTCATAAATGTTCAGTAATAGCATGACACTTGTCCCCCTCAAACTTTTTTTCAAAGCCTGAAATAAAATGAGGAAATTGTTAATAAGACCACATGGAGCTGCAGTGTGAGAAACTATTCTGTCTCTTTGCTGAATTTCTAGGCATTGCACAAGCTTGCTGAGGAACTAGGAGTTCTTATTTCAGTCATACCCACTTCTACATGGTCAGAGATTACATTGAATCCAGTACTGTTATAAATGACCAGAAGAATTACAGAAATGAGGTAGGGGAAACATTTGTTACAAATGAACAAAGGAGGGTTCTGGAAGAATGACTACATAAGAGAAATATCTGATGACTCCCTAACTGCTGAAACAAGTTGCTCAAAAGTAACCTATATTCATTATAATGTCATTAACATGGTTGTGCTGCTTTGAGGCCAGACAGATCCTCTCTTGCCCCGAGAGGGACAAAAGAATGACACTCACACAAACGGATTGGAGAGTGATGGAAACTGTAAATGGAAGAGCAATTGGTGAAACTACAAAAACTACAAGCATAGTGGCAAAGAATATCCCAAAGCGTACAGAGTCCCTTACACAACACCCAAAGGCCTCCCAGCTCTTCCCTTCTCCTCACCTGAGGGTCTACCCAAACTCCCAGGGCTCTTTCTTCCCCCCTCCCACTGCTAGGCGAGTCTCAGGCTGGCCAGGTCTAAGACTGCCCTCCCCTCCATTCTCCTCCTGGCATTAGGCCTAGACAGGCCTAAGAGGTCTTGAGATACTCCCCCAGCATTACGCAACAAGAGAGCATCTCGCATGGGAGCAGAGAGGGAAGAAAGAGAAAGAGAATGACTTTGCAGATGGATGCAGGATTTATGGGCAGAAATACGCTATTTCCTGTGTCCACCTGATTGGGTCGGACACTCGGGACACTGGAGGTGTAATTTATGTGTCAGTAACAGGAGGCACCCAGACTAAACTGCCACAATGGTAAACCCCCCACCCTTGGGTAGGAGAAGCCCCCTACCAACAAAAGTCCTTTCTTCATGGAACACATATAGTAAACAAAAAGAGGATACTGCGTGTTTAAATGAAGATAAAAGAGCATAAGAGCCAATAGTAAATAAAAAGAGGATACTGCACATTTAAATGAAGATGAAAGAGAGTAAGAACCAATAGTAAATAGAAAGAGGATACTATTGCATGTTTAAATGAGCATATAGGAACCAATAGAAATTGCTATGAATATCTACTGACCAACCAGCAATGTAAGAAAGTAAAGCCTCTGCTTAAAGTAACATACATTGATCTGGGTGTGCTAGCTTTGTGGGTGAACCAGCCAGCACTCATCTCTGTGCAGAAAGGAAATGAACGAGTATCTCTACTCCATGTGTGTATCAGCTTTCTGCACACTGGGCAAAGAACCCAGATATGGGACAACAGAACTGCACTCTGGTACTCAGAAGCACCCTACCCTACCCATACACTACATGCTTCTTAAATTTTCTGTAACATTATATCGTGGTGTTATTTAGTGTCATTTTATGTAACCATAATAATTACCGATTTAATTGGATATGGACCCATGTATTCCTGTTTTCAATTTTACATTTTAAGCCATTATATTACTTGCTTTATTTTCAAAAGCTGTTTGTGTCTGGTATAAGACAGATATTCACATATGGTATAATGGTAAAGCTGCCATGACTTTCAGTTTTAAAAGAATAATTTCTTGAAAAATCACGAGTAACTTTCCCCATTGGTTTTAAAGGACAGTTTTCCAGAACAAATGTCTATCCTTTATATGGCTTGAGGTTTTTAAAATACATCTTAGTATCACAAAACCCTCTCTCTTTTCTGCAGTTTTCTATAGGTCTCTTTTCAATAGGTGCGAGTATTTCAGGAAAACCCGTCTCCTAAGGAGCTCCGTATGTTCCTTAGACCTCCACACGGGATGATTACTGCACGCCGGAAAGTGCCGGCCGCCCCTTTTTGACTCGGTGGTGGTGAGGGGAAGGACAGGGTTAGCCCTAACCCGAAAGCGGACGTAGATCTGCTGCTGGGAGGCCCGAGGCCGGGACCACCCCAAGTTGTAGAGAAGGAAATCCCAGGATTTCCTCTGCTGGTAATTTCAGAGCTTGCTCTCCTCAGGAAACCTGAACGAAAGGAAACTAAAAACCGTTGAGCTGGCGGAACCTCGAACGGCCGCCTAGTGCCTCGCCCGGTCTGCACGGAAAGACGGACACCAGGTGCCCGCCTCACTCTGGGAAATCGCCGGGAAAGGCGGCAGCCTGCCGCCGTGCCGCGCCGAGCCCCTCCCGACTGCCATCAGTCCCGCGGTCAGGGCATGCCCCCCAGCGGTGGAAGCGGCGCGCAGCTCAGATCTCGCGATGGCTCTCCGCCGCCCGGCCGTTGTAACGGCTATAACCTAGCAGTTGCTGTTTACGGTGTGTAGCCAATGGGAAGGCAGGCGGCGCGCGTGGGGCTTGCGGGTTCAGCCAATGGGAGGGAGGGGCGGTGCGTTTAAACGGTGCGGGTGCAGGACCGCGTTGTTGGGGAGCTAGCAGCGGTCCTGTCGCCATGCCCGGCCGACCCGACGACTATGAGGTGCTGCTCACCATCGGCTCCGGGTCGTACGGCAAGTGCCGCAAGGTGCGCCGTAAGGCCGACGGCAAGGTGAGGCTGGGGGCGGGTGGCTGAGGCACCGTAGCGTGTGGCGTTGCTGTCGGTTTCAGCTGGGTGCTGGCAGCTGAGATAAGCGAGTGGGTTTGAATAAGCCCTGCTCCCGTCTGCAGGGCTCGGGCTTGTGTATAAGTCACTCCTTAAGTGTTGTTTGTTTGTGGTTTTTTGGGGTTATTTATTTCCCTAGATCTTGGTATGGAAGGAGCTTGACTATGGCTCAATGACAGAGGCAGAGAAACAAATGCTTGTTTCAGAAGTCAATCTGCTTCGCGAGCTGAGACATCCGAATATTGTCCGCTATTATGATCGGATCATCGATAGAAGCAGCACAACCCTGTACATCGTGATGGAGTACTGCAATGGTGGTGACCTGGCTAGCTTAATTGCAAAGTGCACGAAAGAAAGGCATGTGAAATCTGTTTGTGGCAGTTTTGCAGTATCTAGCATAGAGTATCTTGGGCAATCAAAAGAGAAGTAAAACGTATCTCTTCTTCCTCTCGACCAAACGATTCTTCAGAAATATGAAAGGTTTTGTGTGAGAATTTTAACAGTGAAGGGAAATTGCATTAATGGATCCACCAACTGATTTAAGGTTTATGTCAAAATAGTAATAGAACAGAGCTCCCTTTTGAGACAGAAGTTGAAGGGTTTCTGGACACAGTGCTGTGCATGGGGTTGAAGCCATAAACTAGCAAGTCAGTTTTTGCAGATAGGTACCTTGATCTGTGAGTTCTTCTGGCTTGTCCAGCAGTAAAACCACTTGTAACCTTTTTTTGTTTGTTTATTGTTAGAATACCAAAACACATGAAAGAGAGAAAAGTGATTCTGAACATGCTCTTAAAAGCTATTGCATGTGCCTGCATATAAAGCTTGTGGAGGTACCAAGCTGATGAGACTTCACCTTGGTCTAATCTTATACTTAGCAGCCTACTTCTTAAGTACTATACTGGTTTTCACATTCTTGGGTTAAGTTAGTATATGATGCTGCTTTGATGGTACTTTGTTAGAGCAGTCTAAAATGGTATCACAGCTGCCCCCCAAACAGCAGTTTTAAGGAAGGTTAGTTTAAAAACCAGCCCAGTCTTGGCTCTGTTGTTGTTACAAAAAAGCGGACGATATACTGTTGTCATAAGTGGTTAAAGGGAGCGTTTCCATTACAGAACCATCAAATTTATTTCTGTGGTAAATAATAGAAATGCTATGTATTAGTTCATGGGAGGAAAGAAACATTAGAAGAATTCTACAACCAAAATCTAGATGTTTTCAACATTTGGAGTGTGTGTGGGTTAATTTCCATTTAAAAAAATATGGTATATTAATATGTCTGTTGCAGTTAGCTTTCTATAAAGGTGCTGGCAGCAACCACTTAAATGATGTATGCTCAGAGAATACCTGTGTTAAACAATGCATTCATCTTTCAGGCATTATTTGGAAGAAAGCTTTGTTCTCAGAGTGTTGACTCAATTGACTTTGGCCTTGAAGGAATGCCACAGACGGAGTGATGGTGGAGTCACTGTGCATCGTGACCTAAAACCAGCAAATGTCTTTCTAGATGGCAAACAGAACGTGAAACTTGGAGATTTTGGGCTGGCTAGAATATTGCACCATGACACCAGCTTTGCCAAAACATTTGTTGGAACTCCGTATTATATGTCTCCAGTAAGACCTCTCTTCTGTGCCTTAACCTCACCTTTGTCTTTCCAAGATCTTTTTTCTGTAATGTTGATCTGAGAGTCCATGAATGTTTAGGAGGTTTTAATAAGGAGCTACTAGTCTTAAATTGTGATGACTTTTTCAGAATG
Source organism: Indicator indicator (assembly GCF_027791375.1). Classification (NCBI taxonomy): domain Eukaryota; kingdom Metazoa; phylum Chordata; class Aves; order Piciformes; family Indicatoridae; genus Indicator; species Indicator indicator. Next base: position 51,604,602 of record NC_072011.1, on the reverse strand, counting down.
TGTGTGTTCTGAAGACAAGATTATTTTGCAGTTACTTTCATTTCCCTTCTTCCCCATGCTGTCACTGCCTTTTAATTAAAGTTGCTTTTTGTGCTGTAAGTCTTCGTATGTTCTTGGAATGTTACAGATATGTTTAAGTATATTGTTCCTGAAAAGCAACAGGGAAGCTAGAGCACTTGAATGTTTCATAGTGTTCAGGTAAAGAGCTTATTAAATTACCTCTTGATGATGGGACTTCAATTTATAGTGAAAATGAGGAAATGTTATTTCCCTGATGTGGTGTGTTTTGTGTGGAAAAGATTAATGGTGGCTGAAATACAGAATTGTATCAACTGAAGATCAGTGCAAAACTTAATATCCTGCTAGGGAGAGTAACTGGAGATAAATTAAGATGGAATCTTAAAAATAACCCCAGTGAAATAATAGTTTAACTTGGGTTTGAACAGTAGCTGATCATCTTGCAGTAGTAGGATAATGTCTTAGTTAACAAGCCTTTCCCTTTCTTTAGGAACAAATGAACCACATGTCATACAACGAAAAATCGGATATCTGGTCTCTTGGGTGTCTCCTGTATGAATTATGTGCTCTCATGTAAGTATTGTTGTGTGGTAATGAATGTATCAACATAGTTGTTAACACATGTGTTGATTAAGTTTTGTGTAGATGAAAGCTCAAAGGTTTTGGAAACTAATTCTAGATTTTTATTTCTGTATTGGTCAGGTAGTCAAATCAAGCCTTTGATTGCAACTTCTTTCTTAATCTGATACTTTTAAAATGAAAATAAGTTCTGTAAACCTAGTGAAGGACTCCAAGAAAAAATGTTCTTCCTTAGGCCTCCATTTAGAGCTTATAACCAAAGCGAGTTGGCAGAAAAGATAAAGGAAGGGAAGTTCAGGCGAATACCATATCGTTACTCAGAGCAGCTGAATGAACTTCTCAAAGAGATGCTAAATGTAAAGGTAAGATTCAATTGCTAATTTTTCCACCTATAATTTGAACCCAGTACTGAATTACTGTTGTTTTTTTTATCTCAGGTATGAAATGAACTTATCTGAAGTAGTGGTTGCTATCACCTTGCCACTGGCAATATCACTCACAGAGGAAGGAAGGGGAAATTGTGCTTAAGTGTTATGCCTGCTTCACAGGATGCAAAAATGCTGTTTCTTTATTGGCTTAGACAGAATTTCCTAACAGCATGCTAGGCAAGATCTTACACCTTCAGGGTTATGTGTTTCCAGTGTGTTTGGAAATTGGAAGTGGTTGTTTTGTCTTCATCTCATTTTGCTTTATATGGCTAATGTATAGTTTGCCCCCTCATTGGTTGGTATGAGTATGTTAAGAAGAATAAAAAAGTAACAATTGCCTCCGTAGGGTCATCACCCCATTCTAGCTCTGAAAGGAGTGGGTTTCTGGGCTGGCAAAGTGAGACTTGTATTTTCTGGAGCTGAAGGCTGGTAACAATTTCATCCCTTGGTTTTTTTTCATCTGATTGTGCTACCCCTTCCTAACTCCTTTTTTCTCTAGCTTCTCCTTCACTGTATAGCACCTCAGCTGGTTTCCAACTAGGGTGGGTCTTGCTTGGGAATCCCTGGTCTTAACGTTTCTTGGTTACAGATGGAACCTGTTGGTCATGCCTTCCCTTTAGGATTATTGCCGACCTTCTGTTGAAGATATTCTACAGCACCCCTTGATAGCAGATTTAGTGACAGAGGAACAAAGACAAAATTCTGATAAAAGAGGCCGAAGATCATGGGAGCCAGAAAGACTGCAAGTGCATTCAGATGCTGCGGTGAATGAGCTGAAACAGAAGGAACAACAATTACAGGAGCGAGAGCAAGCCATTAAAGAGAGAGAGCAACGTTTGGAGCGTATGATATTCCGCTTTGGGAAGGGGGTGGCAGTGGGATTCTGATTCAAAAGAATAAGTGCAGAGAAAGGAAAGGCTTTCAAACCCCTCATTTTAATGCAGTAGGATATTGTACTCCTGCATTCAACAGGAGTGCTTGGGCTTACTCATACTAGTTCATGTTTTAAATTACTAAGAGATAATTGACAATTTGGATAGAAAAGCCTGGTGTGGGAAGATTTAAAATACAAGTGGTAGTTAGGAAAGCATTACAAAAATAAGGCCTGAATATATTTTGTACCATGTAGTGTAGGTTCTTTCCACCTACTCTATGCAAGTTAACATTGACCATACTTTGTAACCTCAGGTGAGCCTGATATTGGAGCAAAATACACCTGAGTAAACTAACTGCTTTTATAAAAGCAGCACCCTACAGATAGCTTATATGTGAAACTACAGATGGCTGGCCCTCAAATGTTACAATACACATAAAATACATTTTTGCATATGTAGTAGGCTCTGTAATACAGATTCTAACCATACATATGGTATTCTGAGCCTGAACAGCAACTGCTGTCACCAGAGTATTTAGTCATAGCTCAATTGTAGTATCTGGTATCTAAATAGTTAGATCTGGTGTCCTGTGTGCCATGAGTTAATGTGCAAAATAGAAAGCTGCTGTAACTTCATTGTTGCAGACTTGGTAGAATTTGGTGGAGGGGAGAGCATGCCTAACATATCAGAGTACTTGTCCAGTGCTTTATCAGTGATCTTTGTTTAGAGCCATAGAAGCAGAAATGTGGATGCATCTGGCAGGCCACAATCTTTTTCTGCAAGAAGATCTATTGTGCACAATCACTCAAACTTTAACATTTATATTTTAACACTGCATACTCCCATATTTCTAATTCCAGAGAGAGAACGAGAACTCTGTGTTCGAGAGAGACTGGCTGAGGACAAACTTGCTAGGTATCTTACTAACTCATAGTTGCCTATGTAAGAAACTCTGCTGTCTTACAACAAAAAGCTTAAATTTCTCTTTTCATAACAGAGCTGAAAACTTGATGAAGAACTACAGTCTTTACAAACAGAGGACATTATCTTGTGCAGATGTTTCAGGTATGAAAAGGGACAAGAAGCTGCTTGCACTGATGCATGTAGGCTGGTATGACTAGAAGAATGCCCCTAATACTCAACATGCTGTACCTAGCCCCGTTGTAGCAAAACAAGCTCCAATTACCTCTGTGTCATTGGGAAAAGACTCTTCATTTTTCTACTCTGCAAAAAGACTTAATGCTGCTTAACCATGAGTATGAGTTACTACTGTCAGCACTTCAATCTTGTGATGTTTCAAAAATTAAGTGCTTGTGGTAAGGCTGAGTGCTGACTTGTAACCCAGATTTTTCTCTGAGCTGCATGTATTTTACTTACAGATGTCTTTTTATAAACCTTTGATTTAGTGAATTTTAATAAAGTTGCATGTCTAATCACTTCAGCTTTAGTTCAACTTCCAAAAACTTCACGGTGGAAAATAATTTTGCAAGTGACCCAACTCATTGGTGCATTGTATAAGCTATGAAGGATATCAACTATTATCATACTCTACTTCAACTCACCAAAAAAACCCAAGCTTTGAAAATGTGCTATAGTCCAATTTATTTTACAGTAGATATTTACCCTACTTGTATTTGACACTTATTTTAGCCTTGGTTTAGTCCTCACCATCATAAGAGATAGAGTAATTTTTACTATTAAAAGATGAGTGCAATGAACATACGATACTATCTCAATATGTTTTGAAATAGTGATAGAATAGCAAAGAGCTGGGTCCTTAGTACTACTCTGGAACAAAAGTGTGAACACTCTTTAACATGCAGCAACAATTTATTCATTTAGTTTTGGTCAGGTAAAGAAGATAAGCATTTCACTGCCTCCAGTATAAATAAATCTGAAGTTGCCTTCCCCTCCCTCCCTCGTGCCCTCAAGAAGTGCCTATCATAGCAGGCAGGAACACAAGTAAAACATCACCAGAAGTTAGTGGTACATCAGTATTAAGCACACATAAGTATTATTCCTGTCAATGTTGAGAGTTCCACATGTTTTTCTAACTTGGATACATCATTGTTAATTTCACATTATATTATTTAAACTTCCTTTGGGCTTTCTCTGTTCTAACACTGCATAACTGAAGATAAATGAGCTTCATCATTTACTTCTGTTCTCTTCTGCATCTCCCCCTCATTTACACATTTTGCCTTTATTCAGGGCTATAAGTTTTTGAAGATATGCAAATCCACTTTGAGTAGTTAATGCTTCAGCTCAGACGATGCAGGGAAGTTGATACAATTATTACAAGACTGACCAAGTCTTGCAATATCTGCAGAGCAGTTGGTTGAGCATTTGTAAGTGTTTGTTGCTCTTCCAATTCTCATTCAACAATACTCTTGTAAAGCTGCTTCTAAAATTCTTCCTGCTCTTACATGAGTGGACTAAGTGTTTCTCCAATATGTTACTAAGATCACTTCCTTATCTCCAGTTGTCCAAATATTACTGTGTTTTTCACAACTGCATTGCACCTCCCACATCTTTGAGGTCCCTTATTTCTCAAAGTCAGTTGTGTGGTTCGCTTCACAATAAAATGGAATACCAGCAATGATGGGGTTTAAGACCGTGTCCTATTTTCTGATTCTTGGGGAATGATTTGTAAAAATGGATAACTTACTGATATGGAACTATGAAATACTGTAACATTCATCAGCCTCTTCAATTTGTTTTTTCTCCTTCTTGTGCTTATTGATTCCTTGCTCGTTAAATTTTAATGCGTTTGAGTTCGTTGTTCATCGAGTCAGAGCCTAGTTTGTACCCCATTGGCTTAATACAATGGTAGAGTAACAGTGTAGGTAATGCAGGAAGATGACTGGACAGGTTGGGTCTGCCCCTGCCAAGTAGGAGAGACAAGGTTTTTCAGTAGCTAAGATCCAAATTCTCCATTTCCCTTTGGCAGTGGATTTTGTCACGCTTTAATTTCTGTCCTTCAAAAGAATTTCCATGTCTTTTCTCCTTATGTCAACTAATATTTCTAAAAGTGATGGAAGATGCACTCTAGAAACTATAATGGCATATATCTTTTTACCACAATCACTTAAAAGTCTTATTTTCAAGTTTTCTTCAAAAAATTGAAAAGATCTGTTGCTATGAACTGAAATGCACTTAATTGACATAATTAAAGCCATATGTAGATAACAAAATGGGTAACAGCCTTAAAAGACGTAATCTAAGCAATAAATGCTGAAAGATGCACTAATTCAGTACTTGTTTTCTTTTTTATTTCTTAAGATAATGCACTCCTGCTTCCCTTTTCTACAACTAAGAAGAAAGTACACTTTGGAAGTGAAGACAATGCTGTTAATGTGGAAAACTATCCTCCTAAAGGAAAATGCTCTGATCTCAAAAAACGTATGTATGCTGCAAATCTAAGGGCTCAAGCACTGTCTGAACTGGAAAAAAACTATCAGCTAAAGAGCAGGCAAATTTTGGGTATGCGCTGACACTTTAAAATAGATATAAAGTATTTAACTGTTGAAAATTGATTAAATGTATAAGAAGATAGTTGTGCCGCCTTCTTTTAAGCTGGAACCTACTGAAAATCAATTTTGACAGTTGTTACAACTTTATCAGGAAGAGTTTGTATAAGAGATTATATTATGAAAACAGGTAGTATTGTACCAAATCGAACAAATTGAATTAATGCTGTTATTAAAGAAAATATATTTTGGTCCTCCTTGTGTTTACCATACATTATTCTTCTGAAAATATAAAAAAATCAATATTGCAAACTAGATTTTTAAAAAAATCTGGTAGAAAAGCTTTTCAGATTAAAAGTGTACAGAGACTCAAAATCTGTGGATTAAAATTATGCTGTATGTAATGTACAGTAGTGATAAAAGAAGTATTGATTTTTTTTCTATATGTGGAAAAACAACTGGTTTTGTTTGTGCTTGTAAATACTTTTTAGCTATCAAAAGAGCAAAAAGAGATTTTTATGTGGATAAGGCTGTGGATGTAGTCTGCCTGGACTTCACCAAAGCCTTTGACACTGTCTGCCACAAGAAGCTCCTGGCAAAGCTGGCAGCTCGTGGTTTGGACAGATTCACTCTGAAATGGGTCAAGAACTGGCTGGAGGGCTGGGCCCAGAGAGTGGTGGTGAATGGTGCCACATCCAGCTGGCGGACAGTCACTAGCAGTGTCCCCCAGGGATCAGTGCTGGGCCCCATCCTGTTCAATATCTTTACTGATGATCTGGATGAGGGGATTGAGTCCATCATCAGTAAGCTTGGAGATGACACCAAGTTAGGAGCAGGTGTTGATCTGTTGGAGGGTAGAAGGGCCCTGCAGAGGCACCTGGACAGGCTCAATGGTGGGCAGAGGCCAATGGGATGAAATTTAACAAGATTAAGCGCAAGGTTCTACACTTTGGCCACAACCACCCCAAGCAGCACTACAGGCTGGGGACAGAGTGGCTGGAGAGCAGCCAGACAGAGAGGGACCTGGGGGTGCTGGTTGATAGTAGGCTGAACATGAGCCAGCAGTGTGCCCAGGTGCCCAGGAGAGCCAATGGCATCCTGGCCTGGATCAGGAATAGTGTAGCCAGCAGGACAAGGGAGGTTATTCTTCCCCTGTACTCAGCCCTGGTCAGGCCACACCTTAAGTACTGTGTCCAGTGCTGGGCTCCTCAATTCAAGAGAGATGTTGAGGTACTGGAACATGTCCAGAGAAGGGCAGTGAAGCTGGTGAGGGGCCTGGAACACAAACCTATGAGGAGAGGCTGAGGGAGCCGGGGGTGTTTAGCCTGGAGAAGAGGAGGCTCAGGGGTGACCTCATTGCTGTCTACAACTACCTGAAGGGAGGCTGTAGCCAGGTGGGGGTTGGTCTCTTCTCCCAGGCAACCAGCAGCAGAACGAGAGGACACAGTTTCAAGTTGTGCCAGGGGAGGTATAGGCTGGATATTAGGAGGAAGTTCTTCACAGAGAGTGTGACTGCCCATTGGAATGGGCTGCCCAGGGAGGTGGTGGTGTTGCCATCACTGGAGACGTTCAAGAGGAGACTGGATGAGGCACTTAGTGCCATGGTCTAGTTGATTGGTTAGGGCTGGGTGATCGGTTGGACTGGATGATCGTGGAGGTCTCTTCCAACCTGGTTGATTCTATGATTCTATGAAATGTCAAGATGCTTACAACTAAGAGATATTTATCTAACATTTGGGAATGGACATCTACAGAACTGGCCTGCAAAGTGCTGAAGGAGGGAGTCTTGTGAAGATAAGATGGCCCTGTTTCAGCTAAAACTAATGAAGCAAGGCTAAAAGAACAAAGCCACACAACTTCAGAATCTGAAGGCCGAAGTATAACTGCAAAACTAATATTACAGTTTACACTCCTTAGGATGATAATAAGCCAATGCTAAACATATTTTACTCAACCCTCTACCCAAATCATGCTGAATGCCACCTAGAAGGAGACAGCCAAGGTCAAGGTATAAAAAAATGAGGGGAATACCTCTGTCTGGAAAAGAGAGGATTTGGCAGAAAGGAGGATATCCAATGGGCTGTGCTCCTTTTTCTCCACTGGGACGTTTTCTTGGGAAGAATTGTGCATTCAATACATGCTTTTGCTATCATTGCCATTTCTATTATGTATTAGTGCCTTTGTAAAGATTTGTCTCTGACTTTGTTGAATGTTACCTGGGATTTGGTTAACCTGAGCTCAATCACTTGCAGTTATTGTCTTTATCACTGGCAATCCCAAATCTGTTGTATCTGTCACCTTAATAAGTTAAGCCTGTCTGTTTTTGTAACTTTCTGAACCTGTGGCAGTGCAAGTCCTTACTGGGAGACTGGAAATGTTAATTTTGTCAAACATCAGTTTCCATATGAGCCCTGGGGCTCTGAGACAGGCAGACGTCAAGATCTTACCCATAACACAACAACAGCTACAGTCGCTGTGTGCTACGGATCTCAGTGCAGCTTCTGCATCCTTTCTTATTGCTCAAGATTCTTACACGTATTTGGAGGGTGAATCCATGAGTTCTCACCGTGTTTGTATAGTCAGATTTTCTGGTTCTCTACCTCAACCAGTGCAATGTGGTTCTACTGGCCTTCATGGGGATCTTTATTGTATAGCCTGTAAAACATCAAAGGGTAGAATTTACAGCGGTGTTAGGCTTATCTGAAAAAACATGTAGAATACAAGAATTTTGTTTTGTCCTTTGTAATCCACAAAATGCAGGTACCAGTTAGTGAAAGGAAGAAACCAAGCAACCAAGAAAATGATTCAGTAATTAATTATTCAGGAAAAGACTGTATTGTGAAATGGGTGGTGTTTGCAAATGCTTTACTTTTAATGAGACCAAACTAAGAAAATTATTGTTTGGGGTTTTGTTGTAGTTTGTTTTTTTTTTTTACCCTTTTTTTTTTCCTTGGAACATATAGTTTGAATGTGTAATTTCTGCGTTTAAAAGTAAAATACCTCCACAGCAAGACCTGCAGCTTTCTTTTAACTCTCTAGTGACCTCAAGATGGCACTGTTTCCCTGTAATTGTTCGGAATTTCCTTTTATTAGTTCACTCATACAACATTTAAGATCTGGCTTAAATATATTTTTACCTATTTTGTTTCAGGACATCTACGGATGCTTTACTACTTGCCGGTGCAATTAATTGTAATTGTCTCTGATTTGCTTATAAAACCAGTTGAATCAAACTCCCAGTTAACAAGTACACTCCTATGAATACAAAATTGCTACCAAGAGTACAAACTGTATCAATAACACCTGCATTACTAAATCAGAGCAGCCTAAGTTACAAAGTTACAACTGCAACATTGAGCTATTTGAGTTGTGTTGCTCACAATGTTTTCTTAAAGCATTGTGACTCTAATATGATAAATACAGTGTTTCTTCAGGGGCTTTGGAATAAAAACTTCCTACCAGTATATGTCAAACATAGGGGAAGACATCCCTGGAGATGGTCTTCATCCTCTTTCAAGTAAACTGAAAGCTAGAAAAGTCTCACCACTTTGCCAGTTTCTAGAGTGATAAGTGTGATCAGTGAACTTGCAGCTGTATGATGCATTCAGAGAGATGTCTTCCCTTAATTCAGGCAGAAGCCTCACTCTTATGAAGTGTAAGGTCAATTTCCGCTGATCTTAATTCAGTTAACTTCAGCAATGTGATGAGTACAGGTAAGCAACAAGGAATATGTCACTAAATCTCTGAGTAAGATGCAATGAGTAAAATTCTCTGCTTTAAATTTCCCACTCTTTTCTAATTCCTACTTCAGTGCTTGAGGTTTCAAGGTGAAGCTAAAGGATTCAGGGGGGAACCTCACCTCTGTGCAAAGCCACAATCAATGGAGGTACCATGTGTTATCAAAAGGGTAAAGGGCGTGTGAAACTATACTTTCTAGTTACTGATCTGAATAAATCTAGACCCAGTATTGCCTATGTTCAGTGACTTTCTCTGGGCAGACCCCTGAAAGCCACGTTTCAAAGGCTTAGAACAGAATTTGTGTATGATCAACTGCAGCCTTCACTTGTGCACGTTAACTTCCATCTGTGTTCATTTTGCTGTCTCATGTTCTGGCCAAAAGAATCTATGGCAGACTCACCTTGTAACTGCTGCTAATTTGCACTTGCTGCTGGCATGGCTATGGGTGTAAACCAGACACCTAAGTGCTGGCAAGCAGCATTGAGATAATCATGGCTTTGGAAGCATGGTCCCCTGCACCAGGGATTGAGCTCAACTAAATGGCAAAGACCAGTCAGGGTGTACACAGCCTTGGGTTTATGCCAGGCAGTAACCATGAGTTTTATCTGGCTCTGCCGTATCTCCTTAGATAAAACCCTAGACCCTCACTCAAACTGACAAGATGCTCAAATGATTATTTGTGTGTTTTTTTGAATCCCATTTTTTTACAGTTTATATTCCATCTTCAAAGCCACTTTTTGGAAGTGTACAATAGCACTTCCAGCAGAGGTCAATTCTAAACTCAGCATTACTGCAATGATTTGCAGTGTTTACTAGTGGCCTGCCATATCTGCATTGCCTCAGTTGAATGCAAAGTGGGAGTTTTTTCCAGATCCTGTCCTGTACCCCTTACCAAGCTGCCTCTCCTCAACTTCAGCTTGGGCAAACAGACAACTTTCTCAAAAAAAAAAAAAAAAAAAAAAATCACCTTTTTAAAGTGAGATTGAAGAAATTACTATGCTGTGGTGACTCCTTTCAGATCTGTCCATACTGAACAATGTTATTTAACTCTTAACTTGGAGGTCATTGGTGGACATGTAAAGATATGCTGTATGTAACCAACTGACATTGGTACAGAGCTGGAGAAAAACTGTGTATGTTTTACATGGATTTATTATTGGTATTACCACACAAACACTTACTAAGACGCACGCTGTCAGATTTAGTCCTAATCCAGTATCCCACAGTACTTGGCTGTGAACAAATATATTTTAGTGATCCTACAGTAAAATCACCAATTGTTGTCTTATAGAAAATCAAAAGAATCCACAAGAAACTAAACAAAATCAAATCTTTACAATGGAAAGGACAGTTTTCAGCATATGCAAACTCTGAACTGTTTTCTACTTTTCCTCCCACTAACCAAACACAAAACAATTAGCCTCTTCTCCCATTTACAAGCTCATTCTCCCTGGTCACTCAGCCTGGAAGAACTGTAGCTAGCTGCTCACTACTTTAATGCCAGGAGAACTCCTGCTGTAAATCTCCCTGTCCTGTTTCAGCCTCAGCAGTGCTGAGAAACAGGACATGAACCCAGTCTTGGCACTCTATGTCTCTAACAGCATGCAACACATTTAAACCCCCTCATTACCTGTGAGGTCCCTTTCTGCTTTCTCATAAATAATAATAATAAACACATGAAAAGAACATTTGACATTTCTCAGACTGGAAGTTATTCCAATGAAACACATATTTGGGACTTACATGACCTCTCAGGTTTTTTGTTTGTTTTAAAGCGTGTCGTTAGCAGAAACAAACCCATGCCGATATATTGTCTGTGCATGGCTACTGGATCTTTCACAACACACCCATGCAGGCCACTAGGTAAACTGGAAATCTCCCATCTAATTTTGTTACTTAATACCAGCCTTCTGATCAACAGTCCAGAAACCCTGCTTCTTTCCTTCACAGGAATGAAAGTTCACTCTGAATTAACAGAGTGAGCTTGTCTCTATACATGTGTATGGCATACTCTATTTTTTTTTCCTATTGAGATTGCTCACAGTAGTGTCATTCTTGCTAATTTATTTTAGGAAGTGGTTACTTCAAAAAAGAGAAAGGAGAATTTTAAGTAATTTTATAGAGATTACTGAGGAGGTATCAAATGATAGTATTTGATATCTTGTCTCCTTTTTAAATTTTGTCTAGGCTAATTGTCCTTTGGTATGGGAGTGAGAGTGGCTGCTTACACAAGAGTACTTTATTTATATTTACTTGGGGTTTCAGTGTCTTTTATCTGGGACGTTAGAAACATTAACCCTAACTCAACATTGTTGGAAGCAAAGGATTTCCATGTAATTGTCTTTGCAAAGGCAAGTGTTATAAATAAGAATTCCAGTTTGGGATCCGTTTCACAATCACTTCCTCCTCTGTGAGTTATGATGAAACTGTTTTTGCAAAACTGGGACAAGTATCATAATAAAAAGTTCATTGACCCCTTCATCTGTTGTTTTACGGTCATCTCTTTGCTTCATATTACTTCCATATTTTCTCTCATATTGGTCCTTATCAACGTTTTATTCATCCACTTGTAAGCATTCCTAATATCTGGACCTGAGTGATTGTGGCTGCTCTTACCAGAAGACACTGGCAGCCAGGGAATAGCCAGACTGCAGGGCTAAGATACTGATGAATGAGACAGCTTCCCCGTGACCTTTCTGTCACTGACACCTAGATTTCAAAAAGACAGTACACAACTTAGGCAGGAATCTTTGACGTGAGCATCTGTAAAGGGATTAAGTAAATTGCTCTTAATTAATAAATGATATGGCAAACGGGTATTAATAAAAATGCTAGTAACCCTTTATTTGTGAAAATTGCCAAACCTCATTAAATAGAATAGTTGTACTGTTGGAATATATATTTACAATGCAAATATACAGTCTTTGGGCAAAATATAACAATTCTATGCAAACTGGGAGGAAATAACTTGGAAAGAGAAGGTCCCTGGAAGCAGGTGATGCTCAATTACAGCGGGGGGAGACTCGGAAAGAACCCTTACACCAAAAAGGGCAATGAATTAATTACTCACAGCTGGTTTTACCCACGCTGGGGATGCTGCTGCTGCTGTTAGCTATGAGGCTTTGGGGCACTCTCGTACAGCACTGGCATGGCAGATTGCCAGCAAGGAGGGTCGCCACGTTGTCCCAGGTTGATCTGGCTTCAGCGGACAGCAGGCAGTTAACGACGCTCTTGGTGACGGGCGCTTGCTTGGTTTCTGGGTAAACTGAGGCACGGCACGATTCGCTCTCTGCCATATGTAAGGCAATGATGAACCAAGAGGTTTGCAAACAACTCAGGAAGGTTGCTGAAGTATGCAAAGCTAGGCCAATTTAGTGCACACACAGAATAAATGAAGTTCAGGAGGAAGGTTAGGAGATGGTATCCCTGTTTTCCCAAGTGGGAAAGGCTTTGTCCAAGGCTTTGTCCTTTGATTGTAAATGCAGATGGAATCCTGGCCCTATGGGAGCCATCGATGCTATTGTGGCCTGGGTTGTGTACAAAGTCCAGCCTTTTTTGATTTAGGGTTTCTTTCTAAACCGCTTTCCCCACTATCCCTCATTTCTGCTTTCCCTAGGGATGATTCAGTGGGATAAAGCCACATGAGTATAAAACCCATCCAGCAAAAACACTTGAAGACAGACTTTAAACTGAGCGAGTGTTTTATTGCTTCCTGAAGAAGGTTTCTATAAAGTGATACCCTTATGTCTATTACAAGTAACGTCTTATTAATAAGTCAATTTAGATAAAGAGAAACTTGTAAAAACTCTCCCCAGTGTCCCACAATAAAGTGAGGCTGGCAAAAGGAAGTAAGAACTTCAGAATTAGTAGATATAAATAACTCTACCTATTATTTGATTATGATTTTTTTCCATGTTGCTGTCTTTGCTCTGTCTTGCCTGTCCGTTTCCTTTATATATTTCAGACACACTGTTATTCTATTATTGGAACAACTAAAGCCAAGAATATTACATTGTTTAACCACTCTGTTAGTCTCCAGTATGAGACAGCCAACAGTGTCTTCCCAGAACTCCGGAAAACAGGGATACCTTCTCTTAACATTCCTCCTTCAATTCATTTATTGTGTGTGTGTACACATGTGCACTAAACTCATACCTCTAGCAGTCAGAAGATGACCACATTTGTAATTGTCAAGACTGTGTGCAAATAATGGCCTGTGCACATTTTATGCTACAGTTGTGGTCATTTGAAATTTACCAGGCTCAGATCATCTTGGAAATGCAACTACTTCACTTTAAAAGCATCAGCCCTGAGAATTTTTAAGAGGGATGAAGAACTCACTGATCTCCTGAAACTGCTGAGGGAAGTAGATAGCAGCACAGAAATTAGCATGCTGAATGGAGGCCAGTATTTACCTTGGGTATCTGGATAGCCTTTTGATGTAAAGGAGCATTGTATTCTCCTTAGTGCTCTGCTACAGAAGCATTTCTCCAGCAGTAAAACTGAAAAAGTAGGTTTAATTATTAGCTGCTTTGTCACTTCGGTTGCTTCAGCAGCCTGCATGCAGACTTTGCAGATCATGGCATTAAGGCACTCCGAAAGGCTGTGCAGGCAGTCTTGAAAGGAAAAGCTGGGGGTGACCATTCTCCTCTAAAGGCTCTATCTCTCCCAGATATGCAGCTGTACAGGAGTGAGTTTGAGGAGCTGGCTGCAGTGCTGCCACTCCAGTCAGCTTGCTGTGGGCAGGAGGGTCTCTGAGCATATGTGCTATCCCACTGTCCCAGAGGGATGGATATGTGTGAAGTTCCCTTGCTGGTCGGAGCAGATAATAGAGAAATGTTTGTTGTACAGCACCTCCTCCAAGTTTGGGATTGGGCACTGAGCTCCAATCTCTGTAACCAGTTGTGCTCTGCCCAGGGCAGGGAGCATTGAAGGCTGAGCCTCTGGCTGGGACTCAGCACTCATTGCAGCCCCCTTCTCTGCCCATGTCCCTGCATTTTGAGTAGACCTGAGGAGGCTTCCCATAGGCTGAGTGGGATAAAGCATCAACACTCACTTTTTTTTACCTGTGGCTGGATTAGCACAAACTGGCTGTGTGACACAGTTGCAGCAAGTGAGGGAGAGACTAAAGAGGTCAGGACACTATAGTATGTGGGGCTAGGATGAATCACCTCAGTAAAGAGAAGACTCAGTTCTGCTGCATGCCCCAGTAGGAAGTGTCAGGCTACCCCAACTGCTAGGTCAGGCCAGAGTGAATGCCAGGAAACCTTGGCATATGACCATGGTGAATTATAATGACAGAGATCAAGCACCTCCTCCTCTCTCCCACATAACACCTCTCAGCCTACACATTGCCTCCATTACACCATACCAAACATTTCAGGAGGGGCTGATTCCATGTTCACCCACACAGAGTGTCCTAGAGGGCAAGCCACTATATGGTGCCTCCCATAGAGGACTGTCAGCTCAACCTGTTACGACTCCTCAGAGAAACATGAATACACAAACACTATTTCTATGTGCTTACAGGCTACAACTGAGTCCCCAGGAATCTGAAATATCATGCAGAAAACATTTTTCCTATTTAGGATTAGACGTAAAGGTGTTTGCTGTCATTATGAATAATCACATCAGCTCTGAAGACCAGCTTGTGTCTCTGTGAGAGACACCGTTAGCATCTCTCTATATATTATAGTGCTTATAGTGATTTTATATCACTACAGTGATATAAAATGCAGATGTCAGTGCATTAACAACACTGGTATGCTGTGATGCTGCTTCACATATTCCCTTTTTCACATGGAGAATATTTTCCTATAGGGCAATTTCCAAGAAACAGATAGGCTCTGGTTTAATTAGTAAAAGCACAAAGTATTTCTATTATATGTGGCTAATAAAAAACTAAATAAGCGTGTTCCTAGAACTTTAGTTGGTACTGTTAATGATTCTAAGGTTATACACAGTTTAACTGCAGCTTTTTTGCACAGGAGCTTGCCATATACAGCAGGAAAGTGACCTTTATCCCCACTGTTAACTAATAAGATAATATACATTGTTAGTCAATAAGAGAGACGGAGCATGTATTTCACAAACAGATTACTTGGAAACTTGATGGGCAAGTCCTTCATGGGATGGCCATGGTAGCTGCTGTATTTAATATTTGCTTTGTCAGCTTATCAGTGGTAGAAATAGGTTCCCTCCATTGGATCTGCAGCTACCATGCTGCAGAATTTAATCCAGCCATTCTGAGGTGCATTTTTTGTTGTTTTCCCAAGCTTCAAGACAAACATCTGGCTAACTATAAAGCAAGTAAAGACAAATAGTGCTTTCAAGAACAAATGTTAACAGCTGCTATTTTGCTCTGTGAATGAACCGTATAGAACTAGCTCTTAAGATTTAGCTCTAGTTTTTTTTGAAACTTATGCTGCTCTATGCCTAATCACCTATATAAATGACCTGCTTTCCAAAAGCAGCCATCACTGCTCTGTGTTTCTGAGGGAACTATTGCCTGCCCAGGACCGACTGAATCAAAACACTTCCTCTGTGACTATGAATTTTAGCTTGGGGATACAGCTTTGAACACCACATTTCAAGTACATTGGTATAAGCATTAGTATTAGCAGGATAGGCCACTGAATTTTGCTTCTTCCTTCTGACATTATTCAGTTTGCAGCATTAAAGAACTCACTTATGCTTTAATGTATAAATAAGAAAAAAATCTTGTCTTATAATGCTTGGAGGCAGGAGTCACCTCATTGACATAATCTCTGAGCTACTGACACCAGGCTTTCTTTATAGCCTGTGACAGAAACAGGCACTCTAAGGATGGTATTCATCTAATCAAGTACAAGCTACTGTAGAAGGAGATAAACCACACTGCAGGCTCCACAGACAAAGCTGATTAGATCTTCACTGACTCTAAAGGGAGACTCATGATCTGAAGATGTTTGTGTGTCAGCTACAAATTCCCAGGCATCACTCTCTCACCTTATTTTCTAGTTGAGGCTGTAGTTTCATGATCAGCATCAGCAGCTATGGGCTGTTGCCAGTGTAGGGTCACAGAGTTTTCCCTGCCCTAATCACATGGTCCTATGTGTCAGCTCTAGCAATTCTGCAGCCCTGTGTAAATAGGATTAACTTGCCAGACTAGCTAAAAACTAATGCTGAAAAGAAATAATTTGGTTTTGGTTGCACTAGCAGGCAGAGCTGATAACCCTCATGGCATCACATGCCCTAACTGCTGGATCTGAGGCATGGCTTGGGGCAGGAATGTAATTTCTGAAGGGGAGAAGTGATTGCCTTTTTTGGCTATAGCTTTTAGCTGGATCAGTTTAAGCTGACCACAAAATGGCCTCTGTGGAAGGCAGTTCTGAAAATGAATAGATTTAGTTACAGAACATTATGCATGACAAACATAAAATACAATTGATCCTTGAAAGAAAAACAGCTGATGAGATATAGCACACACCTTCATACCCTCATTGTTATATGATGGCCACGTTTGGTGTATGAGGAAAGGAGCAGGTCTCAGTCAAGATTGCAACATATTCCAAATCACAGCATAAGCTCTGGGGAGAAATGATGCTAAGTGACCAGGACTGAAAAAAATGTTACTTCTTCTCTGAGCAAAGATGCTTTTCAAACAGCTCGCAGAATTGTTATCTGTAGAAAATGTTTACAGTGGGTACAAACTTGGGTTTAATAGATTACCTTAATTATATGGCAGAATTTGCTAGAATGGCTTCTTTCTAAATACCTGCAGCTTAGAAAGGGCAGTCTGTCATAAACTTGGCTGATGAACAGCTGTTAACCTACAGATCTAAATAGGATCTAACTAAAACACTTCAAGCAACAAAATCAATGGTGGTCTTAAACCATTTTTACACAGATATATCCATTTGTGTCATAAAGGGAAATTCATCCATCTCAAGCTGATACAATTAATAATTTACTATTTAAATGGTAAAACAATGAGCATGCTGGAACCCAGTCCTGCGAAGGACTTAAAAAAGATGGTGCATCATTAAGACAGAGAAATGCAGCTCTTGCCTGATGTGTGTTGTTGCAGCAAAGGCAGCAGGAACGTGTGGGTAACTGGCTGGAAACACCATGTGCACCTGGGCTGCCCGCTGAGGATAAGCCTGAGGCTGCCCTCCAGATCAGACCTGTCGGTGCTGAGTCAGAGCGGGAGCCTTTCAGCATGTGTTGCAGAGGCCCCATGCCTGAGCATGCCCTGCTACTCCTGTGCCACCAGGCTGTTTGCTGTGCTGCAGGCAGGCCTGTCCAGCAGAGCAGAAAGGATAGGATGTGTCGTATCCTGTGCTTATGGGTGTTCCAGGAACCACCCTGTAAGCACTGTACATACACAGCCAGCATGATGACTTCCATTCCAACTTGCCTGGGGATCTTCCTCTTCTGGGCCAACACTGTTCTCATACCAAAGTTCTTACATTACCTATTGCCATTGGGACTGAAATCAGATCTCTGTACAGTGTGCCTCTTGGTGTCACTGAGCTCTCAGGGGGTTAAAGGTGTACCAGCATGATCCCATTTCTCAGGGCAAAGGGTGCCATCATGGGCCATTTCCTCTTTGACAGCGTTACAGAGGTGTTCTGCAGCCTTACACCATTCAAAGCTACACTTACTGAACTACTTTTAAACTGACTTTTCCAAATGCATGTGCATCTATGATCTCCCCACAGTATTAGCTGTTTTTGTAGGGACTTCTAGGGACTTACCTCAAAAGATGTGAGCAACCTTCTATGAGCAAGAGATCTTTCAGAAATCCTACGCTAATCCCCCCCACAAATAACCAACTTTGACGCTAGAAAATTGTGTATATTCTCTGACAGAGCCTGATACTGTGGGTAGGTGGAGCAGGCAACACAGTGATTAGCATACACCTGTCTCTGTCCTCAGCAAATACCCACTGATGTATTGATACTCATTGCCATAGGTCTTAGTTTAGAGCTAGTGATCTGACTTTTTTTTTTTAATAATAAAAAGCAGACCTTAACAGTATGATTTATTAAAAATGCCTTATGAAGGATAACTGTTATACAATTATACATAATTTAAAATTTTACCAGCCAATCAGCTCCACAGATATTTTTTTCATTCCAGAGATTCCATATTCACAGAATTTTCCCATCCCTGTTGAATTGTTACTATTTTTCCAGGAGAGAGCCACAGTGTGCAAAAGTGAGTAACACCACCTTTTATTCTGACTTTTTTCCTTTAATGGTGGTGATTTTTCTAGTATGATTCACTTGAGCATTGGCTGAATAAATATTAGCTCTAATACCTTTTAAGTAGTAACTTAATAGCTATTTTGCCTGCCTACTTGGGAATTTTATGAAAATACTAGTTACAGCGCAAGCAGACAAAGTGGTAACCAAAGCAGCTAGCAAATGCTCCTAAGTCTACTTGATAGTAAGAAAGCAAAATAACTAACCTACAAAGAAAAGATCAAAACTAGACAAAAGGAGGGTGTATTTTCAAGAGTTGTTTTCTTATTGTAGAAAAAACATTTTGGAAGGGAAATATGTGGGGGTTTTAATCTGCTTTGCAAGATTCTCAAGAAGTATAGCAATGATATACTGACCCCCTCAACCTGGCTAGAATCCTGCCACTGATCAAACAGATCAGATTTCACAGACAAGGTAATCAGATAGAAGAAATCTATAGAGCAAGATGTTCTTCATTTCCTACCTTAATGCCGAGTATAGTGATAGTCAGTCAGTCTTTCTTCACAGATCACAAACAAAAGTTTGTAAGCACATGCTTATCTTGCCTATGTTCAAAGAAGGCCTTTTAGTTAACTGCAAACACATGTTTAAGTCCTTTCCAAAGCCACTTTTCTGAATCAGGATCTAACAGTGAAGTTGATGTAGAGCTATATGAACAGTAATACTCACTTCTCGCTTGTACTGTTTTTCATAACAAGGAACATATTTGTTTACATAGTTAACTGGACAGTGAATGCTTCTGATGGCTTTGGTGTTGCTGACTGGATCTAATTTGAAGAAACCTTGTAAGGACAGCTACTAAAGAGAGATATTGCCTGCAAAAAACACAGCCTGAAATGAACACTGACAGCCTTGAAGTGGAACAGACAGATGGAGTCATGTTTGCCTTCATTAAAAGCACACAGGTCTGATGATTGCACAGAAAAGGAATAAGTTAGGTGTCAAAACAAGGCAGTCAGTGTGGTCTGTAATTAGCAGTTTATAGACAGGGTTTCACCTTTTCCGAGTGGAAAGGTACAGAGTGTTGAGGAGCCCTCTATGGCAGAGATCTCTCCACTTGAAACCTGGCTCAAAAATTCAAAGGAAAAAGCAGTGACTTTATTTACTCAGCACATTTGCTGAGTAATAGTGAATCTCCCAGCTCAAGTCTTATTTCTCCCCATAGCACTCAGCTGACTTAAGAGAGCTCAGCAGAACTCAGTGGAAAACCTTTTACCTCTGAACAGGCAACAAGCAGCAGCTTTCTGTTTAGCCTTTCCCGATCCGGAGTGGTATGGAGCTGCATGCCATAGATTCAGTTACTTCTCTGATCAGCATTCAGCATTTACGGTAAGTAAACAGACTTGGAGGAGGTTCTTCCCCATATGTGGACCGGAAGCTGAGCTGAGAAAGAATTTTGTGAGTCATGAACAATGCCTGGAAGCCTTAAAAAGAAAGAAAGGGGTAAAAAACAAACACAAAAAACCCACAAAACAAACAAACAAAAAGAAACCCCCAGAGTCCTCCCTACTTTGAAGACACAGAGTTCTCCTCAAAAGCATAAGCAGGAACAAAACGTTCTCCTGTAACACAATTTATGGCTTCATTAGGTACCTTTATCAGTCACCTTCCCATTAATCTTAATTTTTATAATGCTGCCAGATGGCCAGCCCTAAATTTAGAAACTATCCCGTTCCTCTTGGATGCAGATATATGGTAATACAAAAGAAAAACCTCAGAACAGCAGAGCAGAACACATTGGTCTATGAGAAAGTGGTAGCAACATCAAGTCTTGTGTGGTCCAGCTGTAGGTCTGTGCCTGACATGTCTGGCAGCAGGACTGGGCTGCCACATGGGATTATTCATCAAAGTCCAAGTATTCAAAGCCAGTGAAGACATCAGTTGGCTGCTGAGTCCCACAGGACAAAACTATACACCCAGTCCTATTCATCAGGGAGCAGAAGGCCTGAGGAACCATTATTACTTCCTGCCTGGGAAGAAACCATGCCCTCCCACTCTCCTGAGGTGTATGGTCCATGTCTTGTGGCTTTTGGCCCTAAAACAAATTTAGTATTTATCGTGGAATAGTAGGAAGAAAAGCTATTCCTAGACAAAGGCAGAAGAACATGCTATGCTGTAAGGGGAAGGCAGCAGCAAATTGACCATCCATAGAGTATCCTTCAGACCATTAGGAGGTCTCCTGGTAAAGAAATTTTGAAAGGCTCACAGGCTGATCTAGTAATTGTTTATAGAAAGAAAGAACCCCAAAAGCCATAATCCACCTCCTGTAAGCTAGTGAAAGCTCTTGACACAGTTATGTTCAATGCTGAGTAAGTTTTATTCATAAATTGATGTTGATACCCTGTTTATTTCACTCAGGAGGGGACTGAGTACTTCTAATCAAGAAAACTGTATCATAGGGGCAACCAACTAACACTCCATTTTAGTAATACCTGAAGTTCAGACAAAGAGAAACTCTGTGTCCTTCCTTCTGTCCTAGCTGAATTCCACTGGATTAACACAGATCCCTGTAAAATTATAACCTGCCCTACCTGCAGGAATTAAGAAAGGTTTCATGTGGACCAGTTTCTATGACCTATATATCCTAAATTTGGATAATTTTTTATTAACCAATGGCCTTGTGTGGGGGTGAGGGGAAGATGACATGGACATATCTCGTTTCAGTACCGTTGCAGGTCAGCTTCCTGATTATTTACATCTTATTAAATATTACAGCATATGGGAAGCCACGTAGATGAGGAGAATGTTACAGCAATCTAATTACTGACTCCTAAAGTACTATTCATGACGTTCATTAAAGCATTCCATGTGGATTCCTACCACTAAACTGAAAACATAGCAGACCTAGATTTTGACATATGAGCAGTCTCACAGAAGACCGGGTTCAAAGTCACAGGTCAGCACAGCAGTGTCTGTGGTGCTCAAGCTGCATCTGCAGCGTGAAGAGCAAAACGCTGAAGCATAAGTGAAGAAAAGGGGATGGCATGCAGAGCAACATGGTTGGCAGATGTAGACTCATTGAGACTCTGCTGAGCTACTGGTCTCAGTTATGCTTTTTGATAACTCATTTTCTTGTACAAGTGTGAACAGCTTTTGTCACTTTACTAATGAAATGACACTAGCTGTCTAACTCCAGCTGTCAAGAACCTTCATATGGACCCTCTGGAATCTCTAAGTATAGCAACAGGCTTTTGCATTCTTGCATGATCTTCATTTGCAGGGCACAAGTTTTCTTACTGTGTCTATATATTAATACACACAGCTATACCTTTATAGCTACATATAGTTATGGCTATTTGTTTCCTCTCTCTCCATTTTCTACTCATGGAATATTTTGGACGCTCTTTTACCGATTTGCTGGCTCCCTGGAAAACACAAGGCAAAGAAAGGTTATCTGTGCTTTTCTGTAGTTTTTGTGACTGGGTTTTCATGATTACTTTTTTGTGATTTTTCTGAGTGTCTTGAAACATACACTTTCCTTATCCCTTTTTCATTACACCAAGTTTAATAAAACAAATAGTATCTAGGGACTGACTTTTTAGCATTTATGTATTTCTGCCACGTTACAGATTTTTCAAACGTCCTGTTTCTTTCTCAAAAACTTTAAACTGCTTGAGTTACTGTTGCCTCATCACTCATCCTACTGCCCTCAGCGGCACAAACAGGAGAAAAACTAAACAGAAATGCCCCTGCAAAAAGGCCAAACCTAAAGAAAATGGCGAGTTAGAAAGACAGTAAGAATTAACTGTTGGGATGTACCTGTGGTATGTGTGGTAGCTGTAAAAATGGGCCCAATGCTTTGAGAGCAGGAGACGGGTGCTGAATTCATGTAGTTTGTGGGCTGATGGCTGGATCCTTCCCTAAGAGGGCCGTGCCAAGTCCATTCCTTGCCCAAGGATATGGTGTCGTAGTGGCCCTGTCAGAGTTCGATACTGGTTGGACTTGACAATCTTTGACGTAATTTCCAACCACGGTGATTCGGTGGGGCCTCAGGAGCTCCAAAACCGGCACACCTCCAGCTACCATGTGTAACCCCCCAAGCAAAAAAAGCACCTTCCAGCGAAAGCCGGGGCTTCAGCATGGACAGAGGAGGACAACCTGGTCCTGGGAAAGGCTGCCCTGCCCGAGTGTGTGGGACGAGCGGACAGACCCCGACCACGGCCCCACCTGAAGCACCTCCTCGACGCCAGGGCTTCACGGTATCGCCCAGAGCCTCACCCCACGCATACACACATGCTGGGCCCCGCATCGAGCTACCTAATGTCACGCCGGCCCCAGCGGGGCTGCGGCTGAATCCTGGCGGCGTGTCCGTGCGCCGCGGCCTCCAGAGGCCTAGCCCTGAAGGCCCACAGCCCGACGCGTGACGTCAGGACCCCTTCTACAGCGGCAAAGCAGCCCCTGCCCGTAGGGTGAGCCCCGCCCCGAGCACGGACCGGTGCGGAGCCGTGTGAAACGCACCTTTTGCACGAGTCCCGCTCGTCGCGGGGCGGGACTTGCAGAGCAGCGAGGGCGGGAGGTCGCGGGGGAGAAGCCGAAGGGCTCAGCCAATCAGAATCGCTATTCCCGGACGTCACGAGCAACCCCGCCTTCCTCCTCCGGCACGAAACGGCCGGGCGGGGAGGCCGCGGCCAATGGGCGGTACTAGAGGGGGTGGGGACGCCTGTCGCGAGGGTGCGCGGGCCAATGGCGAGTGAAGAGGGGAGGGGAGGAGGGCGGGCAGAGCCACGCGGGGGGCGGTGGCCAATGGGGCGCGGGTGAAGGGGCGTGGCCGTGCCGGCTCGGGTTCCGTGTGGAAAGAGTGAGGGGGTTCGGGTGCAAAGTTTGCTCGCCCAGCGCTTGCTGTGGGAGAAACGACGGGTCGGCCAGCAGCGGCGGCGGGCGAGGGGCTATCTTCACCCTCGGGGTTGCGCTGCACCCGCGGACTGCTCGCCTCACCAACCGGCGGTTGCTCTCCGCGCCTCCGCCGGGCCGGTAGCCGCGGCCCCGGCTCGATGTGCGGGGGGATGGCGGCGAAGGGGCCGGGCGGGCCGCGGTGGTGGCAGAACCGTCGGGCGCGGCTGCTGTGCATGCTGGCGCTCACCTTCCTTTTCTTCGTGGTGGAGGTCGTGGTGAGTCGGGTCACGTCGTCGCTGGCCATGCTGTCTGACTCTTTCCACATGCTCTCAGATGTCATGGCCCTGGTTGTGGCACTGGTGGCCGTGCGCTTCGCCCAGCGCACCCGCGCCACCAAAAAGAACACCTTCGGGTGGGTGCGAGCTGAGGTGATGGGCGCCCTCGTCAACGCCGTCTTCCTCACCGCCCTCTGTTTCACCATCCTGCTGGAGGCCATCGAACGCTTCACAGAGCCCCATGAGATCCAGCAGCCGCTCGTGGTCATCGGCGTCGGAGTGGCAGGACTCATCATCAACCTTCTGGGGCTGTGCCTCTTCAACCACCACGGTGTCGGGGGCCATGGCCATTCCCACGGCCACGGGCACTCGCACAGCGGCAGGCAGCACCCCCGCAGCGGCTCTAAGCCCGAACAGCCACATGGGGATGGGGAGGCTTCGCTGCACCGAGAGGAGACCAGCACCTTGGTGGAGAACTGCAGCAGCTCCAACGGAGTCAGCCAGGATAAGCTAGGTAAGTCCTGCGATACCTCTGTCCCATCCCAGGCATAGAGGCGTCAGGAAATAGCTGAGATCCCTTCCTTGAGGAAGGTGGTGGGCATCCCCTGCCCACCTGGTGCAAGCTTCGTGGGGACCATTTGTCCTTCCTCCTCGGGAAGACACAAGAAACTTTCTTAGTGGTGCTCTTGGGCACACAGCCATTGCACCTCTACCTCATACCTTTCCTTCTAGTGCTAAAAAGAGTGCCCTAAGTTGTGTGCAAGTCTTGCAGACAGATTTGAGTATGAAAGAATCTTAGGGTAAAGCAATTTGCCTTAGAGAAAGTTGATGCTGTTACAGAAGGCACATGAGAACTGTTTTTGTGCCTAGCGACAAGCTGTCAGAAGACGTTGCCCTGATGCCTTCTGAACGGGCTGCATATCAAATAGAACGCAGCTCAACACCTTGGTCCTGACAGC
Organism: Indicator indicator; assembly: GCF_027791375.1. Lineage (NCBI taxonomy): Eukaryota > Metazoa > Chordata > Aves > Piciformes > Indicatoridae > Indicator > Indicator indicator. The sequence goes on along the minus strand of NC_072011.1, from coordinate 51,580,179 downwards.
TGGGTCTCTACTGGGTTGGTTATTAGCTACCTGAGAATCTAATATCAATCAATGTAACATACTGAAGTATATCCCATTGCAGTAATGTCATACATCTTCATGACATCTGTATTAATAGGAAGAAGTCTTGGAAATTGCCAGTTAGAACTGTAGAAGTCATGCAATAGGCACTAAATGTGGAGCTCACTGGTGTCAGAGTACGTGTCGTTTCTTTGGATTAGTTTTCTGTAGCTTTCTAAAGTACACACCTTCCCACTCACTTGCGCCTCGAGATAAATTTAAAATCTTCCCTTCACAGTTGTGATCCAACTGTCTGTTTTGTGGGAAGGATGTTGGTTTTTTGTTGGTGGTTTTTTTTTTTTTTTTAAAGGATCAAGAAACCTGGATAGTTTATTTTGAAGTCACTTGGTCAAAGCTAGGTGTATTAACAGAGTGAAAGGTGAATAATTGCAGTTTCTGTACTTTGCTTGTATGGCAGCCCTGTCACCAAGAGGAAGGTGTTTCAGTCTTCAGAACCTATGTCTCTGCTTTATTTTCAGGGTGACATCAGGAGACCACTCTTTAAGCTTAAATTGAGCTTTAATTGAGCAGAATGAACTTTGCTGCAGTTTTGGTTTCTCTGTGGTCAGAGGTTTCAGTACACATTTGAGAAACTTAGCAATTTCTCTCTCACTTTTTTGGCTCTATGTTGGTTTTTAAAAGACAGGTTTTGTAGGAGGATAGTAAAATTCTTCTGAATATAGTACACAATTTTCTTGACCACATAAAAAGTTCTTAATATTAGTTTAGTTCCAACAAAGGTATCCTAATAATTAATTTCAAACAATGTAAAACTCCCTTAAGCACTGATCGGGTAATCTGGGCTTGTGAATTGTTCGTGAGTGGTGAAACATGGTGAAAAGTTGTGCTTTTAGTCATAGAATCAGTCAGGGTTGGAAGGGACCACAAGGATCATCTAGTGCCAACCCCCCTGCCATGGGCAGGGACACCTCGCACAAGTTTTGCATTAGCTCTAGAATAAAATATTAATTTATAGCCTGGGTTAAAATGTATAAACTTTTGAAATTACTTGTCTGGAATTTCTCATAGATGTCCTTCTGGCAATAACAAATAATTTGTTGTGGGTATTTAGGTGGTAGTAGGGCATAATTTTGGTCACAGTGAAACTTTGAAGTAAGTTTGTATTTCCTTCTCTGCCCTGTCATGGTTATGTAATAGATGGAGTTATTCATAGTTTACCCATGGAAATGTTACAGGGAAGGGTGCTTGGAGACTTGTGAGAAGCTGTAAGATGTGTAGGTGAAGACTAGCGAAATGACTGAGAGTGGCCCTATGCCTTCATTGGAAACTACAAGAGGAGGGTGGACCCTGATATCCTAAGATGGAAGTGGAAGGCTTGTGATAGCCTCAGGGGCTTTGTGCATACGCTTTCTGTGTTAGGTTTAAGTGAGCGTGTTTCAAATGGACTTGTGTTAGGCTCCAGGCAGACCATATTGTGGCCTCTCAGTATTAAAGAGGGCCTATAAGAAAGATGGGGACAGGCTTTTTAGTAGGGCCTGTTGTGACAAGACAAGGGGTAATATTTGTAAACTAAAAGAGGGGAGGTCTCAACTGAGAAGGAAGAAATTTTTTATAGTAAGTGTGGTGAAACACTGGAAGAGGTTGACCAGAGAGGTGGTAGGTGCCTCATTCCTGGAAACATTCAAGGTCAGGTTGGACAGGGCTCTGAGCAACTTTATGTAGTTAAAAATGCCCCTGCCTGTTACAGGGGGTTTGACTAAATGACCTTAAAAGCTCCTTCCACCCCAAACCATTCTATGTTTCTAATTTTTTATCATTAAAAAAATCTCAAGAGCTTTCTGGAACTATATTCCTCTTACCCACCCTTACAGATAGGTCTATTGACTTCTCAGGTCTTCTTTTCCCCCAGTACTTGGTACACAGCTAAGTGTCACAAAAATTACTCTTTCCTTGCTTTCGTTGTGGACCCTGAGGTCTGAACTCTGTAACCTGAGAGATTTTCCTCTAATGTATTGATTTATCTGGAAAGTTACAGGTCTCATATTCAGTAACTCCTGGAAGTTGTGTGAAAAAATGTAGCTGAAGTTTTAGGACAGGAGAGTGATGCATGAGGTTGTGAGCCTGGGGCTTGGAACTGACCCACTCAGCTGCCTTCCTTGGAGCCCACCTCTTCTTTATGGTTACAGAATTCAAAATTGCAGTCATGAGAGCAGAGTGGCAGAAGCAGCAGGTCATACTAACATGTTAATGTTTACAAAGCTCTGAGCTGAATAACCATGGAAGCAGTAAAAGCTTCTTATTTCAGATTGTCAGGCCAGTGGCCAGTAACTATTGCATTTCTTTAATGCTGGAAGAAGAGCTATTGAAGAAATGTGGGAGGTTAATCATGTAAAATACTTTGTTTTAAACATGAGAAGTGTTTTTCTTTCAAAAAACATTGTTCTTTGTAATGATGTGTGCATTTATTCCTATGTAGCTAGTTATGTGTGATGGATTGGTAGTATCACAAACAGTTTTGACAAAGGAGGGTACTAAAATGTTCATTTATGCATTACATTGACCATGACATGGGGCTCTGGGCATCAACAGCTATATGTCACTCAACAGCTGTATGTCACTTAAAAGTACTAAAAATATGCTATTAATGTGTTCTGAAATATAAATAACACTGCTTCAGAGCCTTTGAAGGCTTCAGTGATAACTTGCACTGTCCTGTAGTCACGACTGCTGATAAATTCTGCAGTTTAGACCTAAAAACTCAGCTCATTATATCTCTCAGTTCTGCTGGCTCTGTGCATCAACTCATAAAAACTTCCTTGAATGCAGAAGTCTTCTGGAGCTGAACTATTAAGCCTTTAGAAAACTTTACTATAAACCAGTATCCATACAGCTTTTTGAACTGGCCTGGTAAATTTTAATACTAAAAAGCAATGCAAGTCTTGTGGTTTAAGAGAGGTTTTAGCAATGTGTTTAGTCTTCTGGCTTTTCAAAAGAGGGAACAAATGTAAGTTACTCAGCTACCTACCTGACTTTTTTTATATATCTCTGTAATTCTGCGTTTTGTTCAAGAAATGAACAGTGAGTAGTTAAATGGTTAAAAGGATGGAAAACGTGAAAACCATTTTTCAGTAGAATAAATTAAAATATGGTCATCTTCATGCTTTGTCACTCTGCATCTTTAAGCTCCAAGTAGAAACAATTACCTTTTAGACTATCTAGGTCCCTTTTTTGTCACAACTGAATATTTCCCAGCCAGAGAAAATGTTGCAAAGTGTTATGGGCAGAGTTGCATTCTTTTGACTTTTATACTCAATGTGGCAATGTTAATGTTGGTTATTATAGAAATGTGTGATGTTATATTATGTGCCTAATCATGTTACTGTTTCCTGTCAGGTGACATGAAAGATGACATGACTGATCTACAAGTGAATGGGAACGCTGGTCATTATCCTGTGGATGTAGAGGAAGTTGAAGAAGACTCTAGTGCACAGCTTAACATGCGTGGAGTTTTTCTACATGTTTTTGGAGATGCCTTAGGTTCAGTAATTGTTGTAGTGAATGCTTTGCTCTTTTATGGGTTGTGGAATCCATGCCCCAAAGATGGGCCCTGCCTTAATCCATGTATCAATAATCATTGTGTGGAAAATGCTACTTTATCCCAAACACTTGGCAGAGCAAACAGTTCTGAGCAAGAGAGCATAACAGTGGCTGGGCCATGCTGGTTGCTGTATTTAGATCCTGTCCTTTGTCTGATCATGGTTTGTATACTCCTTTACACAACTTACCCATTACTTAGGGAGTCAGCCCTTATACTTCTACAGACTGTTCCCAAACAAATAGATGTGCATTCTTTGAACTCAAAATTACGTACGCTTGAAGGAGTTGAAGCAGTCCATGAGTTACATATTTGGCAGCTAGCAGGCAGTAGGATCATTGGCACTGCTCATATAAAGTGTCCTGACCCTTCCACATACATGATGGTGGCAAAGCGCATAAAAGAGATCTTTCACGATGAAGGGATTCATGCAACTACCATTCAGCCTGAGTTTGCCAGTGTTGGCTCTGAATCGGGAAGAGGGAAATGCGAGTTCCCTTGCAGGACACAGTGTGCTTTGAAGCAGTGTTGTGGAACGGGAGAAGATAGTACTGCAAAGAAGACAGAAAAATCTTCATCAATTAGTATTTCTTGTTCAGAAGTTGTCACTGATGTTCCGAAAACTAGGAGGACTAAGTCGGAGAGCATCCCTTCAGTTAAGCTAGAGGCAAATACCGATCAAAACGAGCAGTTTGAATCATCTTTGTAACTCCCTGAACGGTGCTACCTGAGTTTTGGTGACTTTGACAACAGCTGTATTGCAAGAGGAAGAGACAGACGTTTGAGATGCAATTTTGCCAAGTAGTGTAATTGCTGAAGTCCTTGTTCTTGTCATATTGCTAAATCTAGAATGCTTGTTTTAAAGAACATAATGTCTCTGTCATGATACAGTGTGTTTGTGTTGACTGTGAGACAGACAGAAAGTACACCAATGCTGTAACAACTTCAGAAAAACAGTTTCAGCGTTTCAGCAGACACTTTTTACCATGCTTCAAATGAAAATACTTTATTCCAGTGAAAAGGTGTTTGAAGGATGTAGGAACGCGATTTGTGTTACAGACTTCTTGGACCTAATCTTTCCTTTAATATTTGATTTGTAGATATTCTAATATATTGTTTATTTAGAAGCCCTGAGGAAACCAAAGTTCATAGAATGTTTTTAAAGCTGTAACTACTTAAAACTGGAAACCACTGCAGTTTCACATATTTTTCTTAAGTCTATATAACAATAAATGTGAAAGCTTTTCTAATAATTTTATTGTATAGCATATTTTAAAGAGAACATCATATGATTGTTAGAAATTGTCCCCACTTTTTCTGGTAAGATAGTGAGGTAATTAAAATCAACTGCTCATGAAAATACCAGATGTGAAAGGTTTTGGGTTTTTTTTTCTATCAGAATGGAAGTTCAAGCTTCTGTATATTGCTCTGTAATCAAGACCTGATTTCTGGCAGTTTTTCTTATTTCCAAGTTGTGTCTGGTCATAAAATTCTTTGAAGTTTGAGGAATCCTTGACTCCCAGTGCTATGAATGAAGAGATGTAGCTTCATTTTTAACTGATGCTCAGTTTACTAAGATAGAAATCAGCTATGTCAGTAAGTACTCTGTTGGGGAAGATCTGCCAAGCACAGACTGTGTAATTCATGCTTTCAAGCATCAACAGTAGCCTCTGTAACAAGTAATTCAGAGGTGCATTTTGCTTGTAGCTAAGTGTATCTGTAAGCATTTGCAGTGACTGCAGTCCTGGTCTCAGCTGTGTCCTCCGGAACCTGCCACTGACTTTTAAGGAAATGGGGCATGGAGTAGGATTTTAATTGGCTTTGTTTCACACTTTGAGATGTTTGTATCACATAATTTCACTTACTAAGTGTCCAAATCTATGATTTAAACTATTAGTTAATTGACAACTGGCTCTAAAGCTGTTACAGTATGCTGCTGACTTACACCTTAATAAAGGAGAAACTGGCCTATAGATATTGTGAATTTGGCAGAGGCTAATTGAGAGTTGGAAGATAAAACGTACAAGAAATCTAATCTAAACCCCTGACCCTTTCAATCCACCCTGAAGTTATGTATGGGAAGTAATGTCTTGTGATTTAATTGACTGCTCTTATGCTCAAAACTGGAAAACAGCTGAGATCTTCCATTGTTTGTTTGATGACTCTCGACATGATAAACACTCTGCCTCGGTTTCCCTGTCTTAAAATGGGGATAATACCTACCTCACAGGGGTGTTGTGAGGCTTAATTCTCATGTGAAGAGCTCTGAGATCTGTTACTGGAAGGCACTGGAAGGAGTATAAGATACTAAATTGCATGTTATTCTGCAAATTTATTGCAATAGCTAGGCACAACAGAGGGAACTGAGGACAGTTTTGGCCTTACGAGATTCTTTCATGCTGTGGTTTTCAGGTTTTTAACAGTATTTAAATGTAGTTTTTTTTTTTTTTAATATGTTTTGTTGGTGAAGGGAATGTAGCTTTGCCTCCAGATACAGAACATCTCGCTAGTTTGCATTTCTAATACATGTGTTGTAAAATAATTGCTCCTAGGTAGTTCAGAATAAGTCTGCTGCTCATCAGACCTGGATTGGCCCAGGTCATGTCAGTAGTCTTACCCAACTTGTCATCAGAGCATTATAGTCAACTCTCGATTATCCATGGGTGGATTACCAGTGTTGTATATCAGCAAGGCCAGCTTTGTATTAGATGCCAGTGTATGGGACAAATGCTCTCTGCCAAAGCATTGGAAAAGTAGAGGAGCTCAGTTGAATTTCGTGTGAGCCTACTCTCACAGGGTTTGTTGGCTTGGGTGCAGCACAGCACTGTCCAGTTGGTTTTTTTGCCTCTTGGCTGTTCAGATGTATTCACAGAAAGCTGTGGTGTATGGATGGGTCGATTGAGTTTTGTGTTTGCTTGGGGATGTTCGTGGTTCACAGCCACCAGCATGACTCACCTTTTTATGTGTTTATTTACTTATTGTATAGTCTCATAAACTAACTTAAATAATATAGTATTTATATATCATTTTGTTTTGTCTGAATTATCTTAACTCCTTCTTCTGTTACCTCTATATGATCTAGAGTTGACTGTTAAATGAGATATTGTACAAGACTACATTTGCAGAATATGCTTACCACTGCTAGTATACTACAAAGTATTAACCAAGTGAATGTTGAAATTAACAAAGTGATTTTTTTTTTTTTTAAATGTGTATCCTTGCTTTTTGTGGTTAAACTTTCACTAATTACTTTCCTTACTAGTTTAAAATAGGTCTCAGTCATTAGTGTGAGTTAATGAGGTCCTGCTGTATATCAATAATGCACCATAGAACTATTGCTCTTTATTTAAAAAAAAAAAACAAAACCAACAAGCACCCCAAGACAAACCATAGTAGCACTGAGAAGCCTGACTTCTCACCTGCTCTCCTATAAAAAGAGAGTAACAATACAGTTGCCAACACGGGTTAACAGTCTCAGTAAATGCATCTGAATAGATGGAGTGGTAGTCACTAATTCCATTGTAACGATTAAATCTTTCGGGTTTTGCAGCAGAAGTAATATTTTTCTATTTCTGTGTCCATTGCAGGCAATGGCTAGTTTAAACAAAAAAGTCTCTTCCCTGTGTTATTTTTGCTATCAGGATAGGATGCAGATGTGATGATGATGGGAGCAGAAGGGGGAGTTGTGTGGCCTCTCTGTCATGTGCGGTGTTGTATGTACAGCACCAACTGGTGGTGATGGAGCCCTTCAGTCTCATTAGCCCTTGATGGTCACTTCCCTGAAAGCATATAGTCAAGTGAAGGTGGTAGCTGTACAGAAGCAGGAATACAACTTTTGTGTTTGTTCTCACTGTATGAGACCCAACTGTAGCCTGCTAGCTTGTGATATAGCTTGATTTCATTCAACTTGATCTGTCTGTGGTTACACAGTTCCAGAGTACGTGGAGCACTCAAAAACACTGCACAGACTCTGTTGTTTTGTTTGCTTGTTTTTTCCACAAAGCATGAAATTAGTGCATCTCATGTAAATGAACACTGCAGTGGTGGGGAGCTAATTGTATTGTGTATCACATTTCTGAATTTTTAAAATAAAAAAACCCCCAAAACACTGATTTTAAGGAAAAATGTTTGTATTTCAGTGTCGAGATTCTTTATGCTTCTGATTAAATGCATCAACTTTTTACACTTAGTGCATGTCTCATCATGCTATTTTAGAATCACTTCTTACATTGTATCTTCACCTAAGGTGCAGTGCAGAACCGATTTAGATGCTCAGTGGGCTAGTGAGTACCTTGAAGCTTTAGTTTTTAGCAGAGTAAATTGCTTTTGTGGAACCCCTTACAATTTTAGCTTGTTTGCTCTCAACATCTGTTCTAGGCTTTTAGTAATATCTGTTATTGCTGCATCATGGTATTTGGTATGAACATACACTTAGTTGTGCAAAAGACAAAACTAGCCCCAGCTTGTGACTCCCAAAAGTCATGGCCAGGCCTCAGTCCTGTGTTACGAATAGTTTCATCAGGCTAACAAGTAGTTACTTGCATGCAAGGAATTAATTGTGGGAGGGAGTCCAAAGCTTCTGCCAGTATAGCCTGGCTTTTGAAGAACAATTTTGTGGATGTATTAAAATAAGGATTACTGTAGTGTGTCTAAATTTGCTGCAGAAATACTATCTGTTAGAACTCCAGGGTTTACTCCTTTCCCCCATCTCTCTAAAAGAAAGAAAAAAAGCCAACTGAATGTCCTAAGACTGGCTAGCAAGTTTAGCTAAACTGATGTTGCTGTTTGCTTCTGAAATTTGGCCATCTGATATTTTTTTAAAATCTGCCTAGTGGAATTTGGGGAGGAGGGATTCTTGCCATTCTCCTTCCCTTGCTTCCTGCTTTGACTACAGTTTCTTAATCTCTTCAGCTATGGAGAGCCCACAGGGGTACAGAGGGGTGAATTTTTGTAGCTAGAGTTCCACACGGAGGGAATGGGGAATACTGCTAACTATATATAAAAGCATATAAATATGGTCTCACTATTTTAGTTTCGTAGCATAGCATCAGTTTACGCCTTTTTCCAGTATGCATTTAAGTTGTTCAGCTCTGTAGTAACTTTGGTTTTTTCTTTCTTTGCTGGATGGAAAGAAGTTGATGCTCCATTTGCCTGAACTAAGGCCAGTCTTGACAATTTTCCAAATCAAACCTAGCTTTGCTGATAACAGGTGGTCTGATTAGTCCTTATGACCTTTGCTTTGTGTGGTTAGCTGTCTCTGAGGTACAGTGCTATGTTTTAGTAGGCTCACATTTATGGTGGTTTTTTTTTTTTTTTTTTTTGCATTCACTGAGTCACCTAAGTAGTTGAAGAGCAAAACCACAGTACTGAAAAATACCTTTGATCTACATGAGTCTAAAAAGGGCATGGGATTAAAACCTTTATTTTCATATCCTGGGTCCTGTTTCTGAGAAATGTTGAAATATAGATGGCATAGCTGGTGTTCATTGATGATATTTCTTTTTGCTTCCTTTTAACCTAATGTTGTGAGGAGTATTTTTTTGCTTGTTTAATTAAGCTTTTAAGTCCTGATAAAGTAATGAAGCTCTGAGTGTCAAATACTTTTAGTGGGGATTTCTTTCTCAGGTCTGTGCCTAGAAAGAAATCTGACTAGTAGAGTGCAGTTTCCAGAGCCTCAGAAACGAGTACAAAGAGCACAAGCAGAAGAGCAGGTTAATAAATGGGTTGTAAAGTGATGGCCTCTAATTGTCTGGGTTCCAGGTGCGATTGAAAGAATAGCTGCTCAGTTCTAGGCTGCCTGCCCACCTCAAGGACAAGATACAGCACCCACAAGAACTCATTCTTGCTGCTTTTGCATCAGAGGCTTTGATCTTTGGAGGTCACTTACAACCCCTACCATTCTGTGATTCAATGCCACAGGAGAAGGGCAGGAAGCTGTGGAGCTGTGAAGGTGAAGCTGTCTGACTCCAGGCAAGTGAGCATTTTCAGCAGGAGCCTTCCCAGTCTGATCTCTTAGCATCCCAAACCTGGCATGAAATCCTTGCCATCAAAACTTTGGTTAGCATTTGTATATATGTATTTTTGTGTTGTATTTTTTTTCTTTTTTCCCTTGTGACAATCAACACAAACCTTAAAGTTGTAAACTGTAATCCCCTCCCCACCCCCGTCACCCAAGCTCCATTTCTAGTCATAGAGTTGGTAGGCATCCCAGCATTTCTCTCACACCAGCTAGTGCAGCTAAGAATAGCCCTGGTGATGCTATGGGACAGGATGTGCAACCTGCTGGGTTTCCTGTGCTTTTGCTTGTGTTGCTGGCCTGGGCTGAGGCTTGTCCTCTTCCATCTTCTCTGCTAGTGCTGCTGGACTCACTAGGTAAATCTGTTAGATTTGTTAAATTAGGTTTGCTGTGGGTTGGCCTACATTTGTTTCAGCTGCATTCTGCAGTATAGACAGAACCTCATATGAGTGAGATCTTCACTTGCTGCCAGACTTCTTGCTTTAAGGTACAGCTGCTGAGTGCAAATACTTGCTGCTGGCCCATTGCAGGCAGTGCCAGATGAGGGCTGCATCTTGCTCGTTGGTTTGATGTTACTGTGTCACCCTTCTAGGTGAGAGTACAGCTCAGCAGGGGTGCAGCAAATTCAGCACGGTGAGTCTCAGCAGGTTACTGGGTCCTGGCCACTTAGCCTATCCTGGTGCTCATACCATAGTTTAGAAGTACAACATGCCCACAGATAAATGCTGCACATCTTGCTATATACCCTTGAGATTTTTTACAGTAAGCAGCATGGCCTGGAGCCACCGCCCTGAGGTGTTTTAGGACACTCCCTCAGGCAGATGCAGAGAAGCTTTCTTTTGAGAAAGGGATTATATGAATTAACAAAAATTTGGGTGATAATTTTCACTTGTATTTTTGTGGCCATGTGGGAAAGTTCTGGCCCAAGTGGATGAGACAGGTTCTGCATGCTTCCAGCTGAGTGTAAGGAAGGGTTGGGTTAAAATACCAGGTAAATTCTAGGCTCAAGAAAGTTCATCTCTAGTAGCACAGTCTCAGACTTTCAAGTCACGCTCTTTTGAAGGGATTTGCTCTTATCACATTGCTGTTCAAAAAAGGAAAGGAAGAATTGTGTTTAATTACCACAAGAATTATGAGCCAGCTTTGGTAGCTGTGTTTCCAGTTTTCCTGAAAATCTCTCTATGTATAGTGGATGCACAGCAGAGACACAAATGAGTTAGTTGGTAAGCTGTTGCTAAAAGGAGGTGTTTGGCACAGCTCGGAAGTGGAATGGCACTTTGCACTACAATGTCCCAGTCCCAGTTACCCTTTTTTTTTTTTTTTGAAGGAGGATGCTGATGTCACAGTTGCTAGCCATGTGTAAAAAGCTCAGAGTATCACCTGAGATATAATGTTATTCTAAATGCCAGTAATATTTGCTGAAAACTTTGATAAGGTTTTTTCCTTCCTGTGTCCAGAGACATTTAGCCATACTCCTTAACCAACTCAATACTGATTCACCTTGCATTGCAACAGTGTGCTTCTCTGGGAACAAAAAATGTGCTATTGAACCCAGTGTTTGAATGCCACTGCCCTTCTGTGCCCTTTCTAAAATTATCTGTGAAAATGAGGTAATGTCAAAATGTTTCTCTACTGAAAGCTGTTTGGATACTAAAGTCTACAGCTTCTGCCCTCGGTCAACAAGAGGCTGTTTGCCTCACTCGCAGTGCTCCTGATCACAGGTGCATTGCAAGACCAGCATCAGAAGTGTTCTCAATTGCTAGCCTCTGCCCAGACAGTTTTCCTAACTATTACTGCATGTTTGGGAGTTTTGCAATAATTGATGAGACACAAAAAAGGGACAGGCACTGGAGCTCTTCAGGTTTTAGGCTTTTTTTGTTTGTTTTAAGAATGGAGAATTTGATCTGTGAGATTATCCTAGTTTTGGTGGGACAGAAACACAGATCAGCCATGGGCTGCAGGCCATTAGCAGTTCTGCGTCTGCCAGGACAGCTGACTGGAATTGGCTCAGAAGTGTATTGTAGACCACGAGCATCACACTCAGTATAAAGGAGGAAGTTAGCTGAGGAGAGGAAGTCTCCTGCTCGAGCTTCCTGCTTTGGCTCATTCGCACCCCTTTCCTGTCCTTGAGGACTGTCTTCCTGGAATACCGTGGCTGCTGTGCTTTTGCTGGGTGGAGTATAGCTGTACATACATATTCACACTGGTATTAATTTGGCTATTTCATTAAATATGTTTTCATTTCAGCTTGTGGGGTTTCTCTCCTTTTCCCGATTCCCCTTCTCCACTGAGCAGGGGTCATCAGGTGATAGAACAACTGATACAGGCTAAAAGTAGACAGAGCTCTTTGCCAAAACTTTCAGCTCTGATAGTATTAGGAAGGCAGATCATTTCTCGTGTGGTGGCCACTGTGGCTAGCAGAGGGCAAATAAAATTATAGTATCAACAAGAATGATGAGCAATGGAGTATGTATGGGTTTTGCTTTTTGACTGGTTATAATTTCTCATCCTCTGAAGCCGTTGTGATGGTGGTAATTATGTCTACCTCTCTAGCTTTGATGTGCTTAACAATTTATTACTGTGAGACCTACATGTGATACCTGTGGAAATCAAAGGTAAAGACACGGAAAAAGAAAATGCTCACAGATTACAGCTGAAACTGAGAACTTAATCTTTCCAAGACTGAGAAGGTAGCCAGTACAATCTCAGCTGTTTGGTCAGGAGAAGATAATGCAAAATACCAAGCTTAGCAGGCTGCCATAAAAATGGTGTAGAGAAGCAGGTAACAGTAGTTTTTTTTTCACACCCGAACATCTGAGAAGCACCCTGTATTATGTGTGAAGCATGGCAGAAGTAATGTATGCATGCAGGCTTTGTTGCTGACAATATTTAAAATCTTGATAGAGCAGTGTTTCTCCAAATGACTTAAGGTAAAGTAAGATGTAGAGAGTCCTTATGCAATATGGAGTTCCCCTTTTGAAACAGCAGTTTGGAGGCAAAAAGGCATTGGCCTGAGCTAGGCCAAAAATTGCCTAAACAAGGGTGGAGTGCTGCTATTTTCCATTCCTCTTTATCTCTAAACCTTAACCTAAAATTACAAATCTGAGGTTAATGCAATTTATCTGTAGCTAATGAAACGAGCTGCATTTTAATAGCACTTATTCTGATGATCACAGGATGTTAGGGGTAGGAAAGGACCTCCTGCCAGAGCAGGACCATAGACTCTAGCACAGGTCAAACAGGAATGCATCCAGATGGGTCTTGAAACTCTCCAGAGAAGAAGTCTCCACAACCTCTCTGGGGAGCCTGTTCCAAGTGCTCTGTGACTCTCACACTAAAGAAGTTCCTCCTCAACTCCCCACAGTTGAGGTGGAACCTCCTGTGTTGTAGTTTATATCCATTACCCCTTGTCCTATCACAGGGTGCAACAGAGAAGAGCCTGTCTCCTTCCTCTTGACCCCCAACCCTCAGATATTTATAAACATTTATTAGATCCCCTCTCAGACTTCTCTTCTCCAAACTAAACAGCCCCAGGTCTCTCAGCCTCTCCTCATAGGGCAATGCTCCAGTTCCTTAATCATCCTGGTGGCTCTCCATTGGACTCTCTCCAGCAGATCCCTGTCCCTCCTAAACTGGGGAGCCCCAAACTGAACGCAGTACTCAAGATGAGGTCTTACCAGGGCCGAGTAGAGGGGGAGGAGAACCTCCCTCGATCTGCTGGACACACTCTTCCTAATACACCTCAAGATCCCATTAGCCTTCTTGGCTACAAAGGCACATTGCTGTCCCATGGATAACTTGTTATCCCCCAGGACTCCCAGGTCCCTCTCCGTGGGGCTGCTCTCCAGCAGATCACCTCCTAACCTGTGCTGGTGCAGTTTATTATTCCTTCCCAGGTGCAGGACTCTGCACTTGTCCTTGTTGAACCTCATTAGGTTCCTCTGTGCCCAGCTCTCCAGTCTGTCTGAGTCTTGCTGGATGGCCACACAGCCTTCAGGCATATCAGCCAAGCCTCCCAGCTTGGTATCGTCAGCAAAGTTGCTGAGCAGACTCCCTGTCCCCTCATTGTCATTGATGAAGATGTTGAACAGGACCAGACCCAGCACTGATCCCTGGGGGACTCCACTAATTACAGCTCTCCAGCTCTAAGTTAGAGAAATATTTATATGCCTTTAAAGTTCAAATGCAAGTATTTTTTAATATTACTAAGACTGTTTTAAATAGGTCTCTCTATCAGATGTTTCATAATCAACAACAACAAAAAATTTACTAATTCTGTATCCTTGTTTCTAATTCAAGTAGTTCACAGAAAGAAGAAATAAACTTGGTATTACAAGGCAAATTTTTACAGGCATGGTGTTTTTAAAAAATCAACTAGAAAGAAAGGCTTCATAAAATTTGAGCTAATTACACAATTTTGGTAGCAGGTCACTCACCACTAACATGTACTTTAGCACTGTGTAGAGCTCTGAGTGGCTGTAGAACATGCTGTGAGAGCAGGGGCCACAGCAACAAAATGCATTGGAAAAATATTTGCTTGAGATTCACAAAGAAAAAACTACTTCAGTGATAAGAAAATGATGCAAATTCTGCAAAACTAGATACTGGTCATGTAATGATGACTTTATTCAAGAAATAATAGGTTAGATTCTGTCTAAAGCAATGTTTTATCTGGGCAGGTACAGTAGGGACAAGTGGAGAACATGATAGATCTTTCTGGACTGTATATCACTCATTATAAATAATGTGAAAGTCTATTTGGGATTTTAACCAAATCTCCTGTTCTTCAGACAGTGGTGTTGTTTGAAACACTTTGATGGGTTCTTTCTGAAGGAGAATATCTGTACCAAATCAGCTTCAGAGTGTCTTGCTACTACCATGTGTCCAGGTGCCGTGTGCTGGCTGACTGAGCCAGTGACACTGTATTTTCCTGTGATCAGTAAGAATGAAAGACTCTGAAATACTCCATGTACTTGATGGAGAGTATTAAAGACCTGAAAATGTGGAAAAAGTATGCTGAAGATGAGGCTAAATTAATTCTCAACACCTGTAGCCTTTTTTTAAGAAAGGGATTTTTCTTCTATAGATATGATTAATCACAACTGTTTTTAGAGGAAAAAAGCTTAAGGTTCACTGAAATTTCACTGAAGCTACTTACTAAGAGTCTAAAAGGGCTGTTTACTAAGTAAATTGGGTAGGGTCATAATGATTGTTGGAGAACCCCTCAGAAGCAATCTTGGTATCTCCTAGCATCTGTGATAAATAGGTAGTAAATATAAGGACATGCCTTGGTATAGGTTTGGGAACTCTTGAGAGGGGTGAAAAATACTCTGTTCTTGGGGCACGTGGGGCTGTGACCTCTGTCATGCTTTTAGTCATTCAAACATCACTAGATAACTTGTAAAGAAATTGGAAGTGCTCTCTGAGACTAGGAAATGTGATCATGGTTCTCTAAGTGGTCCCATTTGTATCCATATAGGCTTCAGTTTCCTCAAAGTTAAAATTTCATTTTAAGGATGACCTCAGAAATAAGGATGGGAGGCATCTTGTAGAAATCTCATGGGCATCCAGCAAGACTACAAGTGTGCTAGGGAAAGAAGCCATCCTCCTGTTGACTACCGCCCAGGCAGACCCAGTGTGAGAGGTGGAAACCCAGCTGCACTCCACCAGTTTTGAGACCATAGCACATGGCTACAGGCCTCATGTCAGACTGCAATCATCTTGCACAGCTGCAATCCCTGTGTACAGCTGTGCTGGGGTGGCCCTGGGCAGGTGCAGAGGGACTGATTACAGGGTCTTGGCTGGGGTTGCTGAGGGCAGCCCCATGTTTTATCTCACAAAGCAGTCCAGCACCACCCTGCCTCTCCCCTGGGCAGCAGAACAGCCTGGGGATGATTGTGCTTAGGCTTGAGCAGGCTCTGACCAGCACCACTGTGACACCTCGTTGGCTTCTGTGTACAACAGCAATTTACTGAGCCCTTTGCCATTGCTCACTCAACCAGGAAGTTTTAGCCCTGCCCTGTGCCAGTGACTGCCCTGGGCATTGCCCACACTGTCAGTCCTGATTTCTCCTGCTGATAAGTCCCTGCCTAGAGCTGCCCCAGAAGATGCCAGCCACCCTGCTGCCACTGCTCTTGAGTGCAGCACACGGCGCAAACCAGTGCAAAGGGGTTTTGTGGCACACAGACTGACAGTGAGGCTTGGCACAAGGCGCCTGCACAACCCCAACACTGTGAGTGATTGCCCTTCTGCTATAAAATGCAATTTGCCCAGATGAAATTGTTCTGACCGCATGCACCCAACCGCAGTGTCCAAGCAGAACTGAAATCACCACCACAGTGAGAAAATGGGCAGTGGCCACTGTTGGGGAAATGGATCTTTTACAAGAGCCACAATGGGCCATTAACTTTTGACCAGGTTTTAGGGGTGGCGGACAGTTTTCCTGTTGGGTAAACCTTAAGAAGGAAATAACTGTCTCCAAACATCCAGGGGCGACAGGGAGTTCAGCGCAGAGTTAGCTCTGAACTCCACAGCTTGAGCTACGCCATACAATGCAGCCACCTCCCATGTGTGGACAGGCTGGCGGTGGAGCTGCAGGGAGCTGCCCTTATTTATTTGTTCGTACCACACAAGCTGAGACAAGGGCTGTGTTTTATGTCCCTCTGCAGGAAGGTGATAAAGTGCCTGGGATCTGCTGAAAACCATTCACCACTAAATTCAAAGGGAAAGGCTTTTTCTTGTGTCTTGCAAGGAGAGCCAAGTGATGCTGGAAAAGCAGAGAAAACTGAAGCAGCACTTAGCACAGCAGCATGGCAGGAGGCACTGGAGCAATTTTGCTGGCTTGTTTTGTTGCTGTTTTTGTTTTTTCCTCCCTCAATGATTTTTACTCTGCCTGTGGCTAGGGAATCAATAGCTCTTTGCCACCGATAAATATTCCAGGCTTTTATATGATGATGTATTCCAGGGTGAAACAAATTACTTGTCTGATTGCTGCCCTTTTGTACTTAAATTAATTCTGTGGGTTGAAATGGAAACTCGGAGAGAGATTCCTGAACTGGGCTTTCAGGTGACAGCAGATTTAACAAAGGTAAAAACATCAAGTCATTAGCTTGTTGCTGATCTCTCTTCTTTCATTGAGCCAAAGCAGAGACTGGGGCATGCTGTGTGAGCAGTCTGGATCCATTGGGGAGGTACACATGGCTGAGCATAGATCTGCCTGGAGCACTGCAATGCAGGCTGCAGAATGAAAGACCTATCAGGCTTGGTGTGACAGTCCCCAGATGACAAAAAGGGTTGATGAGCTGACGAACGTGGGATATTTCTGACTCTGTGCAACCCCTACTCAGGGGCTAAGCCCTGAGATCTTCTAATTAGTAAGGCACTTGTGGCTTGCTTCTTGCAGGTCCCGTATCTGGCCACTTTCATATTCATCTACATGCTGCAAGATTTGAAACACATATGCTGAAAGCCAGTGTAATGTTCAAGAAATGGTGGTTTGGGCAACCCTTCAATTCTTCAGCACAATTTGGAGTGTAACTCTCATGGGCTGCAGTGAAACAGGCAGGTGAGGTAGATGAGCCAGCAGAGGTGTCGCAAGTTGCTGCTGAATGCCACTGCCACAGCAAACCCCTTGAGCAGTTGCTGACTCAGGTCTCTAGGTCTTTGTATTAATTGAAGAAGCTCAGCTTGCCACTGTTACTATCTTCCCATGGGTTTGTTTGTCTTGGAATGTTTAGATAACCAAACAATTTTTAAGTGCTCTGCTAGGGAAAAAACTACTACTAGCAGTGTCTGCCTCCTGGGATGCAACACTATGGAGTGAAAACTTCAGGGCTGCTCTGTGTTACACTTGTGGCAAAGGGAAATACCCAGGACCATTGTGTTGCCACCATACACTGCACTGTATTTGAAAATGAGTCTGACATGGATGAGAAATAAGAGCTGGAATGGCTGAGCTAGCATATCAGCAGCAAAGTAGAGTCTATTTCCACCATGCCCTGTGGAGTTTCTGTGAGCCTGGCAGCCCATGGGATGTGTTAATAAGCAAGCCACAGCATTCCTGACAGTTTAGTGTGCTAGCACTCAGTGCATCCCTGAGAGGCTGTGAGGACTAAGCTGCAGGCAAGAGGGGCTTCATCCTTTGGCTTCCTATCCTGCTGTTTTTGTGGTGTCTCTTATATTGGGTATGTTACACTGTGACCCCCCCCCCCCACTGTATGTGCTACTCTGTGTCCTCAGTCTTCATGGCTCCTACTTTGGCCTGGGTGTTTTTAGGTCACAGGATCACAGGATGTTAGGAGTTGGAAGGGACCTCCAGAGATCATCAAGTCCAACCCCCTGCCAGAGCAGTACCATAGAATCTAGCACAGGTCACACAGGAATGCATCCAGGTGGGTCTTGAAACTCTCCAGAGAAGGAGATTCCACAACCTCTCTGGGGAGCCTGTTCCAGTGTTCCGTGACCCTCACAGTAAAGAAGTTCCTCCTCATGTTGAGGTGGAATCTCCTGTGTTGTATTTATATCCATTGCCCCTTGTCCTATCACAGGGTGCTGCTGAGAAGAGCCTGTCTCCTTCCTCTTGACCCCCAACCCTCAGATATTTAAAAACATTTATTAAATTCCCTCTTAGTCTTCTCTTCTCCATACTAAAAAGCCCCAGGTCTCTCAGCCTCTCCTCACAGGGCACATGCTCCAGTCCCTTAATCATCCTGGTAGCCCTCCATTGGATTACCTCCAGCAGATCCCTGTCCCTCTGTAACTGTGGAGCCCAAAACTGGAGACAATATTCCAGGTGAGGTCTCACCACGGCAGAGTAGAACCTCCCTCAATCTGCTGGACACACTCCTCTAATGCACCCCTGGTAGGGTATGCTGTTCTGCCTACAGCCTGTGTACCTGTCTCAAACTCTAACTCACTGTGCTGCCTACTACTTTTATTTGTACAAGCTTTAGAAAGTGTCATAGTGGCCAAACCAGATGGGTTGCCTGCCTGAAGTAGCTGGATGATCAGCTGAAGAGTTATTTGTGCATATCAATTCCTACTTGTGTCAGAAAATTCTAACTTCTGAGGTCAGCCTGCATATTGTTCTGGGAATTTTCCTTGGTATTCCCTATTCCTGAAGTGAAAACCCCTTTGTGCAAGCATCTCCTGCTTTCCTATATAAAGGAAAAGAGGATGTCATGTTTCAGGAAGTAGAATATGTAAAGCACTATCCAGTTAAATGAAGAACTGCTTTCTGTTGATGGGCAAGAATACACTTCTGGTTTTCTTAGTTTTTTGATTATATTCTCTTACTGTAAGAAATTAGCACAACCAGGAAGGGATGAAGACAGGATTTAGCTAGAAAGAGGAAGTACAAAGACCTACAGTCCAGGGAGACTATGCTGCAAGTGAAGAGATGCTATCAGACTCATTCTACTGAGCTGTGTGATTGCTGGAGTGCTCGAAGGCAGGGTCAAGTTTTCCCTGAAAGGCACACACACAAATTTCATTTCCCTGCAGTGTGGTTGCATGACCCTATGGTATTTCTGTCATCACATGCCTGCCAGCAGCTGGCTGTACAAAATGTGACATTTGGATACACTGCCAGCCTGGGGAGTCTGAAGTTTTCCTAAGGCACAAGCCCATGGATACTGATGAAATGGTCAGGAAGCATCATCCCAGAAAACCGTCTTAAACATAGCTAGACTGAGAGTTTGCATTTCTATGCTCTCTCAAAATCACCAGATGCAATTGTAGGTCCTGATGGGCTAGTCTGCATTACCTGGCACATGATGCAGTGCAGAAATGAGAAGGGTTGTTCTAATGACAGCACACGAGCTATCTCCTCTTCTCCTACTGCCAGAGAATCAAGTAATTGCTGTATCCATTTGAGAAATGAAGAAACTAACACAGGCATAGGCAGAAGGGTAGAGTTTTAAGAATATGTGGGTGTCTAAGATGCAAATGCTTTGGGAAACACCACAGTGCACTTGATTTGCATATGTAGGCATCGATCTGACACAGAGGGCTGTGTGCGAGGGTGCAGGGTAACATCCCATGTTCTGTCACTGGGTTCCCTTGCTCCTTCCAGCACCTGGGCTGCTCCTGTCACACCCCTGCCTTTGGACTCATTCCAGAGACAAGTGCTTCTGGGTTCCCTCGGGATGGCAGTGATGATAGTGTGGGATGGGATAGTGTTTCCCACTTCGTCCTGCAAGAGCAGCCTTCATTGGCAGCCTCTCCAATCCTCCCAGCTCCTTCTCCATCCTAGAATTTCTATTTCAAATAGAAATCTGTTTAAAAACTCAAGATTTATTTTGCTTTAAGAGCAGAAACCTGTTGGGTTTGCCATTCTGAATATTGGTCCAGCCCAGGCTGGATGCTACATGTCACCTGCCACATGCTGTTGATGCTCCTGAGCAGAAGGCAGAGCCAATGGCCTGTGTTTGCCTCTCCCAGTCCCCACAGAACTTTGGACATTCCTTTTTTATGATGATGACAAGAGTGTTGAAAGGTATCACCCAAGATGAACTGTGAAAGGGTGAGGCAGATTACTTCAGTGGAAAAATATAATTATCAGTAATAGACTCAGTAACTATGTATGCAATCACTTCATTCTGAAGACCTTGATACACTTGAGAGGAGAAACCTCCAGGTTTCTGTGCAAGGAAGAGTGTCATCATGGTTTATCGCTAAAGAACTATCCTGTTCCTATCCTTCTTTTTCCCAGTTTTCAGTATACCTGCAGCATCATTTTCCATGGAAGAATAACCAGAGTCCAGCTCGGATTTTCTGAGAACCTTTGAAGAGCAGTTTCATTAAAGGAGAATTACTTTTTCAGCTGTAGCTAAAGGCATTTCATTTTTTTCTGAGACCAGGTGGTGGTTTTCCTAATTTTGTCATGACTCTGTTCAACTGATTCTGTTGCAGTGTGGCCCCACCTCTAAACAAGTATCTTAATCTGACCCTCCCTTAGCACTGCCCTTTGAATGTGCTTTCCCACTTTCTTTTTCCATATGAGCAAATAAACCTACGTCTTTGCTGTCAGTGCTGAGACTTAGAATCTGTCTTCATGTGGCAGGACATGTAAGGTTGCAAAATGTTTGAGCTTTTCTCTAAAATTTTTACCATAGTGGTGGTAAAATATTCACTGTGTTGACCTTATTATGACATTTAAATGGGGATATTCTTCCACCCATGGCCACTTACACCAGCCCACTTTTTGATGTCCAAAATGGAAGCTGTTTCTTTGCAAGCTATACTAAGACACTTTTACAAAACCAAAACAAAACCAAAGAAAACCTGAGGGAACAAAAGTCAAATTTTCTTTTTGAAAAAATAAAATATGAAAACAAACATATGAACAATGTGATGAAAGAACACAGCCTTTGTGTGGCGTAGCCTTCTGTAGCTGAAATGCCAAACTGTATCAGTCTGAATGTCTGCCAATAATCTCTTAATAAAAAAATATTTGGTTCTTTCACAGAATTAGAAAATGTTGGTGGTTGGAAGGGCCCTCTGGAGATCATCTAGACCATCCCCTCTACTGAACCAAGTTCACCTAAAGCAAGCTGAACTGGGTTGTGTCCAGGCAGGTTTGGAATGTCTCCAGAGAAGGGGATTCTACATCCTCTCTGGACTACCTTGTCTAGTGCTAAGTCATCTTCAAAGTAAAGTTTTTCCTTAAGTTCAATGAAACCTCTTGTGTTCTAGTTGCCCTTTGTCCTATTAGAGGGCACCACTGAAAAGACCCCATCTCCATCTTCTTGAAACTTTCTCTCTAGATATTTATAAACACTGATAAGATATTCTCTCTGTCTTGTCTTCTCAAGGCTAAAGAGCCCCAGGTCTCTCATCCTTTCCTCACAAGACAGGTGCTCTAGTCCCCTAATCAGCTTCTTGGTGCTCTCTTTGACTCTCCCTAGAAGTTCCCTGTTCTTAGTATGTGTACATAATTATATTATAGATTTACTTGCCTTCAGGGTTTTCATCAGGAAGTGATGATAGAGCAGTGATACATTCCTTATAGAATCATAGAATCATAGAATCAGTCAGGGTTGGAAGGGACCACAAGGATCATCTAGTTCCAACCCCCCTGCCATGGGCAGGGACACCTCACACTAGATCAGGCTGGCCAGAGCCTCATCCAGCCTGGCCTTAAACACCTCCAGGGATGGGGCCCCAACCACCTTCCTGGGCAACCGATTCCAGGCTCTCACCACTATCATGAGGAAGAACTTCTTCCTCACGTCCAGCCTGAATCTCCCCACTTCCAGCTTTATTCCATTTCCCCTAGTCCTATCACTACCTGATATCCTAAAAAGTCCCTCCCCAGCTTTCTTGTAGGCCCCCTTCAGATAGTGGAAAGCCACAATAAGGTCGGAGCCTTCTCTTCTCCAGACTGAACAGCCCCAACTCTTTCAGTCTGTCCTCATAGGAGAGGTGCTCCAGCCCTCTGATCATCCTGGTGGCCCTTCTCTGGACACCTTCCAGCATGTCCATATCCCTCTTGTAGTAGGGGCTCCAGAACTGGACACAGTACTCCAGGTGAGGTCTCACCAGAGCTGAGTAGAGGAGGAGAATCACCTCCCTTGACCTTCTGGCCACACTTCTCTTGCTGCAGCCCAGTATCTGGTTGGCTTTCTGGGCTGCAAGTGCACATTGACAGCTCATCTTGAGCTTCTCATCCACCAGCACCCCCAAGTCCCTCTCCTCAGGGCTGCTTTCCAGCCACTGACTGCCCAGCCTGTATTTGTGCTTGGGATTGCCTCGACCCAGATGCAGGACCTTGCACTTTGTCTTGTTGAACCTGAGGAGGTTGGCTTGTGCCCACCTCTCCAGCCTGTCAAGGTCCCTTATGGGTGCTCAGAATGAGAAAAAGTTATAACTCCCTCCTCAGGAGGAAAAGTAAGCAGAAACTAAAACACCCAAGCAGCAGTCAGTTTACTTCAGGAAGCATCATGCCTCTTCAGAGGGTGTTGGCTTTCTAAGGCATCTCAAATACTATGCCAGAATAATTAGTAGTGATCTGAATCAGACATCACTATGTACATGTCTGTCTACAATGTGACATGTTTCATCATATGTGTGCAGTAAACAGCAATTTTGAGGTGGGTACACTCCCTAGTCCACAGTAATCACCTGCCTTGTGCTTATTGTTACCCTTAGTGCAAAGTGAAGGACAAAGCTGGAGGAGATGTGGTTAGTTTACCTGGGAGGTCAGGCATTCTCTCTATCAAAAGAGAGACCAGGTGTTTTTATTTGTTCTGAGGTGGAAAAAAAAAACCAAAAGGGTTGTTTATCATGTGCAACATGGACTTTTCACTTTGGCTGTAGCAGCTACGGAAACACTTCCCATTCAACCCCTATGAGAAATCTTGAAAACTGGAGATACAGTGTTGCTCTTTCACTAAAAAAATAACATGCAACTCGGAGTGTGCCTTATCTCTGACTGCCCTATAAAATGCTACCTGTCAGGCTGTGGCATGTGTGTGGCAACAGCTGGTCAGGTTCAGACACTGATCTGAACCTTGATCTCAGTGGCCAGACTGAGGTCATGTCTCTTTTCATTCTATTTTATTAATTATTTTTAATAACTCTTGATCCAAGTGGTCAGACTGAGGTCATGTGTATTTTTACTTTATTTTATTAATTATTTTAAATAACTTACTTACTTCCTGGCCTACTAGGTGTCGCTTGCTGAAGGCCTTCCTTAGCAGGTCTGTCAGTCCATACAGCGCTGCCAGGTGGCATACATGCATATTGCTTCCATGAACATGGCTCCAGAGGATAATTGGATGCATGGGAGGAGGACAGAAACCTGGTGGGGAGGATAAGGACAACCTGCTGCATGCCACCACAAGATTGCATACAAAAACTTGATATTGTCTGAAGAGAGAACACTTGAGATGCTGTCAGCTACTCCTGTTATTACACTCCAGAATTAATCAAGGGCTGAAGAAAAAGAGATGGTTAATTATTTATGACATATGCATGAAAGGGAACATGCAAAGGGAAACATGCAGGAACATGCAAAGGGCTATTTCATCATTTTCCAGTCTAGCAAGGCTGTTTGGCTTGTATTAACTAGCTCTTCCTCTTTTAAGTCTAATTTTCAAATTTACCAGCAAACTGTACCCCTCTGGCATTGGTCAAGCCAGCGGTAAACTCAGATTTTTGCTCTGCTTGCTTAATTGGTATCTCTGAACTTGGGGTTTATTTTGCCTGCCTGCTTCAGCATGTCTGAAGCTTTAATTGTAAGGCCTCTGAGGGAAGGCTCGTTATGTATAGTGGGCTAACGTTTTTCAAATGGCACAGCTTTTCCTTTTGGAAGAAGCTGCTTCATCAACTCGTAAGCATTTTGCACAATAGGCTCATGCAAATGGTCATAACTTCACTTAAATTTCCAGTTAAAAGATTGATCGCATCAGCTCATTTTGGTATGACCAAAAGCATGTCCTCTTGTCTCACGTTGCAGTGTGGTGGACTGGCTCTACCTGGGTGGGGGAACATGCTTCTTGGAGGACCTGAGGGATTGTATCAGCATGTGAGCTGCAGCCAGTGGGACAGCACAGTCCCATGCTGCATCTAACACTGCATGAAATCCCTCAGCCTTTAGGGAAGCTTGGACCAGATGGGAACAGAGCTAAACTTCAGGCCAGTCTCCTGCACTTCTCTGAGGTCTATTTCAACCATAGCTTTCTCACGTGAATGTGGCGTTAAGATGCCCTGCCCATCACTTGAGTGTCCAGAGTCCCATGAAAGGCATGCCTGTATGCTTTTCTCTGCTGAAGAACAGCTCTTGCTTTGCTTTCAACCATTTTCCAGTGTCTGAAGCATCTCCATGCTAGTGAAGCAGTTCTGTATCTGACTGTTCATTTTTTTATCAATTAATTGTTGTCCTCTTGATTGTATTCCTTTTTTAGATGAAATTATCAACAGTACTTTCTCTGCAGTGTAATAAGAAGTTATTAATAAGCATGTTGTTGTTTGTATTCACAGAGCAGGTTTTGTGATGGTTCTGAAGACAGTACATTTGGTAGAGATTATCTTTCTTCAGTGGCTTAAGTTGGCATGTGGAGAGAAAGTTGAACATGTCTCCACAGTGGTTTATCTTCAGGATGAAGCTGCCAGAAGGGCCAGGTCAAGGTCAGCCTGGACCCATCTTCTTTGAATGCTTCTGGAGGGTCTTATGGTTGAGCTGGTAAGAAAGGCTGACTTCCCCAACAGGAGAGCCAGAATCTTGGGAATGATGTTCCCCAGTCCTTATTCCAAAGCAGTCAGTGCTGCCATCCTACCTGAACATCCAGCAAGGGTGTCAGTATGTTACCCTTCTACTTCTATAGCATGCTTTGTTTCTCGCAGATCTAGC
The DNA here is from genome assembly GCF_027791375.1 of Indicator indicator. Classification (NCBI taxonomy): domain Eukaryota; kingdom Metazoa; phylum Chordata; class Aves; order Piciformes; family Indicatoridae; genus Indicator; species Indicator indicator. The sequence goes on along the minus strand of NC_072011.1, from coordinate 51,555,195 downwards.
TATGGTCTTGGTGACAGGCATGTTGTGAGATGTATACCTGAACATGATTTCAGACAGAGAGGCTGGGGTGGCAAATCACATTATGAATTCTGTGGTAATCATCAAAGACTGATAGCTTTTAGAATGGAGCCAGCTCATTCCCATCTACCTGAAACTACTGAGGAAACAGCTAGGGGGAGAAAAAGTGAATTTTCAGTATTATAGACGTCATGACTTGGAACTGTACCAGGAAGTTTTCCCTACCAAGTTGGCCTGAGCAGATGTTATTGGGAGCCAAAAACTGCTACGTGTGAACACTTTTTTGCTCTTTCTAGTGTTTGTATTGGAACATATAACTCTAGTGTCCATATTGAACAGGTCAGTTGGAAGTGCAAGCAAAACCAACCAGAAACAAAGGAGTAGGAGATACAACATACTGCTCATCCTTGGTGGTGTCCTGTTTGTCTGAGAACTGAAGAGATGGCTTAAAGCCTCCTGTATAGCTGATGATTGGTTAATTTGACAAAGGTACTCAAAAACATGTCACTTGTTATTTCAGAAAGTCAGGGGATGAGCATCTAAAGTTAAATGATTTCTTTTTTTCCTAGGAGGGGATTTTGGCATGAAATCCTGCTATTTAAAATGTGATGCCTTACCAGTAGTTTGCTTCAAAAGGCTCTATCCTGGCCTTAATTATGGTCCTTAGATATGGGACTTTTATTTTGTTTAGGTGAACAAGTGTTGTGAAATGTCTTTGTGAACCAAATCTAATCGAGTTGATATTCTCCAGCTGGAGCCTGGAAACCTGCCCAGAGTACATGCAGGGCAGGACTGAGCAAGAGGCGAGGAGTGATGACAACCTGCCAAAGGAGACCCGAAAAAGGTGGAGCAGTGAAATGGCCCCAGCACATAAGATTTCCATGCTTTTCTTCTCCAAAATGCCTGAACTCCAGGACACACTGGGCGTGTGATTTTACTCCAGCAAGCCTGAGGCAGTTTCAATTTGTGCAACTGCTGTTTGCTCAGCACATGAGAGTCCTATCTCTCTCTGATCTCAGTGTTATTCAGAGAACAGCCTTTTCTGTAGCTCTCTTCAACATCCAGATGGGCATCTGTCCAGTGATAGGTGTGGATGTATTTAGCATCTTTTCAAGCTATGTTTTTGAGGGGGCTTGAAAAACAGCAGCTGAGGGCTTCATAGAGAATTAAGAAGGATAAACAATTAGCATTCAAAGGACAGGGCGAGCAGAAGGAAGGGAAGCGTTCCTGCATTTTAATTCTGGACACGTGATGGTAACTCATGTCCAGGTTTGGAGTAACGTATACAAAAGGGTCTTAGGCACAGGCATATGCAGCCCTGTCAGCCTATGTGCTCTGACAGGGATTGCTAGTTCGGTTGTAGTAGCATCTTGAAGTGGACCTCTCATCCCCAGTCTCAGTGCACAGGAGAACAACTCATGAGCACGTCCTGATGCTTCTTCTTGTCTCTTCACAGCTAAAGAATTGCCGTTTAATTAGGTCACTTTGGGGAAAACCTGTGATCCAACCTCAGCAGCTGTTTGTATCTGTGGTGCAGCTCCACAGCAGCATTGTGTGCCAGCAGTGTCTCCAAACACTCATGTGTTCTTTGGAGATGCTGGCAGTCCTGGTGCATTGCTCCCATGGGTCAGTCTGACCACACAGAGGGAGCTGCAGCAAATCTATTCTGTATTATTCTGCACAGCTGGCACGAACAGCTTGACTTGATATATGCTAATCTGAGAGGCAGAGAGGAGTCGTCTTGTCCTCCCATGTCTCCTCTTGGGAGTCTGTGGTGCTGGCAGTTCAGAACCAGCACTTATCACATACTTATTAATGGGAAAGTCAGGAGGAATGTGCCCAGTATGTCAGCTCTGCCAGGCAGTGCCAGACTGACAGCCTTCAGAAAAGGCTGTGTTTCACAAAGTCAAATGAGAGGCCTGTGTCAGATTAGCCCTTCCTCACTGTAGATGAACAAATGAGTGTGTCCTCTGGATGAGCATCATACCCATTTGCCACAGGGTGCAGGAGTCTCAGGTCCTCTGGGGATGGAGCCAGAGCCCTGCAGCACATGAGGCTGGAAAAGAATTATTGCTCTTCAGTATTGAATCCAAAGAGCCTGATGCGACCCAGAGCAGAATGTAGGTCAACCTTGCATCAGGCACAAAGTACACACCTGCCTTTTAGAAACAGTCAGCAAGTTTGATGACAGTGCAACACGGCAGCCTCAGCAGGGAGACAAACAGTGTGATGGGTGTTTATCACAGGGACTGTAATTATGCCTGCAGGTCCCATGCTGTTTGAGTCCTAGTGTGGCAAGCATTTTAACAGACGTGACACAAGTTCATCCCTGTCCTGAAGAAATTAGAATCTCATTTAAAACATCCCAGGAGGGTGAGACAAATGGGGATGGTTTAAAGGAGTTAGGACGAGAAAAAAGTGGGGTGAGTTTGATTACAGATAAGGCTGCTTACTGGAGGCTCCTGCTGAGCCAAGAGGGCTCGCTGGCACCTTCCCTGCACAATGTTGATCGTGTCAGTGGAAACTGGGGAGGGAGTGTGGAGACAGGGCACTATGGTGTTACAGGATTTGAGTCAAGGAGGAGAGAGGTGGTCTGCACCTATATATATGTATATACGTGTATGTGTATATATATATATATATATATATATATATACAAGAAGGAGAAGGCTTATTGTTTAATGGCGAATATGGGCACCCCCATTCCTCTACAGGTAGCCAAGACCACCGTCTCCGCTTCAGCAGACGCCGCCGCTCGTCCTGTGCCCTCTTTGCTCACCGGGTCACGGAGCACGGCTCCCGTTCCCCCGAGGCGAGTGCCCCTGCCCGCCGCGCGGTGTCACTGCTGGCCAGGAGGCCGCCGCAGCGCAACCCAGGGAGAAGACCTGCGAATCCAGGCTACTTCTCTCCCTAGCCCGGTACTCCCTGCAAATCCCGCGGGCGGGGATATACATGCTGCGGCAGAGCTGCCAGGAAGGGGCACTCCGGTTGTTTTAACACTCGGGAACACGGCAGGCGCCCCTCACCCTTCCTGTGCTGCCACTCAGGGCTGGAGAGAGCGGAAGTGATGAGTGACTCCGGGAGCTGTCTCCGGCGGGGGTTGGCAGGAGGAGCTGCCATCGATATTGCTTGGTGTGGGGCCCCAGCAGCTCCAATGAGAGCAGCCAAAACTGACTAGTCCAGTTGCTCTGTCATTTATTTGTTGTGTTAATTGATTTTTCACGTCTGCCTCATGGCTGACTTCAAAGCATCTTCCAGCTGGCTGTCCTCCAGCTGCCACAAGGCACCTGCAGCCTCACCTGCCTGCTGCACCTTTTCCATGCAGGAGTTGCATGGACTTCACTTTTCTCCTGATGAAGGCACCTCAGGCATTCCTCAGGTTGCCTGCTGGCAATTTTTTACACTGGATATCATGAATTTCTGGTTGCAGATTGGGCTTTTGCACTCGTAGAAAGGAGTTAAGGGAAGTTAGTGTTGTTCTAGCATTTTTGGATCCTCTTCAGCCCCCAGGCAAGACACACTTTCCCCTGTGTTTCAATTTACAGAACTACAGCTTTCTGCAGGATGTTTATTTTTTGAGTTCTGTTTGGGATGCTAGCCACAGGGAGAAGGAAGGTCTCTCAATCCCCGAGCAATCAGTGAGTATGCTATTAACCTGCTCACCAAGGAGAGCCAACTTTCCCTTTCCTGTCAGAAGCCTGTGCAGCAGAGTTATTGCATATGAGTCCCTCTTCCTAAGAAGCAGCTGTATCTGAGCCAGTACCTTTTCTCTCATGATGTGCAAAGGGCTGTATTTAAACATGCTACATTTTCTCCTTTGAGCAGCTTTCTCTGCTTCATCTGATTTCAAAATTTGCTTTGATAGTTAAGGGGCACAACATTTAACGTTTCCTTATGATGTCTGAAAATTCCCACAGAAACCTATTTCCTCCTTCAGTTTGAAGAGGTTACCAGATCTAATATGAGATGACAGGCAAGAATTTCATACCGTGAGGAATATACTGAACAACAGAGTCTCAGCAGACGTGTGCCCATATGACTCCCTCACTCAGGGAAGCTCTGGAAGCAATAATCCAGTATTTCCTGGGCATACTTGATGTTCTCATATTATTTGTATTTCTGCGCACAAGTGTTTTGGTCTATGTCTTCAAAGCATTTCAGAAGGAGCAGACCAATGTCTGCGGGGGCCAGGGCTGGTAGATAATCAACCTGCAACCAATGTTTGCTTTGGTTTCTGGTGTGGCCAACAGTTCCCCAGGCATGGAGCAAAACACATGAGCAGCTCACCTCCTTCCTTCCTTAAGCTTCCTAGGAGGTTTACTCCACTTGCCTTTGGCAGGGGGCAGGGGAGGAGACCTCAGTTTGAAAGGCTCCCCAACAGATACAGGTATGAGTGCAAGTGGTAAGAACTGCAACAACAAAGGCTGCTGTCATCTGTTCCACACAAGGTCTCTCAGTTTGTGGTTTTCCCAAAGTGCCGCCATAGAATTACAGAATTCTGTGAGAGTTTTGCTTTTGGGCTAAACAACTTGGTCTGAGCAACATGGTCTGGTTTCACCCCTGACCCTGTGCAACCTAATCCAGTCTCATCACTGAGCCTGCTGTGAGCAAGACCCTGGGCTGAGATCTCCTGAGGTCCCTTTCTTAATTATCCCTGACTCTGTCTCAATTTCTGGAGGGACTGGAATTTGCAATGCAGACATATCGCAGACCCAAGAGGGCACACATTCACTCCTTCCCTCCCTCCTTCATTGAGCAGCTGGTAGATGATGTCATCCCATTTGCTTACCTAAGAGAGGCATCATTAGTGAATAAGTAAGTTATATAATGCTGCTTGCTGCTAGTGCAAATTGAGGTAGAGCCTGGTTAAGCAGGCTCAGGGCAATGAGGGCACACTTTGCCTGGTGGACTGTGGAGAAAATCGCTGCTGTAGTCTATCAGGCCGGATTACATGAGATCAGAGGATTGAGGAATGCTGGGTTTATTTTCTATTCCCTTCATGGCAGAGCAGGAGAGGGCTTTTTCGTTTTCCTTAAGGGAACTCAGTAAAGAGCTCTTTACACAAAAAAGGAGGACAAATGCAGACTCAGCTTTAAAAAAAAAAAAAAAAATTTGTCACTAGTTGTAAGATTTTTTCTCTCTCTGAGTGGCTTTCTGTACCAATTGTGCCTTTGCACCACAGAGCTACTGAGGTGCCATAGCAGCTAAGGACTACGGGGTAAGGGGACATGGTTCTCATAGCAACAGCAGAAGATGCTCTGTAGGCTTGAGGGAAAACTCTCGACTCTAAGGGAACTTGAGTCTGGAAGGCTGAGAGTTGGGTCAGAGCCTAATCCTCTCTATCATATGTGATTGAAAAGATGATGTTCCAGCTCATCTTAGCCTACACAACATCAGTTTGCTCAGGTTGCTAATAAATATCTCATTTGGATTAGCACACATGTCTCTGTGACCGGGGAGGAAGGAAAAGCAAACGTACAGCCCGCTGGTAGGCTCATTACTTACTAGCTCACTAACAAGGATCTCACCACTGAATAAGTTATTGAACAATATTTTAAAGCAACCTTCTCTGTAAGGAGGGATATCAGACCTATGGAAGAGAAGAGAAGAAAGCAGAACTGGTGAACCACATAAATGTTATTGATTTTCAGAATTTTAAAATGTTACTAGAAAAAGCTGTCAGTATGTTTTAGGTGACTGCAGAGAGGGAGAGGGGCAGCTTCTAACTAGATTCAGGGTGGCACAGACTGTTCTGCTGGTCTGAGACCCCTTGCTAGGAATCTAACAACTATGAACAATAAGTGAGTACCAGAAAAGCCACTAGTGCCAGGTATAAGTCAGAGGAGAACTGCTGGGCACACAGCTGGGGTGCTGGGTGGAGGATACTCTGAGATCGATGTGACACACTAATCCCTTCTGTCAAAGCAGCAAGTGCTAAGCTGCAAACTCTGCAGAGAGGAATTACAGTAGTGGAACCTGTGTCATGAGGGCATGTGTTTCATGCTGATGGGATCTAGCAAAGGGATAATGGGAGAGAAATAACTCTGAATCACGTGAACTCTTTTGGGCTTTCCCAGGAAAGCAGGGGCTGAAAGCACTGTTGAGGTTTGCCTGCATCAGCCAGCTCCATCCTATCCCTGCCAAGAGGCAGATGGCAAGAGAGGATTTTCATCCTCACAGCATCTGCTAAACACTACATCTTTCCTATAATTTGGGCTAAGGAGAAAGGATTGCCTGTTCACCTGAGAGATGCCTGTTTCCAGTGTAAATCAAACCCCAAGAGACAAATAGCTGGTTGTTATTGTAACCTGACACTTCACTCTCAGCCTAATGTTGAGACAACCACTATTAGCAGTATTTTTTTGTGTGTGTATTTAATCACAAGTTCGTTTATGACTGGGGTTTGACACTGCTGACACTGGAGCCTTCTGGGCACAGTACCAAAGAAAGCAGGAGCACGCCTCTGTACCTCAAGCTTGAGCCCACTGAGTTTGAGATGCAGTAGCTCACCTATCCTGTGTGGAGACATTGGACCTGGAAAGGACCCATCTAGGGCAACCTGACTGATTTTGGAATCCATTCCTGGGCACTGTCCTTTATTCCATCTGACCAGGGAGAGCTGCTCTCTCCTTGGTTTGGTTTCTGTACATTTTTGGGCAACCCAAAGGATTGTATATACTACTGTGTCCAGGCTGTCTGAGGGTAACTGAAATTGCACACAGTTTAAAAGTAAAATGATTTGTTACAACACAAACCAAACTAAATGCACAGCCATTGTGCTATGTATGGTTTTTATCAATGTTATTTTTATAATCACATTCATTGACAAGTAAAAGCTTATATATGGAAATTGAGCTAAAGATGCAAACACTGCTTCTTCACTAAAATGACAAATTTCAAAAGGAAAGAGAGAGGAAAAAAATAGTTGTCTTGACCTGAAGCAAGAAACTGGTTAATATCATCACTTCAGAATAATACTGCTTAAAATGAAAAAAAAAATATCCTGTCATCTTTTCTGTCACTCAAGATTCAAGTTGTCCTTTTGCAAATGTTTAATTTCCCAGCTTGTGGCAGGTGTGTGGAATTTCAGCAGGAGTGATCAATACCAAATTGATGCAGTCCTTGCTTCAAGCACACCCGGCCTGACTAGGGCTGTTCTGCTCCCTCACAGAGGGAAACTTTGTTTGTCCTTTCATCAAATTCTGGCATAAGCCCAAGTATCTGCACCAGAGGGCCAGAAAGAGAAAGACAGTGTGTGGTGTAAGAAGTCAGCTTACTCTGCTGAAAGCAAGATGTACAGATCAGCTCTAAAACAGCACCACCTCTTTGATGTCATGAAGTGTCCCTCTGGATACACAGTGGTGTGATTTCTGCCTCAGGCAGAGAGGTCTGTCAGTGTTTGAAGAGCATCCTAGATTACAATAGTGCCTTATGTACCTAATGGATGGGAGGCAGTGCTATTCGGCTAGTAATGAACATTCATATTTGATTTGGCTATTTTGGTGCTGGAAGAATTTTTAACTCTACAGCATGTTGAAGAGGCCTGCACTGTTTCCATATGTTTGAACAGTGTCTTTCATCCAGGCAAAGCAGCTAAACTCCCTCTGATATTCTGCTTCTTCAGTGGTTTGTTTGTCCTGAGTGTCCCAGTTTTTTCATCTTTGAGATGGTAGGACGAAACAGAATTTTTTAAAGGCTGTGGAGAGTTTACAAGCAACTTTTTTTCTAGTTTTATCTGGGGGACTTGGTGTGTGTGCTGACTGGCATAGACCCTGACCAAAGCTGGCCAAAGGACTTCGCCTAATAGAAACTCTCAGACTTTCTGTCTTCAATCCACAAGCTGCTAGTCTAATTTTTTAAGGCAGTCACTGCTTAATGCCAGTTTTAGGATTGCAGCAGTGGTTTCTAGACCAACCCTTTCTTTTCTACCCTAGTAGAAAACTCCATATAGCACATCGCTAGGGCAAAAAAAATGTTTTCTAACCAAAACCGTTTTTAGACATGGTGCAATGCCTAAGCAGTTCTTGCATGCAAGTTTTCATGCTGTTAGGGCATGAATCAGCATTAGAGCAGTGGCATTTCCTAAGGACAAACCTAAAGGAAAGCTGGTCAGTGTTTGCCATCACACCAACGCTTTCCAGGTCAGTGCTTGAGGACATGACATTAGTAACCTGGTACAGACGTGCTCAGGCACAGGTGGTGCCTGGTGACGAAACCAGAGTTGTTGAAATTGTTTCTAGCTTACAGCTCCAAGTTAACTGTGAATCAGAATTTTTATTGGTGGAGGAAGCAGGCTGTGGAAGGAAGGGATGTCTTAATGCTTACACCTGCTGTGTTTAGAATGAGCAGTAGAAATTTTATAATAGCCGAAAGCCTGCCCATGGTGGAGGGGCTGCATGATCTTGCAGTTAAACTGCCCTGTTTTTAGTATAGCAATCACTGTTCCTGTTCACTTAAGAGTTGTTCTGTGCCTTTGCTGTTGATGAGTGCTGGTCAGGACCATATCCTTCAGCTCTACTCAGTGGTTTACTTTTGACCTGTAATATTAGGTGAGTTAGGTTTTTGGTGGGACAGAAACTGTCAATAACTTTAAGCAGTATGGAGGCTATATGTTATTGATAGGTTTAGATCATCAATACGTGGGACTGGTGTGGTTGTCACCTCTAACCTTATCTGTATCAGGAAAGGCTGCTCACTCCTGGCCCTTGCCTGGTTCTTATTCAGGAAGAGGTGTCAGCACTCCTGGCATCTCACCTTTCTTGCAGACATCCCAAACTCCCCCGGAGTGCAAGGACCATGGCAGCTCTTTTGTTTGACAGCTATTTTCCTTTCAAAGACATTGATGATTGCAGATGAAAGGCATTGATTTCTAGAATAACCTCGTTCCTTGAAAATACAGCTTCTAAACTTTCTCAGAAACTTCACTAGAGTCACAGGCAGCAATGGATGAAGTTGATCTCCACTCAGAGGTGTCATGCCTTTGACTCCCTGGTCAGCCCATTGTAGTGACTCATCCCCCTCGCTCTGCTTTTTACACCTCCACACATCTGCCTGTGTATTTAGCATTGTACTCCAACGAGAACAGTTTACTCAGTGAAAGCAACACTATCAGTACTTCCAAAATCTTTGGGCTGTGTGGTCCTGCTGGTTTTGAATGGCACCAGCATCTCCTAAATTATGTGAAACCACTTTGGCTGTCAGAAATACTGTAAAGACATAAATGGAGCAGTTTCTTCAATAAGTGTGGTTGTGGAGCTGGAATTTACACCCCTGTGGCTGAACCCCTCTTTGACCAGCCTGTACTGCATCCTGTTACACTGCAACACTTGGACCCTGGGGTAATATGTGACCACCTTCTCCAGAAAAAGCATTTGACAGGAGAGGTTTTGTCTTCAGAGATTCCAGGGAGATTGAGATGCTGGAGTGAAAAAGATTTCTCCTTTGCATTTCCCTGGGACTCTTATTGCAACTGCCAGGTGACAACTCCCTTATAAAGGTGAGGGAGTGACAAGACAGCTTTCAGTTAACTCATGCATTGGAGGGACTAGAGCCCACAGGCCAGATGGGTCCAATGGAGATTCTTGTGGGAGGGATGCAGGTAACGCTCACCATGTCCATGGCGCTCTCACAGACCCTAGTGAGTTGGTGCTGGGCTATCCTGTCTGTCAGGAAGCAGCTGCAGCTGTGCATATAATCTGCTTTCTAAGCAGATGGTTTAATTATCCCAAACCCAGCTCTTAATATGAAGCAGGGCGGTGGCACTGGCTCCAACAGTTCCAGCTGTCTGTGGCAGAGATGAGATCTCCTCTCAGGACCGGCGCCTGCTGTAACTCCCTTGCAGCCAGCATGCCCAGTAAAAGGAGGGCTTTCCACAACCATTTTTCTGAAGTGATCTACACATTCACATTGGGAAAAGCCTGACTATCTATTAAAAAAAAAAAACATCTCTTTGAGATGTTTAAAAACATCTCTAAGAGAGTTTAACATCTCTTACTTCAGAGTCAGTACCTTCCTCTTTTTAAGGTTCCTAACTGCACACTTACTAAAACCAGATTTCTGTGACCCTTGTATTTTGTTCCCTTCATACATGTACTGTGTGTCTGCAGATCTGTGCATGGGTATGAGAGCTGGTAATAGAAGGCAGCAGGAGATCTCGACTTCCTGCTCTGTTGCTTTCAGATACCTCTTAACAAACGTGCTCCATGAGCCACACAATGAAATCTGCAGTGAGGAGACTGTGCTCTGTCATTTTTCTTCCTTTCTTTTTTTTTTCAGCGATCTGAAAAACTAATTCCCTGCCTCTGTGCCTGCAGCACAACTCCAGACTCCTGTATTGTCCAAAATACAGTTGACTCAGTGATATGAGGTATCTTTCCTCAGCCCTAAGACCAACCAACAGAACAGCTAAATGTAAGGAATCAGTTCCCAAAATTGTTGTGCATGTGGAGTGACTTTTCCTAGACATGCCCATCATTAAATCAACCCAAACAATGCTAAGAGGGCTCAAACACATTTTCCTGCTGTCACAGAAGAATTGTTCAATACAGATTCCAGGACTTCACATTTCTGAGGCACGAGGTAAGCAACATGCCAGAGGCCAGCTGAGCACAGGCTGTCATCCCTCCCATCACACGTCACTTGCTACACACACTGGCTGACCACTGCCAAAACATTATCCCAGCAGTCACGCCACATTTGACTGTGTAAGGGGTGCCAGTGCCCTCAGCCAAGCAGAATATCATAGTGTTGCCTCTGTTAAGTGAAGGATCCCAGAACTGGCCAGATCTTTGATTGCCACAAATTGTTAGGGTTGTGCTAACCTTAGAGGAGCTACTTGCTTTTGCAGAGCCTAATGACCATTTAGGAATCTGGACCATTAATGAGACAGATGGTCTTAATCCTCTTCTTACTGGAGAGTGGTGCACATCAAATGTAAGACTGTTATGGTCAATCAGCAGATACCTCAAGGACTAAGTGTCAGTGGAAACTGAAAGATGGCTGCCTCCACAGGGGGTCCCTCCCAGCCAGGTTATAGCAGATGGCAGGCAAGAAACACTTCATATGGAACCTGTTCCATCACTGAAAAGACTGCTTCTTGCTTCCATAAAGAATAAATAAGCCAGTCACTGAGATGAATAATAGCTCTAATAGCCAGGCAAGACCTTAATGAGTACATATGACCGTAAGCCCTGTCACAAAGTGATCTGAATCAGGATGCTGAAACCACTGTGAGAGTTGAGCGATGTGTTTCTGCTGAAAACAATGGTCCTTGCTGGTGTTATGATTACATTACTGTTGGTAACTCAAACCCACATCTATCTGTCTTTCTCAAGCACTGTTGTACAAGCTCAGTGAACACTTCAGCTTACTGCGCCTCAATATTTCTTCCTTCTTTCCTTTGTGCTACTGCCTCAGCCATGTTTGAGTGCTGGGCATGCCACTTTACAGAGCATCATAGTGTCCATGGGTGCCCACCTCCACCTTTCAGATTTCTCTAGCATGAAATGAACATTAGTTAAATGCCAAGGGTCAGACCCCGTAAGTCAGTGAGATTTTTCAAATCCATAGCAAGGTCTTTCATTAGAGTTAATCAATTATTCTGCAGAGAACAGGCACTGTCTGGAACACTGGACCCGGACATCACAGAACTAATGTGTCACTGAAAACACATCAGTGTTTCTCCTATTCAGCCTCCCTGAATTTCAGCTACTGGTACAGGACCAGGTTCATTCTGGCTGAGCTGTGTTTCAGGAATCATGGCAAGGCACTCCTGGCAGAGATGATAAAGACCATCATCTCCCAAAGCATCAGGAATATCCTAGATAAATATTTGCAGCAAAAAGGGAGATGTCAATTCCCTGTTGCTCAGCTGGGTTGAAGTCTCAGCTTATACTTTTTGCTCATCTCCAGTCTATAACCTGACACTATGACAGGCACATGTGATTGCTCAGAGCAGCGTTGAAAGGAAAGAGAGAGGAGGAAGGTATCCCAAGCCAGAGGCTGCTCTGATAGTGAGATTCCAGGCTGGCGTGAATAGCACGAGGTCAACACAATTATGGTGGTATACATTAAGCTGATTATCAAATCCTTCAGGGTAGTAGTTACTGAACTGCAGCCACCAGAAGTGCACCTCATCAAAAGGAAAAAAGCCTGAAACATTAAGTCACTAGGTCTGCTGTTTGACCTTCTAGAGTCTTGTCTGTCTCACAAGCACACAGGATCTTTTTAATGACAGTGTATTAACCACTGCTGCACTGTTTATTTTCCATAACCACTACATCAGCAACAAGATGATAAGAAGTCCCTCTCTACACAGTATTTCAGATGGTGGTGTCATGCTGAGTTTTGAAGATAAAAGAGAATCATTCATATAGTAACTCAGCACAGTTTCCAAGCTCATTTTGATCTGTCTCCTGGTTACTGGGAGGCCTTTATATGAAAGATCAAGACAGAGAAAGGTGGCATGAGCTGGAAAACTGGGGAGGGAAGCCAGTGCCACAAGCTATATGGTGCACAAATTCCTGGGCAGTGAGGAAGGCATACCGTTTTGCAGGGAACAGGCTGCTAGCTGCTGGGTTTTATGATGGGATGAGTTGATCTGACAGTGCTGAAATGCAGCCCACTCTGTAGAGCCAGCATCCCCTACATTTGTGCCTCTACTTCAGATACCACCATGGAAAGGACAGTTTGCTCTCTGATATGATCTAACAGTGGCTAGAAGGAAAGATAAATGGCAATAGGACTTTCTGCTTTGACTGTGATGTTTGTTTGCCATTAAAAATCTCACTCTAGAATATTACATTTACCCTCTGTACTGTATGAAGGATATGTAATTTTGCAATGAACTTCTAGTTGTGAGGTATCCTTGTCCATGGCAGGGAGGTTGGAGTAGATGACCTCTAAGGTCCCTTCCAGTCCAGTCTTCAAATGGTAAACTGTTGTGTAGCAACTATACTATAAACAGCCCTCCCTTTGTCTTCTGTGAGCAATCACTGATTTCTTGGGGATTAAAGCTTAATTAAATCTCCAGTCTAGGTGCATGCATCAGACCAGGGCATATTACAGCAGATTATCCCTCCTAGTATACAGCTTGCTTAACCATTTAGAATCATAACAGAAAACTGACTGCTGCAATAGTAAGAAGAAGAGCACTCTCTCATCAAAAAATTATTTTGAATTATGACATAGAATATCTTGCTGGCAGGCTCAAAAGTATTTGTGTCATACAGAAAGGTAGAGTGGTAGATAAACACCATATTAAAAAACTGCACCTGGTCTGAGCCAGTGTTATTTCAAATGCACCTTGATAGCTTCTGCCCAACAGCCTCTGAGTTTTACCTTCCAGTATTGTGCAGGACCATGCTGCAGTGAGACACTGCAACTTGTTTGTGGGCACAGGGAACCTCTACTGATTAAACCCATTCTCTGCATGTTGTGAATACAATTTACTAGGTGCATCTGCTTCTGTAGATCACCACCTGCTTAAGAAACTGAAAGCATGCTATTGCTAAATCACTGCATTTAACAGCTTCCCCAGTGATGCTCCACTGTGGCATGTACTGGGTTTATGTGCTGATAATGTCTGTGTAATGCTGGATACTGAATGAATTGGGTGGCTTGAAGCTGGCCTTAAACGAAGAGCAATTATTCAGATGAATTTAAATGAAATTTTAAAAAAATCAAAATCATAGATTCTACATTTAGAATAAATTTTAGCATTTGTGGGATTAAACTTTCAACTGTTGACCTCCCACGCTGATAGAAATACAGGTCTGTGGGTGTGTAATGCCACATATCTTTTAGAAAATGGGCGTTTAACTGTGATAATTATGTTCAAGACATTTATCTCCAGATTTACCTTAAGAATTTGCATTTTAAACAGAACAAGTTTGACAATATCAGAAAAAATCAAACTGATGCTGCTGTTCGTCAGTTCCCCTTGCAATCCTTCTTTAGTGACTTGTTCATGACTCACAAGCACTGACTAAAATCTCCCCTCACTCTTGCAACACTCAGGCTCTCCAGACTTTAAATGCAAAATCAGGAGGCAACACACATAGTCGGCCTGTTGAATACCACATGTGAAGGAATGGGAAATTCTTCTTCTGAGTGCACTTTTCCCAGCCTATCTAAGATGGAGCAGGTCTTGCAGCTTCTGCAGAAGCAGCTCCCATCTGCAGGCTAAAGTGGAGGAAGAATGGGAAAAGGGGGGAGCAGGCTTCCTGAAGGGAAAAACCTCCCCACATCTGAGTGTTAAGTGTGCCAGCTTTTTCTTCCAGCTGTGCCAAAATCCCAGTGTTGTTGGCCTTATGGCCAGTGTTTGAGTGCTTGGCTGATTGGTGGAACCATGCGAGGATCTGGGTTGAAATCTACTTAAATACCTGTGCTTTTCATGTGCTGAATGAGGGGACTCAGGAAAAATTTCATGGATATCCTAGGGAATTTGAATTTAATTCAAATGCCCAAAGGGTGCCTCCTCTGAAACACTATCATTTCAGAAAATGTTATTCTTAAGCAGCTGTTGGCAATGGGAAAGGGCTGATCCTGCTGCCCCAGCTGTGAGATGCAGGCTTTAAAGTCTCAGGACATAGTGACAGTGAAATTTTGTACCCTGCACCTTTTCTTCAATGATCTCTGGAGGTCTCTTCCAAACCATACCATTCTGGCACACTTCAGACTTCTGTCTCTGCCAATACACAACATGATCCTACCAGCATTTGTCTGAGTTTTCAGTTATTGCCTTCTGAGGATCTTCCCTCTGTTGTGCCTTCCAGTCTCAAATCAGTTCTGTAGGTATCGCTATCTTTCTTCCTACTGATCTCTCCTGAGGGGAACATATCTGATATGCACAGTACATCCCATAAAGTTTCAGTGATGTAATTAGGTTTTACACTATATAGAGCAATAGTTACATGCTTTGTATTAAAAAGAAACAAACACCACATTACAGTTTGTATGTCAACTTTTAAGGTTTGATCATTTTAAAAGCCAACAACCTTGATAATGTCCTTTGGAGGCTGTTGGTTTTTTAATAGTGTACATTAGGAATCGAGCAATCATAGAGAGTGTAATTAAGCACATAATCACAGATATTTTTGACATCTACTTACAGGCTCCATAGCATTTTTTTGCATCTCCCTCCCCTGCAGCCTAATGTCTTAAATCAATTTATCATGACCATCTGTGTTGTAATTTTTGCTGTTCAGCTTTCCTTTCTAGATCAGCTTTTTGCTGGCTGTTTCCTGACACTTTGTAGTTTTCTCTCTTAGCTTTAAAAATACAGAACTAGTTTGCTTGGTTAAGTTGTTCCATTAAGATTAAACAATTAAACAGATGACTACACTTCTGTGTAATGGTGAACAGAAAGGCAAGAAGGAAGAAACTACATACCAGGTTTTCTGGTGATGCTTACCTATGATGCACAGAGGTAAAACCATTGATGGCCAGATACTGCAGTGCACACTGAACCCCAGCTTACAGGATGATTCAGAAAGAAGGTCGTGGCTGGAAGGCTACTTGGTTTGGTTACTGGGCTCAGTCCACGAGTGCAAGAGTTTTTGAGGGCTGTAGCAAACTACACTCACTGCATCAGGGTTAAAGATACTCTGAAGAACACCAGGATCACTGTACATGCAGCCTCCAACGTGTCAGAAAGAATAAAACCCTTTAAGCTGATGGCACTGAGTGGACAGTGCATGCAGAACAGAAGGAACACTTGTAGATTTTTACTTCCTGGTGCCACTGATGTTAAGGATAGTGTTGCTACTTGGTAACTCATTCCACCTCCCTAGAGTGAAGCAAAGATCTTCTGTTGCTTTCCTAGAGTCCTTTGAAATGTTTCACTTGGACGCTCATCCACAATTATATATTTGTCCACAATGCAAATCTTTTATCTGTAGTCACTGCTTCTGCCTGATTTTCTTTCCTTGAAGTTCTTTGTTTGCTCTAGTTAATACTAATTTCAAGCAATCTTTTTCCAGTCTTGGCCTTGTAGCTTCCCATGACATCGTCTTCTCCTAAAAGAGGGAAGGGGTGCAAAACACCACGGTCAGACCCTACTCAGATACAGTAAAAGGCCTATCCCTCAGGAGTTTGCGTAACATGACAAGAGAAAGGCTCTTGCAAAAGCATTATGGTATGCCTATCTGAAGGCAAAACTACTTGAAGTGTGACTCCCTGACTGCCCCCCCCCTACTCTGTTGCATGCTTCTTCAGCAGGTTTTCCCCAGAAAGATCTGTTCTACATGAACCTGTGCCCTGGAATACAATATTCATATACTTACCTGATTTACCAGGATACTATTTTCTAAGTCAACTTCTTTAACCTTCTGAATTGGATTTGAAGTAAATAGCAGGAAGATCTTACCAGTGAATGAAAATCTGCTTTGTTGCAGGAAAACAAGCACTACAAAAATGTAACAAATAGCTCTGAAAGTGGCACTTTCCTAAGCAAGGTTTTAAGCCAATGAAAAAGGTCAGTGTTCCCACTGTGGGTCCTGTTATATTCATTGACATACTTCACCAACTTAGCAAAAAACAGCAGGCCAAATATAATCCTACCACGTTGTATTTGATTTTAATCAAATGCAGAAGATAGTGGCAGTATGGAAGAAGTCCATCTTTAGTGTCAGTGTCAGAGGTCTGTGGCTTGGACACTAAAACATGAAGACTCTGTAGCTAACATCACAGGGGCTGCAGCTGTGGTGTTGATAATGTGCTCAGGTGAGTCCAGGCAGCATCTGATAAACCATAAAATAGCAGTCCCCAGTGAACAGAACTACAAATTAAAATATAGTGAAACTGGATTGTTATTGCATGTCCTAGAAAAGGTACCACTGAATAGTGCTTCACTCCATCTTTGTCACCAGAGTGCTGCTACGAAGCAGCTGATGCTTTGAGTGCAGCCTTGTCAGGTAAGTCTTATCAGCACAACAGTATAAGAATCCTTGGTTTCAATTGCTAAACAGGGTGTAAAAGAAGTGAACAATTTTATTTTCATTGTGAGGTTTATATATCTGCAAAGAAATATGCCTGAAGATATTCACATCATCAGTGTCTCTGATTAATGGCAGGAATTTCCCAGGAATTCAGCCCATTGAAAATATAACAGCTCATTTACCTGGGACTTAAGTACTTTCAAGATGAGGTTTGTTCTGCATCAGTCAGAGTTGATGGCTTTTTAAATACGGTTTAATGGAATAAAATAGAATAGTGTTTAGCCAAGTAAGATGGATTTTAATTAAAATGCAATGATCCCATGTTGAGCAAAGCATACTCAGAATGTAATAAAACTCTGCAATCTGGGAAGTATGCTGGGCTGGAGCTGAAGATCAGGATAGACAGATAATCCTCCACAAATAATTAGAGCAGAAAACGCTTCTAATCTCTTTGTTAGTCTGGTTGTGTTATTTGATCTAATAATAAAATACACATTACAAAAACCCACACTCATACATTTTAATTTAGACTGCACTGGGCATCTTTTAACCTGTAATTTTTCAACTGTTGTTTTGATTTATGCATGTACTGTACAGACATACATAGTTTGAAATGCCACTGTCCTCTAGCTGTATAAAAGCATAGCATAAATACCAAGTTGTCAGAATTTGAAGCTTAATTTATGGAAGCTTATCAGGAGGGTCTTGACTGACTTTACACATACACTTAGGCTGCATGTGTCTTTAAGCGGTTTGTGTTCTCTAGGCTGTAGATGTGCAACCCTCTGGCACAGCTTGACTCTTCTTGAATTTGGTAGGTGTTTAGCCAATGACACTGGGCATTACTGCACTGCAGGAAAAGACAGATTGAGGAGCCAAGTCACTTCCATGGCCTGTGGCTGGGACTAGGAATGTGCCTCCTTTCTGTGACATGAGGTGCTCCG
This sequence comes from Indicator indicator, assembly GCF_027791375.1. Taxonomy (NCBI): domain Eukaryota; kingdom Metazoa; phylum Chordata; class Aves; order Piciformes; family Indicatoridae; genus Indicator; species Indicator indicator. The sequence continues at coordinate 51,537,296 of NC_072011.1, read as the reverse complement.
TGAGGCATGGGGACGTCACTGTCCACGTCCCCATATCATTACTCCCTTCTCAGGCAGTCTCCAGGCCAGTTTTCACTTCTTGTCATCCTACCGGTCCCTCAACAAATACAACCCTCCTCACTGACCTCTCACTAAATAAAATTACTTGTCAAGATTTCCAAAATCTGCACACATCCCTCTCAGTGCCTGCACCAACTTCTTGCAATGTGCTTATTTCCCTCTGACGCTACCTATCCTTCATCTTCCTAACAGCACAGCTCTCCATCTCCTCATCCTCCTCACCTCCTGCATGCCTTTCCTGCTCCCGTGCTGACCCCTGGAAACCCAGTGACATTTGTGTGACTTGTGGGACAAAAGCCCCTTGGACAGCTGTATGTATAACTGAACGCCTTGGCAATAAATAAATTAAGTTCTTCACCGTGAGGGTGTTGAGACACTGGAATAGGTTGCTCAGGGATGTAGTGGAAGCCCCATCCCTGGAAGTTTTTAAGGCCAGGCTGGATGGGGCTCCATGCAACCTGATCTAGTGTGAGGTGTCCTTGCCCATGGCATGGGGTTTGGAACTAGACGATCTTTGAGGTCCCTTCCAACCCTGACAGTTCTGTGATTCTGTAAACAGATCCACTTAACTGTGCGGTTTTTCATCAGCGCGAATTTAATCCATAGAGGGGTCAGGTCCTTGCGCACGGCGGATGCCTAGGGGGCGCTCGTTGGTTCTCGTCCCACGGTTTTCAGTGCAAGTAGCTATGGCAACAGCGGCTGCGGCGTAGGGCTGCCAGCGGCGGCTTCGTTTAACTTAGCGAGGTGGCTTTGTGCTGTCGCGGCCGCTCGCTCCTTTCAGCTTCGGTGGCGGGACGGGAGCGGGTGACCGCGGTAAGGCGGAGATGGACGCTGCTGGAGGCGGGTGGGGAGCTGTGGCCGTGAGGTCGCCGGTGGGACGGAGTCGGTGCCGAGCGGGGGGCAACGCTGTGTTTCTTGGCCCTTGCCGAGAATAATCACCGAGTGGGGTTTCCCAACCGTTTTGCCGTCGGTGCGGCTCTCCCTGCCCGGTCCGAGAGACTCCGCTGAAGGCGCCGGGGCAGAGCCGTGAAGCGCGGAGTGGGAGTGGGCGGCGGCTGGGAGCTGGAGTGGAATCCAACAACGGTCCCGCTCTGACGACTTTAGAAAGTCCGAACCTATGGCTTTAGGGTAATTTCTTCAGACTAGAACAGCTCACAAAACTTTCAGGGTTTGCAGGGATTTTTAAACCGAAGTCTGCCTGAGCCAAGAGGTCTCAGCTGTGACTGGCAGCTGTGATTTGTAGAGGTACCAGCCCAAGCCCTAACAGCTCAGAAGCACTGCTGTAAACCCAGCTGTTATCCCTCGTCACTAGCGCTAATCCATATCCTAGTGTGGGTTTAAGCTTGCTGTGGCCAGTTTAGCGACAGGTTTCCTTTCTGGTGCCCTCTCCGCTCACTCTGGGTCCATCTGTGCGCACAAGCAGCGGCCGCGCTGCCGCCAAAGGTGAGGCGGGATGGCTGGGCAGGTAAAGGGGGTCGGGGGGCTCTGACAGCCTTCTCGGACTGGGCTGGGGCACAACACCGCGGGGCTGCCTGCAGGGATGACCGTGGGGAAACCGGTTACGTAAAGAGCAGGCAGGCGAGGAGGAAGGCACAGTTTATGCCGCTCTTGCTTGAGATCTCTCAGATTAGATACCCACAATACTGTCTCTGCTGTGAAAGTGCAGTGTTCAGTAACCCCGGCGTGCTACCACCGAGGTCAGTCAGTGTTGAAGTTATGGCAGCGTGACTGAGAATACACTGCACTGTACGTATCCAAATGCGAACACACGAATTGAAATCTGCCTCAAGCTAGCACTCTTCACTGCATTTATGGCTACTCTCTGTGGATGGGCTGTAGGTGGGTCATACAGCTATTGCAGGAAGAAAAGCATGAGATCTCCATAGCTCTGCCAATTGCTCTCTATGCTGTATGTGATCCCTGCAAAGAAAGACCTCTGTTTTTAAACTGTAAACCTAGTATTCTTCGTTTGGGCATGAATTTCAAAGCAGTGTCTATTTTTAAGTAACTCCTGTCACAAGGACAAACTTTTAAACTGGTCATAGTATTGTCCAGTATAAGAAAATCTCCCACATAGTTCTGCAGTGAATTGAGATTTTGGTGATCTCCAGTAAGTATTCTTTCTGCCGGATAGCGTTAGCAAGGGTTAGTACTGAACAGAAATTGTACTCTCACCTTATGATGCATAAAACCAGTCATCAGTCTGGATGCACATCTCATTTTCAGAGTGCTTAGTCTGGTCTATGCTGCAATGTATGAACTAAAAAAAAAAACAGTGCACTTAACAACAGGTGAACTATGCTTTTGGATCTAAGTTTTAAGCACTTGCTTTATATAATGTATAGATTTAAGTATCAATAATGAATGACAGTATTAGAAATTCCAGTTTGTGACATTACTGCCCTTCTAATAATAGATTCCTGGCTTCAGTAGGTTTAAGTAACAGTTCAGTGTAAATTGTATATGCTCATGTTTTTGTGGTTGGAATTTGGTATGAAAATAGTCCTGTTTCTCAGCAGATGGAACTCATTTGCTCTGATAAGCTGACAAATTGTAAAATGCTACTCTGCTTCATAAGCAGATTTGAGTTACACCCACCCTTTTCCTTCTGCAGATAAGTCAAATACTCCCTGCTGTAGGGACCCCCAGCCATTAGTAGAGCTCTAGGCTGTTGGATTCTTGTGCTTTGGATTCACTTGTGCTTTAAGATCTCTACACTGGCTTTGTGTCTGGAGTTAATCAACACAGCTCTTTGTTCAAGAAAGAAAATCTCTTTTATGTTAATGCATATCTACTGTAGATCGTGAAGCTCTTTCAGGTAGCTGGGGAAGGGAATAATCTCCTAGAAACAAGGCTCCCTTAGGAACAGCCAGCACAAGCTGTCAGTGTGCATTATATTCTCGCCTGGGATTTCAGAACAGGCAATAGCAACTGCAGGTGAGGTGCTTTCCTTACTTTATACACCTCTCATGTGAAAGCAGATTTTTCAGGTAATGTGTAACAGGCAAGTGGAGGCCCTAGTCCAAGCTGGTGGTATCCATCTATCAAGATCAAATCTGCCTGTTACTAGTGCTTCATGACAGCTTCAGGAAGGGGCAAAGCTCAAGTTCTTGGGTCTTGCTCAGACAAGGCACCCAAAATTTTTTAAGAATGGATTGTCTTTTCAGTACTAGTGCTATGTAAAACTGGTTTCCTTATGATGAACTATTTGTTTTGAGAGAGACCTGTAAGGTAGTAAGAACTGCCCAGGACCATGTAAAAGCTGGGGCAGGTCAAACTGAAGCCTAGATCTTCTTAATCTCTTCCCAGTTCTGAACATTAAATTCCCCTTCTGCTCATCTTCTAAGGAAAAAGCTCTTGGGTGCCCTGCCAGCTATTTTTACCTCCTTAGCCTCACAGTTATACTGCTTGATACTGACTTACCCCAATGCTGCTGAAGTCAGCATTAGTTAAGTTAAACCTTTGATGGTAAAGTACAGAAGGGCTTTCTCACCTTTATTGGATGAAGGCACATATGGTCAGGTGACTGTAAAAAGCTTATTAAAAAGTGCTGCCATTACTTAAACTGAAAAGAAACATGAGACAGAAATAATTTACCATGATGTGTCATGTTGCTCTCTTTTGCTAGCAGGGCTCACCTATGCAATACACAAAACATAAGACCAAGGAAAAGGTCTGAAGGATTTTCATCCTTAATAATGTGTAGTGGTGAGTGAAGGCAAACATGTGCAGGATCCAGGTACAAATTAGGCAGTGGGATTATGAAATTGAAGCCATCAGTAGAGGCAGCCAGAAGGCTGTGTGGTGCTTTGAGAGCAGTCAGCTGGAGTCATCATGGTGATGGAAACAGATTAAAGGACCTGCTGCAGCTCCTCCTACAGAGCACAGTAATGAAATAGAGGAAGGATTACTTCCAGTAGCTGTAGACTATGGCTGCTATCATAAGGCTAATCATAGCTGATACACCAGGGTAAAGACAGTCTCTACAATGATCTTTCCTGTTTAAGCACTGCCAGCTAGCAAAGCTGTCAGTTTGCACAGGCTCTGATGAGTACCTGTGGTCTTACACACCTAGGTAGCTATATCTGTGTCTCATCAAAGTTTTCAGCCCTTTTATTTCTTCCTTCTGAAGAAACTGGTATTGCTTGTTGGGAGAGATAGCATACGGAAGTAGAAAAACTTGTCCTTTGATTAGGTTGGAAAACTTTCTAGAAAAACACAAGCATTAGACTCTGAAATTTCAAACTTGGGACATTGTACAGGCTACCCACCTTTTTGGAATATTTCCTTTAAAAGTGTGACATATTTATACAATATAAACATTTTTTTGAAAGAGAACAAGGCTAACTTACTACAAGTGATAAAGGCATGAAAGCAATCCAAGCATCCTTCTTACCTGCTGTAGATGGTAACATTTTGCCAGGCACTGGAAAAAACTCTTCTAGGGAGTCTGGGAGCACATGACTCCTATCTCTAATGGGAGTACTGGGTGGCTATGAATGTCTGGTGATTTATATAGTCAATAAAAGGTCTAGGCTCTTAAATCAAAAGCATGTTTTTCTTCCTTTTATGTCTGTGTCTCAGTCCTGAAATATGCTCACGTCTTCACAGAATTGTCAGGGTTGGAAGGGAGCTCAAAGGTCATCCAGTTCCAACCACCCTGCCATGAGCAGGGACATAATCAGGTTACCCAGAGCCACATCCAGCCTGGCCTTAAAAACCTCCAGGGACAGGGCCTCCACCACCTCCCTGGGCAACCTGTTCCAGTGTCTCACCACCCTCATGGGGAAGAACCTCTTCGTAACATCCAATCTGAATCTACTCACTTCTAGTTTTGCCCCATTCCCCTTAGTCCTATCACTACTCAACAACCTAAAAAGTCCCTCCCCAGCTTTCTTGTAGGCCCCCTTCAGATACTGGAAGGCCACAATAAGGTCTCCTCGGAGCCTTCTCTTCAAAGTGAATGAACCCAACTCTCAGTCTATCTCCATAGGAGAGCCGCTCCAGCCCTCTGCTCATCCCTGTGGCCCTTCTCTGGACACGTTCCAGCAGGTCCATATCTTTCCTGTCATAGTGGCTCCAGAACTGGATGGAGTATTCCAGGTGGGGTCTCACCAGAGCGGAGTAGAGGGGGAAAATCACGTCCCTTGACCTGCTGGCTATGCTTCTCTTGATGCAGCCCAGGCTGTGATTGGCTTTCTGGGCTGCAAGTGCACACTGACAGCTCATGTTGAGCTTCTCATCCACCAGCACCCCAAGTCCTTTTCTTCACGGCTGCTCTCATGCCAGTCCCTGCCCAGCCTATATCAGTGCCTGGGATTGCCCTGACCCAGATGCAGGACCTTGCACATGGTCTCGTTGAACCTCATGGGGTTGTCATGGGCCCACCTCTCCAGCCTGTCAAGGTCTCTCTGGATGGCATCCCTTCCCTGCAGTGTGTCTGCTGCACCACACAGCTTGGTGTCATCAGCAAACTTGCTGAGGGTGCACTCAATGCCGCTGTCCATGTCACCAACAAAGATGTTGAACAAGACTGGTCCCAGGACTGATCCCTGAGGGACTCCACTTGTCACTGGTCTCTACTTGGACGTGGACCCACTGACAGCCACTCTTTGGGTGTGGCCATTAAGCCAGTTCTTTATCCACTGAATGGTCCATGCATCAAACCCAGACTGCACCAGCTTGGAGACCAGGATGTGGTGTGGGATGGTGTCGAAGGCTTTGCTCAGGTCCAGGTAAATGATGTCAGTTGCTTGGCCTTCATCTATTAATGTTGTGACCTTGTCATAGAAGGCCACCAGGTTTGTCAGGCAGGATTTGCCCTTGGTGAAGCCATGCTGATTGTACCCAATCACCTCTTTGTTTTTCTTCTGTCTCAGCAGTGCCTCTAGGAGGATCTGCTCCATGATCTTACCAGGCACAGAGGTGAGACTGACTGGTCTATAGTTCCCTGGGTCATCCTTCTTTCCCTTTTTGAAAATGGGAGTTATGTTTCCCCTTTTCCAGTCAGTGGGGACCTCCCCAGACTGCCATGACTTTTGGAATATAATAGAGAGTGGTTTATCAACCTCATCCACCAGTTCCCTCAGCACCTGTGGGTGTATCTCATCAGGTCTCATGGACTTGAACACTTTTAGATGGTCACAAACCAGATCTTCACTCACAATGGGCAGTTCCTTCTTCCAGCCCCGGCCATTATCTTCCGTGGCTCCGGAGAATCTAGCCTCTTAATCTGTTTCCCTTATGTTAACTTTTGATGCCATGTCCTGATTGGGATGCTTCCAGGAGTAGCATTTTGGTAATCCTAGCTGCAGCCATCATTTGTGCCACTCCTTCTCCCTGGGGGCTACTGCAAGGCAGCAACAAGGCACGTAGGTGTGCTGTGTGAAGAAACAGATGCTGTTTTGCTGCTGTTCATGTCCCTAGTGCCTGCTTTAGATTGCATTGTGTTTAAATACAAATACAATGGTTAATAACCTTGTTCCTCTTGAACTGATTACATGAAGGGGTTGGCTGGATGGGGAGTTGATTGCATTTTTTGCTGAGCTGATTGGTGCAGTTTGTTCTGCACTAAATGATGGGCAACTCCCTAGCAGCAGAAACCTTATGCTTGGGGCTAATAACAGTCTCAGTTGGCCTGACACTGGTGGTGGTGTCTAAAGTATGCTCTTCTAGTAGAGATGGACTTCAGCTTGTAGAAGATGGTGTAGCCTACCCTGCATGCAGCATATTTGCTAAATAATGGTTAGCACTCTGCCTAGCCTTGTAGTGAACGCAGCTATTCCTCATGTTACTACTGCCTACATACATATGTGAGCTCTACCATTAATGTTACAGTGGCAGCAAACCTTCTCAAGTGTATAGACACCAAAGCCAGTGAAGAAGGAAGAGATGTAGTGCCTCAAACTGCTGGAGCAGAGATTTCCCTGCAGTCCTTGCTGAAGACTGTAGAGAGGCAGGCTGTCCCCTGCAGCCCACAGAGGTTAACACTGGAGCAGGTACCCACCTGTATCCCATGGAGGCCCCTACATGCCAGATGAGATGAATGTGCCTGAAGGCTGTAACCCCACAGGAAGCCTGTGCTGGAGCAGGCTCCCAGCAGGATATGTGGCCTCATGGAGACAGTAGCCCATGCTGGAGTAGGTTTGCTGTCAGGAATAGTGACCCTGTGGAGGAGGCCCACTCTGGAACAGTTCATGAAGGACTGCCCCTCATGGGAAAGACTCATATTAGAGAAGTTTGTGGAAGACTGTCTCTCATAGGAAGGATCCCCATGCTGGAGCAATGGAAGTGTGATGAGTCCTCCCCACAAGTAGGAAGGAGCAGCAGTGATGAAATAACTCCAACTTCCATTTGGTCTCCCCCTGTGCTGCTCACAGCAGGAGGTAAAGAAGCTGGAGAGAAGAGTGATAAAGCAGCTTTAGTGGGCAACTGCTGCCCATCCAGGGTCAACTTACCATGGCAGCTCAACCATCCTGTCTGCTTCCTTAAGAATCACCTGCTGGCTAGAATGTGGCTATCTGCCACGTTTGGCTTCATGTGTGGAGTTTTTGCACATAGGGTTGCTGCAAGGTTGTGCCCTCCCATGAGATAGGTGAGCCCTAGCCCCAGCTCTTCTGCGTGGGCAGGTGAATGCTTCCCCCACCTCGTACGGAGGGAGCACCTTATCCTTACAACTTGACTTCAGATGTAAGAACTGTGACTGGCATTTTAATTACTTGGTGTCTGGAAGCTCAAGGGGAAAGGTGGCTCTTCATTCTTTCTCACCCTCTGCACAAGGTGGCTGCTATATGTGAGATTTCTCAAGGTGGTCAGCACCAATTATTTCTGAGTGGCTAATCCAGTAGCACTTTCAGATGAACAGCAGCCTCAAGAGGTGTGAGGGGAAGCGTGGTCTTGGCTGCTGAGGTGTGTTGCTGATGACACTGCTCTTCTTTCTTTCCCTCCTACCCCTCCTTGAAGACACACAGAGCACTATGTCACTGGCATCCTGGTTCAGGTGGAATGAGCCCCCAAATCGCATTTCTCAGAGGAGCCCCACAGAAATGGTGGTTGAAACGCTAATGATGGAGCTGAACTGGCAAACCAAGCAGGCAGAGAAGCAGCAGAGAGAGCGAGAGAACGAGTATCGCAAAATCAAGACTGGGGTGGACTACGGCTGGTTGGTCAGCTATCCAAAGCAGAGCTATGATATCAGCCCTGGAGAAAGGCTGCAGCTGGAGGATATGTGCACCAAAATACATCCTTCCTACTGTGGGCCTGTCATACTCAGGTACAGTAAAAGAAGCAATGATACAGCCCTTTGCTTTCCCCTTTTCCTATGTATATGTGAAGAAGGAGTGAGAATTGTTAGACTCAAATAAAACCTAAGAGAGATGAATCTTGGTATTCTGTATCACAAGTCATGCTGGGACAGTTTGTGAAAGAAGGGGAATCTAATGTTTTAAGTCAGTTTAACATGCTATCATTTCCTCCAAATAGTTACTAAGTGCCATTTCTCTCTGAGACTGGCTTGAGTATTTTATGCTCCTGATCACCCAGTGAAACTTTATCTTGCCTGATGAACAGTTACTGCTCCAGAAAAAGGAAGACAGAGTTGCAAGGTCCATTATCCTACACAGAAAAACAAAATTAAATCACACCACACAGTTTGTTTTTCTCACCTCCTGTATCCTATTTTAGAGTCAAGATTTAACTGCAATGCTGCCTTCTTAAGAAAGTTCCCATTAACATTGTTGTATAGTTTTATTCAGTTTCTTTTCTAATTTAGTCTGTGCTGTTTCACTTTGTTTCTCACTTTTTCATACACTCTATTCATGCACAGCTTGCATCCACTTATTTTGAGCTCCAAAAAAATCTGTACATGAGCTTTTGTTTTAAGCAAGAAAAGTATTTGGTTCTTATTTGGCACATACTACTACTACAGCAGCCTGTTCGCATTCAATTTCTGTCAGAACAGTGACCAAGTTCTTTCTTCCTCTCAGTTGCAACCATGCCATAATTGACAGGCATACATGTAAAAAGAGGGTTTTTTTATTTATCTCTGGTTTTCTTTCTGTCCTTATTTTCTTGGGTACCCATTGGTACACCAATAAACAGTGCAATTCCAAAGTGCATTGAACTCCCTGTTAAATTCAGAAAAGGAGGCTCAGGGGAGGCCTTATTGCCGTCTACAACTGCCTGAAAGGAGGCTGTAACCAGGTGAGGGTTGGTCTCTTCCCCCAGGCAACCAGTGACAGAATGAGAGGACACAGTCTCAAGCTGCACCAGGGGAGATTTAGGCTGGATGTTAGGAAAAAACTCTTCACAGAAAGAGTTATTGGCCATTGGAATGGGCTGCACAGGGAGGGGCTGGAGTCACTGTCCCTGGAAGTGTTTAAAGTAAGACTGGATGAGGAACTTAGTGCCATGGTTTAGTTGATTAGATGGTGTTGGGTGATGCGTTGGAGTAGATGATCTTGGAGGTCTTTTCCAACCTGGTTAATTCTGTGATTCCTAGGGCTTATTAAAAAAACCCAAAAGGCAAGATTTTACTCTCTCAGCCTCTGATGTATTAGGTTTATTTAAATAAAATCCTACTGTTTTCTGTCCTCTTTCAGTCTGTTGGAGAAAAATATCAAAATACTTACAGACATTATACACTCTAGCTTTCATTGTGTAAAAATTCCCTGGATTTTAGTGAAGTCTTAGTCCTCTGTGTCTGCTTGTAGATATAATTTTTATGTTAAGAACTGCATATTTATTGCTATGTGTCATAAATGCACATTGTTGTGGAACAACTAGTGTAGCTATATGACCACTGTGTGAACCTCAGGAAGTGGCTCCCATACTCTCCAGGCTGGGACCCTAATCAACCAACAAAGTGTCTGAAATGGTATGCTCTCTTCTTGGCACGGCCAGTGACACGCTATCCTGCTCTACACCTCATCTTCCTGAGCTGCAAAATAAGCAGTGGTAATTCTTCACTTCCCTTAATAAAAGTTAAAAAAACATTTTGAACTCTTTGCTGAGAAGGCACTGGAGCATTTCATAGTTGTCCAATTAGATACAGCATTGTGCTGCCCATCAATGTTTTATCAGCTAAGCTTGTCCATTATCTTGCAGAAATCCATAGGAAGATGAAATACCACTTCACTGAAATTTACATAGTGAGACTACAAACATATAATAAAGAAGTGTCTTACAGGAGTTTTGTTTGTCTAGTGGCCATTGGGTAATGCTGGGGAACAAGAATTGGAAAGTATAGTGGACTTTTTCCTGATTTATGCTCAGATTCTAGCAAGCAGCAGTTCAGGGACTACTTGAGTAAGGATTTGCATTTGAACAATCACATCTAATCAGCTGTGATGGGAATACTTTCCACAAATTTGTCTAATCATTTCTTAAGTTACTGATAGCAGTAAGTTCTGATTTAATAGGTGTTCTGTGAAAAGAGCACTTCCTTCTGTTTCTACCTTCCCACCTTGTAGCTTTGTTTGGTGCTTCCTATCTTTTCTTGTTATTAGCAGAAATGGTGATTCATTGCTTCCTTACATTCTCTGGCTTACTTGTGATTTGAGAGACCTTGAGTATATCTTCATGGCCCCTCCTTGTTGTTGTTCCATCTTGCAGGAGAGCGCAAGTTCCAAGTCTAGCACAGTGACTTGGCAGCAATCCATAACTTAATGTTTTAATCAAAGCTGTGCCTTGACTGTACTTTCAGATTCCGGCAACTCATTGCTGAATATGAACCAGAAGTGCAAGAAGTATCCCGGCTCTTCCGCTCTGTCCTGCAGGAAGCTGCCGACAAGATCAAAGAGGAGGAAGATGCCAAGAAGCTTGCCAGGCAATGGAACACAAAGAACAAAACCAGCCTCTCCCTAACAACATTTAAATCTCGGTCCAGGATTTCCCCATTCAGCAGTGACATCAAGACGATCTCTGAGGATGTGGAAAAGGGCACCCAGCCCACCAGGAGGGTTTGGAGCATGCCAGAATTTAAAAATGCCAAGGATTACTGACTCTGTACTTAATGAGGTTTTTAGACAGTGATATTTCAAAATCCTAGTTAACTCTTTTTTCAGCTCTACTGTTTCTTCTTTGTTCCAGCTCTCTCTTCCTGCTTGTCTCTCTTTCAGGTGTGTCTGTAGTAACTGTGGCTGGTGCCCAATGATGTGAGACACAACATATTACCAGACATGTTAGGCCTTTTTTAAATTTAGTATCTCTTCAGTAACCTTAAGGGCAAGGCTCACGTACGATCTTATTTTTATTACTGCTTCCTTGTGGAAAATTAGTTAGTTCTTTGATGTCTCTCTTTTCCCTTTTCCCCCAGTCTGGCTATAGTTGCTATAAAAGCTTTTGGCCCAAGCTAGTGAGAGCTGCTGGATGGACCTATCTTGCAGAAAGTAAACAGCAGTTTACATGAGTAAGGCTTGCGGTGTCAGGCCTGTGAGTTACAGCTAGTATCTGATTTGGAACACTGAACTTAATTTTCCAGCTAATAACCTCCTGAAGTGCTACAAGAAACTTCACAGATCTTGATAAGCTTTTTGCTGACAATTCATAATCCAATCTGAGTAGAAAGAGATCCAAATTTTTGAAATGAAAGGTCAATATTATTCCACAGCAACCAGTTTGTGCATGCTCTAGTTTCTTGGGTATTTTGTCTTTTGTGCAGGCAGAAGCCCCTGAACCTTGCACCTTCAGGGTAGACGGAAATTTAACTACCTACTGTATAGATTTACAGGCACATATATTAGTGCTGTATCAAGCGCTGTTCTTAGTCCTCACTGCTCAGTGTTGCTGGTAAAGTGCTCCACTCTGCATCCCAGTAATAAGTCAGTGGTTGGAAATTAATGTTTATGGCTAAGCCTGGAAGAGTACTAAAGTTTCAGTACAGAGAAGGGAGAAGGGAATCAGCATTCATCTACAGGGCTCTTTGTACAGCTGCAATTAGTTGAGATCACTTTAACAAGCTGCAGCTTTGAGTGACTAGATGATGATTTGTTCTCACAGTCGAATCTCATGAGTGCTCAGAAGAGAGCTTACCAGTATCATAGACTCTGGAGCAGTGAGCTGATACTACTACAAAAGAATCTTTAATGAAAACCGAGTAGCTTGTAGGCCAGCGTGGTTCTGCTCAGACCTTGAAGAAACAGGAAAATGCTACTGAGGGAAAGTTAGTAGGGCCTATGAGTATCAGGAGAGAGAGCTCTCACGATCAAAGTAAAGAAAATGGCATACTGTGAAAGCCATGGGCCCTGTAGACAAGCTAAGGACTAGGTTGCTTTGGGGTGACCCATGGGAGATGAGGAAGGGAGGGATTTCCCTGTAAAACTGGCTTTTGGGGAATCGTCCCAGTGTGGTATATAGCCTCATGGAGTATCCTGTTGCTTTGTTGTTCTTTTGTTCACTTCCAACTCTTTTCCTTGAGGATCACTGCAGCAGCATGTGGGTATTACAGCCAAAATAAAATCCCATGAAGCTATGACAACTCTGGGAAGAATTCCAATATGTGAAATCTATCCTAGAGTAGAAATGTGCAGTTTCCTCCAAAGATGGAGGAGGGCAGCAAAGAAAGATCAAGATCAAACCCTTAAGAGCTCTCCAAGACTGGAGGATTCTGGCTCTTACCCTCTCCCATCTGGGCTAAGATTGAAGACAAGGCTTTCTTGCTAGCACCAGTCTGTCATTTCTAGTCCCTTGGTGAACGCTGCTGCTGACAACCTTTCTAGGGACAAAAAGCAGAAGCTCACTTTTACTCAAAAACATAGGGCTTCCAGAAAGAGCATCCAGTTTGGGATGAGCTATTTCAACTCTAGGTCAATGAGAGTGAGTCTAAAGCCTTTTTGACAATCAGCTTCTTGTTTCTCAGCTGTTTGTCCTTGTGAAGTAATGTGATTGTGTATATGAAGCAAAAACAAAGGCTTGACAGACTTAGCATAGTCATAGCTGTCTAGAAGATGTAGGATCTCTACGAAGAGACCACCACAGTTTGCAGAAAAAATGTTTGTAAAAAAGTTAACCTTTTTTAATATATTTGCAAGCCACTGAAGGCTGAGTTCACAAATTTCATGCTATGGCTCTGTAGTAATTTTATTTGCACTCATGTTCAATTTGACACCCTCAGTATTGACTGCATTCATGCAATATTTGATGGACTGCTAAGAGAGAAAATATTCTGACACACTGACTTTATGAGCATAATTATGCTCATTGTTACAGTGCAGTACCTGTAATGCATTCACTCCTTCTTAAGGAGAATCAGGAGTAACCAACTTCCCTACACCAAAGTACAATGCCAAGGAAGTCATGTGAAGGGTGTTCACCCAGTCACAGCAGCCTGTTATCATAACTGTGTCCATTAACAACCTCAAGCTAGCAGATTTCTTTTAACATTATTCTCATTTAACAGCCAGCAAAGGGAGATAAACCTGACCTTTGTTCAAAGTCATGTATGTTATGGAGGCCAGGCTTACAATAAAATGTAATCCAAACTTTTAAACAGTGTAATTTTCCCTGTATCTCTTCTGCAAGATATACTGTGCTCATAGTAGAATATGATGATAAAAGATGATTCAGATACCAAGCCAGAAGGTTTCCATTCTTACTACATGCTATCTAATACTCTTAAAGTCACAGAAGTAGGACCATGCTTGCCTGTAGCCAGCTCCTTCAGGACTGCCTCTGACCTTCTGCATTGTGTAGGCATCAGCAGGTACTGAGGCAGACCTGGGGAGAGCTGGTCAGGCTGCACAACTGCTGCACTGTGCTTGTGGTGCTCATTTTTCTTAGAAATGCTGTAGACTGAACCATGAATAATCCTTTGGTCACAGCATGTGGCAACAACTACCCACTCATGTTTGCCTCGTCTTAATTCCACGTTTTGTGTGGCCAAATGATCATTCTAGTTCAAACCTAGATTGCTTTTGGATGGTCTGCTGCAGCTGGCTCACAGACCATAAAGTCAGACTAACGCTGGTCTGAAGCAAACCCTCGCGAAACTTGTAGGCTGTGAACATCAGGTCCTCAGTGGTAACTGTCTGACTATAGCTTGGCTCCTCCTGGCCTACACTTTTTCTACACTACTTGCTAAGGCAGAAAAAAAACCAAAACAAACCCTAAACAATTCTGCACAGCTGTGATGAGACTCTCATCTGTTCTTAGCCCCAACAGCTAGTCCAGTGTCTTAATTCTTCAAGAATAATAGAAATAGCAGCACACCATCATGAACAAACAAGTAAACTCAACAAGAATCTTTCTAAATCCTCTATTGTTCTCTCAAAACTGAGCAAGGAATTTGGCATCAGCCTAGGCCACTGCTGTTACCCCACTGCTGGTACTGTTGTGCTCTCCAGCAGATGTTGCTATACCCGAGAAAAAGCAGTCCTAGACTTATGATGTATTCTGACAAGTAATAGCAGCACCTCTACAGCTGCCTACCTGCACTGCTCAGCTTCAAGGGGCTGATGCTCCTCAGAGTCACTACTCACCCGAGACAGACTGCAGCCCTGCTTCTACAGATGAGCCTGGCCCACAGGCTGTTATGCGGTAACCAGCAAAGGTGTGCGGGAGGTGAGGTTCCTTACCCGTATCAGCATATATTTCAGACAGCTAATGTGCTGTGAGGAACTGGAGTAAGCTTTGCAGGAAATTCCTGTCTGCTGAGATTGCACTGTTTATGCGTTTCATCATGGAACCTCACAGAATTAAAGCAAAATAAAACAAATTTTTGTAGTTGTTGTCTTTAATTAAAGATCTCCCGCAATATAATCTGTCCAGATCTAGCCAAACACAACAGCTCTGCCATTGCCCTACTGTGCAGTGTGCATGGATCCAAGGAGGAAGGCAAGAAAAATAAAGGCACAACAGAACCCATCATCTTTTCTACAGGTTTCAAATGCAGCCTTTGTATCTTGCTACCTCTATAAATACCTCCCAAGATTTAAGTTGATAAATAACTGGGATTAAACTACTGTGAAGATCTGAAATTCTCTGGTTTACAGGTACAACCTTGAATTGAAGACTTCATCAACATGCTTCCAAGCATGTCTTACCGTG
This sequence comes from Indicator indicator, assembly GCF_027791375.1. Taxonomy (NCBI): domain Eukaryota; kingdom Metazoa; phylum Chordata; class Aves; order Piciformes; family Indicatoridae; genus Indicator; species Indicator indicator. The sequence continues at coordinate 51,522,194 of NC_072011.1, read as the reverse complement.
GCCACTATTATCATGGAACGAGAAAATGTGACAAAATGGATATTTCATCTCCAGATACTGTTGAGTCACTCCTGTTGATTCTGTACCTGATCCTGGGTTCTAGACCACCTTGATATTAGCAGATGGCCCCACGTGGCTCAAGACTCCCTGTTCTAAGCGTCCTACATGCAAAGTATGTGTATGTTAAACAGAAGGAAGTATTTTTTTCCCACATACAAAGTATTACTGAGGTATGGATTGCACTGCTCAGCACATTCTGGAGATCAGGCAGATGAGTGACTCCAAAAGGGGACTATGTGCATTCAGAGGGTTAGTAAACCACATTGATCAGGATACAGCCTGCAGCACAGGGCTTAAGTTATTCCTTGCCAGAAGCTGTAGACAAGGAAATCTCTCTGTGTTGAGGCTTATCCCGCTTCCTCAAAACATTGCTTATAGGCCTTTTCCAGGAGGAAAACTAAAGACCTTGACTGGATGACCATTCTGATATTCCTGTGTTCTGCTATACCTCCCTGACAAGGAACACCACATTGAAGATTTGCCTGGGCCCCCCCCACCCCTCCACCCCTCCTCCCCCCCAAAAAAAGGCGTTCTGAGAAGCACTGAACTGTATGAGTAAAAGCTTTTTGGCTGTGCCCAGTAGGAGAGGAAGGGCTGTTAAGCCTCCCTCAGTTCCACCTACTTGTGCTGGGCAGACACTGTGATCTTGGTGCCTACCTTTCCCTGGTACTGCTGTCCACACTGCAGGGTGTCAGCACAAGCAATCTGTTGTTCCCTTTGTGTGATCAGACAAGCCATGTTTCAAGCTGGTTTACACTAGAAAGAGGCAGGTCTCAGGCCCAGGTCTCCTGATGACCATCATGTATTTTCTGTGCAGTTGCTGTGTGAAGATTTTCTAAAAGTAAGGGAAAAATCTTTGCAGGGTAAGATCTTAATAAACATGACTGAGAGATGATGAAAAGGGCTACAAGCAGCACAGTGAAGTATGTGGCAATTTATGGTTATCTCTGTATACTGTACACTTCATAAAATTATACATTCCTACGGTCTTGGCTAGATAACCAGATTATAGCATCTTGACTCTGTATTTTAGTCACAATAACATCTCACCCCTACCAAAAAAATCTAATCTGACCCAGCAGCAGACACTGCAGAAGTGTGTGAAGGAGCATGTGTGTTTTCCACATCAGGGTATGTACTCTCAAGCTATAATGGCTATTACAGCTGTTTAGTGATCACAATGCCATACTCCCAGAAGCTCCTTATCAGGTCATAGTCCATATGCAGTATCTTTTCCAACTTTATTCCCTGTAGTGAAAGGTTGCCTAAAGCAACAGATTGCACACAATTTAGCCTGAAGGTGATTTAAAGAGCAAGATGTAGTATGAAGCACTGACAGTAAAATACTCAAGTATTTATTTTTCCCCCTCTTTATTATGACACTGGACATCTGAAATCATGTAAGAGATGGAGAAGAGCAGGGTGCAGTTTCTCAAGAACTCAGCAACCACAGGTAGGGATGGTGGAAGAACATTTGGCCCTTCCAGAACTCTACGGGCTCTCAGCAATTTGCTCCTGTTGCATTCACCTGCTTAGAAGCTTCCTTCTGCCTGTGGCACAAAAGCAACCGGAGGAGAGACTATTGGCCATCCACTGCATAGTCAAGAGCAAGAAATGAACAAAGACTGGATTATAATGCATAGCACAGCAGTAACAAATGTTCCACATAAACACCACATAATTAGGTCTCTGCAGGCTAGTTCTAGGGTTTCAGAATAAGAAAGTGCAAAGCCTAAATAACTAAGAATTTTTCTGTGACAGTCCAGCTGGACAGCAATGCCACCTGCCGGCAGATTTCCCAGCACTGATTAACCAGGGAACAGCAGCTCTCTAACCAGGCCTCTGCTGACAAGTGCGGATTCCTCATGTTTGTGCTACACCTTTCTCTCACACCACTGTCACCCAGAGACCAGCTCACAGATGAAGAGCAAACTGCACACAACTGATAGCAGCTGTAGTGCTTAGTACTTTTCTCCCCCAGGGATCAGTACTAGGTCCAGTTTTGTTCAATATCGTTATCCATGACCTGGATGAGGGCATTGAGAGTACCCTCAACAAGTTCACTGATGGTACAAAACTGGGGGGGTTGTCTGACACCCCCTCAGGCTGTGCAGCCATCCAAAGTGACCAGGATAGGCTGGAGAGCTGGGTGCAGGCAAACCTCATGAAGTTCAGTAAGGACAAGTGCAGGGTCCTGCATCTGGGGAGAAATAACAACAGGCACCAGTACAGGTTAGGGGCTGTCCTGCAGGTTAGGGGCAGCTCCACAGAGAAAGACCTTGGAGTGCTGGTGCACAGCAAGTTCTCCATGGGACAACAATGTGCCCTTGTGGCCAAGAGAGCCAATGGTATCCTGGGATGTATCAAGAAAGGTGTGTCCAGCAGGTCTAGGGAAGTTCTTCTACCTCTCTACTCTGCCCTGGTGAGACCACACCTGGAATACTGTGTCTGCTTTGTCTCTTGAACTGGGGAGCCCAGAGACCTGCTGGAGAGAATCCAACGGAAAGCCACAAGGATGATCAGGGAACTTGAGCATCTTCCCTAGGAAGAGAGACTGAGATCCCTGGGGCTGTTTAGTCTGGAGAAGAGAAGACTGAGAGGGGATCTCATCGATGTGTATAAAGATCTGAGGGGTGGGTGTCAAGCAGAGGGGGCCAGGGTCTTTTTGGTGGTTCACAGTGATAAGACAAGGAACAATGGGTTCAAACTTGAACATAGAAGATTTCACCTCAACATGAGGAGAAACTTCTTTACAATGAGGGTGACAGAGCACTGGAACAGGCTGCCCAGGGGGGTTGTGGAGTTTCCTTCTCTGGAGACTTTCAAAACCCACCTGGATGCATTCCTGTGCAGACTATCCTAAGTGATCCTGCTCTGGCAGGTGGGGTTGGACTTGATGATCTCTTGAAGTCCCTTCCAACCTCTGATACACTGTGATACCTTATTTGAAGACAGCACCAATGACCAGCATACATTGGCTTCCTCAGAGCCCTCAGCACCATGTCCTGCTGGTCCCCCAGAAAAAGCTACGTTTCATACATGTGGAATCACAATTTAAGATAAAAAGATTAACAGATGGGAAAAAATACCTGATGTCAACAGCCAAATATATCATGACCTCTCCAGTGGACTGTAATACTGATGATTCTTCTCCAGGGATGGAACTCATATCATTCAGGAGGATCCATTACCACTTCAAATCCAGCCACTTCATAGAGTGCCCAATGAGAGTGGCACTCCCATTCATGACAGTTGACAAAGAACTTTGGAAACTTGTTCCTAAATACACACAGCAAAGACCAGGAGTACATTTAGTGCATACAACAAAGCATCTCAGAGCTCCATCCAGTGGTCACAGCTCCTACTCACATCTCACCAGAGCAGGTTCATCAGGTGACCCCAGAGCAAGTTACTTCAGCCTCTCTGGCCTCTGCTCTTCCTTTTTCTCTGCTGCAGAGGATGTCTGGGAAATTGATATGTTCCTGCAACATGAAACATCCAAGCATATCAAAACAGCACAATTTGTCTAAATTTCACTATACTAAACAGAGAAAAGGTATCAAAATTGCAGGCCCTGCTCAGCACTGCAGGATGATACACCTTAGTTCAATGGAGGCAAGTACTTCCAAGACTAAGTGGTATTTCTAATTATCCTCTCATCCTGACCTCTTGTACATTTTTTGCACAGGCAAAGGATTCAAGTTCAGGCAAATCAAAAAGGAAATAAGAGTAGCAAGTTAATTATTTGAATCAACCATTCTTTTATGTCTAGGTTTTTGTGTTTCCCCTGCATGAGAAACTTAAGTAACTGCACTCCATCTCCTTCTGATAACTTTGGGAACTTCTACCAGTTGTATCAATTGTGGAGGGATCTTTAGAAACACCTGGTTCCTTTCCTGCTTCATGACAATTGCTCACTAGATTGGGGAGGTCAAAGTAAGCACCCTCCACCAAGCGACTGATAAAACCTCACAGCCATTTTACATTCATGGCTGCTTAACTACAGCACACAAGGGGGGTAGGGCTAGTGTGGTAGCAAGAGCAACAAGCACAAATCCCAAAGTCTTACCAACTCTGCTGCTTGTGGCACAACATTTTGTAAACAGGATTGAATACTTAGAAAGAATAGTGCTAAGGAGGATGGGTATGGAGGCAGCACCTCAGAGAATATATCCTTCTCCTTCCCACTTGAGTGGCTTCTGTTTCCAGAATTCCTGTAGCCAAAAAAATTCCCTTGACTTCTGCAGGATTCCCAGAATGGTAAATGGTGCAGGGACACAGAAAGCAGATGCAATAGGGAAGACTGCCACACACAGACCAAAAAAGTAAATTTCACATCTGAAAGGCTTCTATTCAGCATTTCAGCAAGAATCTCAACTTGTCCAGCCAGGTAAGCTTCTGCAGCCCTTCCTTATCACCTGACTGCTCCATTCCATGACTTCTGATAGCAGCAGTCTCCCTTGCATCCCCACCTTATACTTTTCTGTTTTTCCATTGTTCTAGTCTTCATCTTCCCCCATGCTAATGCACTTTTGGGAGAGCTGGTAGCAAGCCTATCAGTCATTTGCACATCAGGTCAACATCCCACACCACTCAAGTTCCCTCATGCAAATTTCCCCATCTGTATTGCATCACATCCCCCTACATCTCATATCTTATTGTCACAACCTTTACATCTGCTTCAGTCTTTGGTTCAGCTGCCGCAAGAGTATTCTTGAAGCAATATTAAGAGGTTATGCTTTAATGAAAAGGTCAACAAAACTAACCTCTTTTTCAAGGTGGCAAGGCACGAACAATTACTCTGGCTGTATGGGAAACTGAATTTGTGGGCCAGCTCCAAACAGCATCCTCAGATATACTCAGTCCCAAGTTGATGCGTGTGATCTCAGTGCTTGGAGGAAAAGATGGGAGAGAGGAGGATGCAAGCTCTTTAGAAACCTGAGAATCTACGTGGAGATGAGTAGGAAAGGAGATTTTCAAAAGCAGCAACTTCTGGGAAGCTTCAGACAGCACTGATAACTGACTGAGCTGCAGAAAATAAAACTGAATCACTACCACAGAACTTAGGCAGCTTGGTTTTCTAAAGAAATTATAATTACAAGTAAATGCTGGCAGAGAAATATTTCAAAGCACGACATAAGTGTATACAACACATCAAAACTGAATAGGAAAAATTTCCCTGTCCTGAAACAGAGAGGAAAAAAAGAGTTTTTTTTTTATGGTTGACGAAAAAGCAATCTGATTAATTTTTAAACAGAACTGACAACTACCAAAACCCTAAAAAAAAACAAAAAGAAGAACAGACTACATCATACTACTCACAGTATTAGGTCCTCTGCCTTTTCCATACAAGCATGGAAAAGCAAATTATGTCAATTCAGTCTGACAATTCCAATCAATGCAGTTCTTTGCAAGTGTGATCTCTGGGTTTACCACTCCTACTTACCTTCCATTTTCCTTATTTTATTTACCTTTTTCCTCCTCTAAACTTTCAGGAAATTATACTGTCTTTAAATAAAATATACTCTGACAAATGGCAAGCATGTTAGTGTCTTCTCACAGTAGGTTTCCAATTAACCTTGTTAAGAAAAGACCAGAGATAAAAGCTGCTTCTCTAGGCAAGATGCTTTGGCATTGCTAACTAGAAAGATACCAAAGGAGCACAAAAAAAAAAAAAAAAAAAAAGAGGGCGGCTTTGTTTGTTTATTTTGCTTTTCCCCTACTGGTATTTCAAATAGTGCTTCCAAAAAATGCTTCCATCATCATATGAAAAGTCAAGAAAATTCTAGGTCTTACCTATGTGTTTTCACATTTTATGTTCATAAGGATATAAGGACTTGCTTTTCTGGATCAGGGCTTTAGTCTAAGGTCACATCTCTGCAACAACTGCAAAATTTCTTACCAAAAAAACCCCAAAAACAACCTAGGGAAAAGACAGGACTCTAGCATTTTCAGAAGGTTTCACATACCAAACCAATCTCTGAATTATCCATTGAGTAATGGTACAAATCTTCAGATTTACTTAAAACACCACTGTATTAGTTTTGAGTTAAATTACTGAGGCAGGAATTATAAAATACAGTTATTTTTATTTTCCCAAAACCCCACCCCAAAACTATGTACAAAACTGATAGAATTATTTACAGGTTCTATTCGGTTGTGAATTCTTCCAGAATGCTTAGTGGCAATTTTGACACAATTTAGAGAGTTCAGAGACTGAAAAAGCTATGACACAAATAGCTTCACCCACTTATAAACCAAAGGCCAACCAGGAATCCTTAGGAAAATATGAGCAGGCCAGGATTTACTCACGAGAATTAAAGTGGGAGTTTGGAGATGGTCCCTAGCTCACTCTCTCTGCTGACAGGCTCCAGAAACTGTTGGTTTGTAATTCAGTTTGAGGCTCAGGCTTTATCCCAGGGCTCTGGACCAGGCACTCGAAGCAAGGCAGGACACTCCAGACGACAAGGCTTGAAGTGAGGCAAGGCTTCAGCAGATGTGAGCAAGGCTTGAGCATGGCAGGATTGAGTGAGGCAGATCTGAGCAAAAGCAGATCTGAGCAGCATCCGATTTGACGCAGCAGCCCCTGGGCTCCCGAGCCACTTGCATATATACAAAATGCCAGAGGTCACTTGGTCCAATGGGGCACTAAAGCTAACATGTAGCCACCCACTGGAAAAGCCTTCTGCCAGGCTATGACCATAAAAGGCAGAGGCCAGGACCTCGTATCTGGGGGAGCTTACGTGCTCTGACCCCAGATGGGCATCTTGTTTACCAGGCAGGCAAGGTCCTGTCCCCTTTGTTCCTTTTCCTGCGTTGCCCTGTTGTTGTGGCAGGAAGGAGGGGAGAGAAAAGAACTGTCTAGACATCTTGAGGCCTGTCTGGATTTGTACTGGGCCATGTGTCATGGCTAACCACCACAGACCATGGCAGACATGGACACAGAATTTTCTGTTTGTTGGCTCTTTAATGAACTCCCCGCACTCTCACCACTGCACACCTGTTGCTTTTGTCAAAGTCAACTACTCTAGACTCTTTTATCCAGATATTCTTAAACTGTGTTTTTCAAGGACCACTTGCTACACAAGGGATTCAGTAGAAATTTCCGTATTAGAGTTATGCACACAGGGGCCCACAGGGTAACCAGAAATCAAGGCTCTGGAAGAACAAGTGCTGAGCAAACTACCACAGCTAACACAAATACACATTACACTGGGGTCCACCTGCATATGCAGACCAGTGAACTGTCAACACAGCTGGAGGGTCATTTGTCACTGCCTGCCTTGGCATCACTCCTAGAGCTCTTTCTCTTTCCATTAGACCAATACATGTGCCATGGGTTAAGTTGAATATTTCCTGCTGTTAGTCAAAACCATCCTGCCTCATGCCAACTTCAAAATGAAAGTGCTGGCTGGAGCAAACTATTATGGGGCTTGAAGTTCAGATTGTACCATTAGAGGCTTCCTGTTCCTGTTGCTGTTCTTGGGTTCTGGGTTTTGGGTGCTGGCTCTTTCCTGCATAAATGGCAGTGAGATGGTTGGGAATTGGCTCTACTTCCCTGGTTTTCTGCTTTATGGTACTGCTTTCCTGCTTTAAGATGCACTTCTGGTTCTGCAAATAGGCTAAGCTAAGGTAATCACGCATTGTATTATTAGCTAAAGTGCCTGCACATTGTATTAGTATTACCTGTTTTGCTCAGTAAAACTTTTTATCTCAACCCAGAAGTTTTTTGTGTTACTTTTCCCTCGCTTCTGTGTTGGGGGAAACAGGCAGGTTAACCTGTTGGTTCGCTTTAATCTGTTACACATGCAATACGCATCTGGCTGCACTTCAGACAGAGAAAGATTCAATGCACAGCTCATGGGATCAGAAAGGCAGGTCAGAACTCCAGAGCTTTTAGGCCTAAGAAGTGCAACTCCAGATGAGGGGGATAAACTGTCAGCTGCCTGTGTTTATCTGGATCAGCTGTTCAAACAAAACCAAAGACTTTTCCTGCTTCTATTTTAGGATAACAACCACTCAGCTACCATTATTGCTCTAGAGTATTTTACTGTTACACTTTCTTGTGAAAGCAATAAACTATACAGAGAAAGAACGTATCTCAAACTCTGAAAGAAAATAATATATTAGTGAAAGAACTGTCAAAAAATCATTTATGTAAAAGCACATTCTATTTACAAAGGTCAACTTGCTCTTTAGGACAAGTAAAACCACTACTGGAAAAAATACATATAGAAATGCCTCATCTCTCAAATAGACATTTACAAATACTTTGCTTAAACTACTAGAAACATTAAGACGTTTGAAATTAAGAGTGTGTTCTGCGTGCAGTTCAGACAGAAATTACATTACTGGACTTCAGCGTGTCATCTCTGATCATTGCCAACAACATACTTTTAGGCTCTTCCAGAACACCATAGCCTGGCTATTACCTTAGGATCTCAAAAGGAGGACATGGATTTTCATTAACAAGTTTTCAGTTACTCTTCATTTTGCAATTAGTAAGGACATCCTGATTGTCTTTTCAGCAGGAAATTCTGGTTTTGTCAAACTTGGTGTCCTTTTCCCTGAGTTTCCCTTTAGTGTTTTGCTAGGCATGATGATCGCTGCGTTGGTATATTTACAAGTCCTTGGTCAGCACTAAGTCCTTGGTCAGCACTCTTCCCATTATAAGGCAGAGTTCAGAAATTCCAGGAGTTCTGCGCGGTTCCGGTCTCTCTGTAGAGCAGAAGAGCAGAGGCAGTAGTTTAACAGACCTGTACTCAAGAGGACCAAGGCTGTCTAACCCTGCTTTCTGTGGGGCTTTCACACCTTAGCATGCTGCACAACAAACACTACTACATTCAAACAGCTGGATATAACTAGCTACCAGTTAGGTGTGAGTGCCTGGAGGATATGCAAGGCAACAGGTACTCAGAAGAGATGCAACTGGAGACAAGCTGTCAGTGTCACTATTTCATGATATGTTTTCCGAGTTGCTCCCCATATAGGCAAATAGCCTGCTCAAGAAGGAACTAACTCACAAGCAGAATAGATGCAATTTTCTGGTGTCAGAGGCAACTTTCACTGTACACACTGAAAGTCGTGCGCTTTAAAAGTGTAATTTTCTTCTATGATTTAAGCAGCAGTTTGCAGCATAACAGAAAAGAACCATAACCTTAGTTTCTTTCTTTACACAAGAGACAGCTCAGTCAAAACACTTGTTTCCAGTATCACAAAATCATAATTTATAGAACAATTATTGAATCTTAAAATATTGTGAAGAATAGATGTTCAGCATGTTCATGACCATGGCCACCCAATCAAAAAAAGGACCAACATCAAATACTTGACATCAAATATTGTAACAAGCAGTTTACTGGGATAAAGCTAGCAAGCATTCACCAGAATTTAGCACAAACTCCAGTGCCGCAGAGAGAAGATAATACATTTTGGATTAGGTTTAACTTGGAACGCTCAGGTCTGCTTCAGTTGCTGTAGAATGAACTGTTATGGCTGACTCAGAAACTGACAAACTGGACATCTCTGCAAAGTAAAACTTCTAACACACACTGACTAGTACCAGAAGCCCTCTGCAGCTCACTCCAAGGTGTGGAAACTGCTGAAAACACTGAACACTCGTAGCAACATCACAAAAATACTGTCCATCTATTTCCTCGAGTAATTCAGCAAAAACATGACTGCTTTAGGTGAATGTATGAGCACATGGTCCTAACACTACTATGATCTTTTTTGTAATTCCTCTCTAAAAATTGGTTAGCCTTGCTTGCATTAAAAAAACAAACAAACAAACAACAAAATACACAATAAAGCAGCCATTACCACAACTGAGGACAAGAGAGAAAATGAAGATGATGAGGACAACTGAAAACAGCGCAAATCAATAAAGTCACAAATTGGCTGAAATTTTAAGAACCTGAACTAGCATCCTTTGGTTTATCTACCTATGCCTGAGTATTCCAAGCCCACTCACAACACAGAATCTCGCAAAAGGATGAATTCAGATTTCTCAGATGGCATCACAGCCACATTAAAAGCTACATTCAACTTACAACTCCTAATTGTAAGATCTACTCTTCCATGGAGGACTGCTATTAGAAAAATATTAAAAGATACAGTATTTTCCTTTAGGGATACATAGACTATTTTAACTCTTACCTCTTTATCCTTCTTAGTCTTCTTTATTCTCATCTTAATTTTCTTTCCAGTTATCATACTGTAGTTTTCGTTCTTCTTTTTGTTTTTAAAGAACTAAAATAACATCACACATTAGAAAGACTTAAGCTTTGCTTCATTTTGTAATGTTACAAATCTTAAATAAAATTAGTGACAATAATCTTTTTTACTTCCTAACTGTCCAAAATAATGGATACAGGTTTCCCTTTGCTGATGACAAAACTGGTGGTGCTATAGACATTTTAATGACACAACTGATTACACCTTTCAAAGAGAACTATGAAAGGACTTCAAACTCACACAGGCATACCTTGGAAAGCTGGACAGGTCCTGCTTTCTCTCTTTTTTTCTTCTTTTCTTTCTTCTTCATTTTGTTCTCTTTTTTCTGTTTCTACAAGTATATAACATGCTCTTATGTTTACAGACTTACAAAGGTGAAATACAGGAAATCCACAATCAGCTCTCAATATACCAGATAGTTAAGACAGCCACTACTGCTTGCCCTTACCACCACAGAATAGAATCACAGAATCATAGAATGGTTTGGGTTGGAAGGGACCTTCAAGTTCATCTGGTTCCAATCTCCCTGCCATGGGCATGGACATCTTCTACCAGACCAGTTTGCTCAAGGCTCCATCCAACCTGGCCTTGAATACTTCAAGGGCTGAAGCCTCTACAGATTCTCTGGTGAACCTGTTCCAGTGCCTCACCACCCTCCTAGTGAAGAATTTATTCCTAATCTAAACCTAGCTTCTTCCAGTTTAAAGCCATTACTCCTTGTCCTGTCACCACACACCTTTGTAAAATGTCCCTCTCCCCCTATCCTGTAGGTCCCCTTCAAATACTGAAAGGCTGCTATAAGGTCTTCCTAAAGTCTTCTCTTCTCCAGGCTGAACCGCTCCAACTCTCAGCCTGCCTTCACAGGAGAGGGGTTCCAGCCCCTCTTTGTGATTACCTTTGTGGTAATGCAGTGGAGAAGCAACCTTTGAGATCCTGAGGAACAGAAACGGTCTGATGCCTTAGTCTCTTTTGTTTAATGTAACTCCAATATACACAAAAAAAAAAATAAAATCACTGAACAGAAGGTCCTAGTAAAATTAAAAAGAAAAATTAAACCAGCAAGAATCTACTACTCCGTCAATAACTATAAATCATTTCTTCTGACAAATTCTGTAGTTATCAAGATTCCCCATTTCTCTTTCTTTAGGCACTACTACAAATGCTAGCTGGACCAGCAATGGTTGATAAACGCCATGTAAGATGGAATGGTTTCGTCTCTATGTAAATCTGAATCATGCTTTATCGTTACAAAAGGTGAACCCATAGGTTGGCATATACTGGACTGTGCATTGATTTAAATTATTTCTCCTTTAATGCACAGTCCAGTATATGCCAACCTATGGGTTCACCTTTTGTAACGATAAAGCATGATTCAGATTTACACAGAGACGAAACCATTCCATCTTACATGGCATTTATCAAAATATTAAAAACTATTTTCTGTTTGTTAACTAATTTATCTTCACAAATGTTTACCTTTTTGGTGTGTTTTTCTTTATTCTTCTTCTTTGATTTAGACTTAGGAGAATCTAGAATAAAAAAAAAAAAAGAAAAAACCCAACAACAAAAACCCAAGCAAACCTACAAACAACAAAATAAAAAAATCAAATTCATCAAGTTTAGCATTCTGAAAAAGGCTTTTGGTTTTACAGAGAAGGTATATAGAAATGTAACACTTAAGAAGCAAATGCTGTAGTTCACCTGTATGTATTAACACTGGTTTAAACTCTGAGAAAAGCAATACATTAACATACTGCCACTTACTAGTCTAACATGGAAACTGAAAATACCTGATTTACTCAGTGATTACTTACACCAATATATTATATTAATAGAGACAATACTTCTGTCTTCTTTCTATAGCTGTGCTCTCAACAGATGGCAAATACCTATTTCACAGCCAGTGCCTGCTCTCCTTGTGAAATGCAAAGCTTTGGGAATTTTTAGCTATAAAAGTTTTAGTGAATCTCTGAGCATGCAGACTGACAACTAATTTGGATTGATTTTTTTTCCTCAAATACATGTTGCTTGACATGTCTCTGAGATGATCGAGAGTTCTGTCATTGTCACTGTCTGACATTTTAATTATTTTCAGGAATTTTAGAGTGTATCACATAGAAGAAAATTCATTCAAGATGAAAGACTCCGAATATTTCCATACAGATATAAGTATGCTGTTAAACTGTGAAATACATAATCACACATATGAGATCCTGCACTAGATAGCGAATTTTCAGTCAACCCTGATATTAGACTTTCCATCAGGTAAACTCTAGTTCAGTACTAGAGTTCTTCTCAATCATAGTAAAAAAACATTAAAATACACTTCAGCCTTTAGCCTAGCACATTTCATTAGCAAATGGCAATTTAGTCACATTACTTGCAGTGATACCAAGTATTTTGATAAATCGAAACAGTGCAATCTTCATATAATCAGCAATACATTTCCCTCAAGGTCAGAAGAAAAATCTGCCCTTACTTGCAGATAGTATCTACACCAAGTCCTCGAAGTAAGCAGCAGCTTAGTATGGAAAATCTTAACCCTGCAATGCTTGTATATGTGTTCACACTGAACTTGGTCATTGCTCTTAGTAAGATTCATAGAATGGTGTAGGTTGGAAGGGACCTTAGACACCATCTACTTCAATCTCCCCACCATGGGCAGGGACATCTCTCAACTAGATTCACGGGCTCAAGACCTCATCCAACATAGCCTTGCACACCCCTGGGAAGGAGGCATCCCATTCCAGAGTCTTACCACCCTCATACTGATGAACTTCTTCCTAAGATCCAGTCTAAACCTACTCTCCCTCAGCTTAAAACCATTTCCCCCTTGTCCTGTTGGTAGACACCCTTATGCAAAGTCCCTCTCCAGCCTTCCTGTAGGATCCCTTCAGGTACTGGAAGGCAGCTATAAGCTCTCCTTGGAGTCTTCCCTTATCTAGGTTGACAAACTCCAGCTCCCCCAGCCTATCCTCATAAGCAGAGGTGTTCCAGCCCTTGGATCATCTTTGTGGCTCTCCTATGGACTTCCTCCAATAGCTCTCCTTCTTGTGATGGGAACTCCATAACTGGACACAGTATTCAAGTGGAGTCTCACAAGAGCAAAGGGGAAGAATCACCTCTTTTGACCTGCTGACCACAATCCTCTTGATGCAGCCTAGGATACGATTTGCCTTCTGAATCCGGGTTCATGTCTCAGTTGAATGCTTGCAACGTTAAGACTAAACCAAGACTAAATCAAATATTCCAAGTCTGGTCTAGGTAAGTCAGGTGAAATAGAAAAAGCTCTCGTAATCACTATACTTTCAAGAGATAAGAGTTTTAAATATATACAGTATATTGTTATAAAGTAACATTTCTTTGAATGCCAGTTTCTATTCTGAAGTTATTTAAATTAACACAGGAACACTGCACACTGCATACAAAGAGGTATCTTAACACAGCAAGAGGAAAGGTTTGAGAGAAACACTCTCGAACACACAGTATTAGTATTCTAAGTATTCTATTAGTAGAATACTTACTTCTGGTGGTTTAGCCACAGTTAGAATAAGCATTAAATGTTTCCAGGAGAGCTATCAGAACTAGTAAGCATCATGTGAACTCATGGAGTTAGCTTACCTCGGCTACTTGAGGAAGGTGATCTTGATGACGAGCGTGATGAGGAGGAAGAAGTAGACGTGGTGCTAGAAGACGATGAAGATGAAATGGATGATGATCTGCTTCTACTGCGTTTTCGTTTCCTTTTTTCTTTTCCTTAGGATAACACAAGGCAACAGTGACAAGCATGCCAGTAATTATGGTCCACAAAAAAAACTCTTCAGAGAGGTTACACCTCTATTTTGAGGAACTGGTGGGATTTTTATTCACTCTTCTAGTCCATCATGGTCTATTACGGTCAGCAAGTGACAATGCTTGACATCAGAGTCAAACATCGCAACTGATGTACACACACACCATAGTACTAAAACAGATTAGCAATTAGCATTGCCTACCTCGGACTTTCATCTCTTCTCGTGAAGTTGCACAGAGTGTCCTGTTTTTTTCATCCTTCCCGTTATCCATATCTAGTGAGAGTCAAAAATACATTCGATAGCATCATTTCCAAAAGATTTGGAGAGGGGAGCGGTGTGGTGGGGAAGAGTAACGCGGAGACAGAGGAAACCAGCAAGACCTTTTAAGGGCAGCCCCACCACCACTCCTATCAAACTGCATCAGCTATGGTGAAGTGCAAACGTAAACTATGCTCTTTATGAATCAGGAACGTGAAGACGAAACCCTGTTTTCGTGTCACGATCGACGATGCCGCCAAGTGCGGGGTCATGTTTTTCTTTTTGCCACAGCACCGCACTGCAGGCTACCTGTGAATCACAGGATCCCGCCCTGCGAGGCGGCAGAGGAAGGCCTGCAGGCTCGGCACGGCCTGCACCGCCAAGAGCGCTCCGATCCAGCTGCCCGACCTGCGCCTGCACTCATCCATCCATCCGTCCAGCTGTGGCCGGACACCTGTCCCGCCGTCAGCCCACGGTCCAGTAGGGGCTCCCCCGCCGGCCGTGCCGTGCCGGGCCAGGGCGGTCCGAGCCGACCTATGCCGTGCCGAGCCACTGACGGGCGAACAGATGCGTACGACATTTTCTGGGGGAAGGCGGGCTCCCACCTGCTCCCCACAGCAGAGTAGTAACCCCCTGCACCACCCACCCCGAGAGAGGGGTGGCCGCTACAGCTCCGCTTCCTTCCCCACCAAAAGCGCTTACCAAAAGCGAGCCTGGGCCCCGTTATGCACAGCTAGCAACCCGGAAGCGCTGCTCGCTTCCTGCCTGGTGAGCCGGCGGAGGAGGATGGGAGGTTGTGCGGTCTGTATCCGGCGTTCGGCTGGTCCGTACGGTATCCGGTGTTCGGCTGGTCCGTGCGGTACCCGGCGTTCGGCTGGTCCGTGCGGTATCCGGCGTTCGGCTGGTCTGTACGGTATCCGGTGTTCGGCTGGTCCGTGCGGTACCCGGCGTTCGGCTGGTCCGTGCGGTATCCGGCGTTCGGCTGGTCTGTACGCCGCCGGCAGCTTTCTGTGAGACTGAGGGCTGCTAGACGCCCTCGTCCTTCTTCGCGCATGGGTGGCCGCCCAGGGGCCCTGCCGGCCCCCACCACTCCAAAGCCCTGGGGCTTCTGTCCCGTGCTACCGCCTTAGTCGGGCACCTCCTGCTGTTATCTAAGTGAAACCGTGTTTGAGTAAATGCCATAGTTATAATGACACTGTTTAAGTTAGAGTTAAATATACTGCATTAGTCTTCTAAGCAGGACTATTGATCGCGGGGTTCATTGTGTTAAGTCTGGTTACTTTGTTTAAACGGCGCCTGCCTTGCTAGAGGCTGTGACCCTAAGAGGAATGTGAAGACTGGTAAGAAGGGAACATCCTCGCCAGAAGGCACCAAGAGGTGGGTAACTGCCAAAGAAGCCAGAGGTCTGCATAAGTCTGTGGTGACTGGAGGAAGAGTAAAGACAGCAGGGGAGATCAGGAGCACTGACTCAAGTCAGGCCAAAAAAGAGTTGCCTCCCACAACTACAAAGAGCATGCATCACCTCAGCCAAGGCGAGTCTGCCCCTCTGCTGTTGTGAGACCCTATCTAGTGGAGCAGTGTGTGTCCAGCTTTGGAGCCTTCAACACAAGAAGGATATGGATCTGTTGGAGAGTATCCAGAGTGGGGCTAAAGCACCTCTCCTATGAGGACAAGCTGAGGGAGATTAGTCTGTTCAGCCTGGAGAAGAGAAAGCTCTGGGGAGACCTTATAGCAGCTTTCCAGTACCCGAAGAGGGCTACAGGAAAGATGGAGAGTGACTCCTTAAAGGGCCTATGGTGACAGAGCAAGGGGCAATGGTTTTGAACTAGACGAGGGTAAATTTAGATTAGACATTAGAAAGAAGTTGTTTACTATGAGGGTGGTGAGACACTAGAACAGGTTGTCCAGAGAAGTTGTGGACGCCTCATCCCTAGAAGCATTTAAGACCAGGCTGGATGAGACCATGAGCAACCTCATCTAGTAGGAGATATCCCTGGCCATGGCAGAGGGGTTGGAACTAGATGACCTTTAAGGTCCCATCCCACTCAAGCCATTCTACATTGATGATGATAATGTATGTAGTTAGTGGGGCTAATCTAAATAGAAATAACCAATCACAAAAGTGATGCCAATTGTTAGCAAATTGATAGAAATTTAAGTGGGATTTTGCTAATCACATAGTAAGATAAATACATGACAGCTCCTTGGAGAGGTGTGCTAGCTCCGGGGAACTGCCACACATGAAACAAAACACCTCTGCTCTGCCTGTATGCATTGGTGTGTCGCACACAGGGAAATGATGCTGCTATTTGGGTAACGCTTCAAGAGAGGGGACACAAGCCCAAAGAGGCACACACCTGCCCTCCACACTGAGTTGGAATGAGAGCTTTGAAGCCTTTACTCACTCTTGCCTGCAACTGAAGCCAAACTTATTTATTCCATGTACCTGTTCAGAATAATGAACAGCCCTTGCCACAGGAGCCCTTTCCCAACAAGGCCTGTTTGTTCTTCCTAGGATCTGCTCTTCACATTTCCCTTGCCAGCACGGCCATTACCTTTGGTTGGTGCTGCCCTCCTGTTCAGCTCTGCAATTAGCCCAAATGCATGTGGCACAGTGTGTGGAATTCCCACAGCTCTCAAGGAGCAGCTCTGCGTGAGCCATGTCCTGCTGTGGCTCCTACAATGAAGACCCCTTTCCTTAACCCAGGCTCCCCCTGCCATCCTGTTGTTGGTACACATGTACACAGCCCTTCTGCATGTCTTTATCTCCACACATGCAGATGTGAGTCAAGCAGAGCTGGCTGTAAATCAACTAAGAGACCCTGACTCCTGCCCTGGGACCTCATTTCCCACCCCCTTGCAGTGTGAAAGCTGCTCTCACACTGCCTGCAGCAGCACAGCACTAAGGCTTTCCATCACCTTCACCCTGCATGCCATGTTTATGGTGCTGGGACACTTCATGGCACTGAGTGGGTGTTTGAGTTCTTGCAGCAGAGCAGGAGTCAGATGCTCACATTTTCCCCAGGCTGATTTCTAACACTTTGGGCTTAATCCTGCCAAGTTTTCCAGTCCCATTCTAAAATAGCATGTTCTCAAGCATAAAATAACCATGGGATACTGAAATGATTCCTCTGTTACTAGCCTGAACTGAAACAAATCCAACCTCAGCTGAATCAACCCTGCTCCAAACAGAAATAATATCCTTGTTTGATTCTGATTCCCTCAGACCTGAGGGATCTTTATATGATTTAGCTTAACTTCGAATTTACTGAACTTCTATGTGCAGCTGCTTTACAACATTCAAGTATAACCCAAAATATCTGTGAATCACATTGATTCTTAATCTATAGCAGTGTCGGCTTATTTTTTATCGTAAAAGCAATTTGGGGTGCAAATATCCAGTACTCTATATCCTTCTTAAAAACCTTGCTTAACAGGAATATATGCCACACTCACTCCAGAAGGATGGTAAAATTATTTATTCTTACATTAGTTTATGTGTGCAGTGATAACATTTGGCTAGAAAAAAATGCCTGTATTATAGTAAGAGATATTCAAACAACTACAAACTGTCAATAAATACATTAAAAACATTTTGAATGCTGATGTAGAAATACCCTGTTTTAATTTTTTTTAAATTTACCCAGTACAGTATTATTGAAAAGTTTTTTTGGTGTTTTTCATGCAACATTAAAATTCTTCCTGATAATTCATGCTATACAACATTTTTTCTTCGTTAGGAATGGGATGAAATTTTAAATCCTCTTTGCAAGTAGCAAAAATGGCTGAAAATTTTAACATAAATCTCTCAACTGTTGTAATAAAAGATTCAAGAAGATTGTCTTTAAAAAGAACCAACTTCCTCAACTAATTCTTTATAAAAACAGGTGGTATTTCAAAAGGGATGTTTTCATCATCCAGGATGAATCATTTGTGCTTCAGAATTTTAAAAGGAATACTCATGGCAAAAGCCTCAACCCAGCTGGTAAGTAGAGGAGAAACTGCAGTATGGACTGGCTAAAACCAAACATGCTTTCATAATCTGTCCAGAAACACACAAAACACTTATCCACATAACTATGCTGTCACCTATTCTAATAATTAGAAATGTAGTTGTAATGATACTTTGCTCTTTTCATGCTGAAAATTCTCCACAAACATTAAGTAGTCCTAATGCTCCTGCAAGTATTATTATCCCCATTTGACACTTGGGGTGGTGGAGGTGGAGAGGGCTGGCAATTTGCCAGGATACAGACTGCATCTTTTCTTTCTTGCTTCCCTTGATTTTCCAAGTTCTTTATCAATTTCTGTATTTTACACTCAGCATACTGGAGAGTCCCAGTGGGAGCTTTCCAGTAATTATTAGTGGTTATTATGCAAGTGGTGCTGTTTTGAAAGTGAATCATTACAAATATTAAAGTAATAACTGATATGAAGTCCATGTCCAAAGCTTGGGATTGATATCCTAGAATGCCACAGCATTTTCAAACCAAGCTTGCTTTTTTCTGAAACAAAGCGTTAGGGACATGCAGATGAATTCTCTCTGTTGTACAGCCAAAATTACTGTTGAAGTCAGCCGTGGCTGTACAAAAGAATAAAATCTGCTCCTAACCATCTGTCCCTGGGAACACAGAAAGCCCCTACAGTGGTCCAGTACATCTTGACCTCATACAACCAAAAGCTCAAAACAAAAATTTCAGATGTGCTAACTTACCATATGGTACAGAGAGATAATATTTGTGTCTGAATTATGTTCTAGGAACTCTGTGGGAAAGTAAGTGTCTAGCAATGAGACTGCAGATATAAAACGTGGTATTTTGCCTTTGTCTTAGTGTCAGTCCCCAAATTGTGTTATTTCAGTTGATATCAATATCCTGCACAGAAAGGGCATTTTTGATTTTGCCACATTTGCCCTCTTGAATTTTTCACCTTGTACTTTGTGGTCTGTGCACTGTTTTGATTTTTATCCTGCCTAGTTTACTCTAGTCTAAACCTACCTTAGTTTCTTGCTGTCTTTTGGCAAGCTTTGGGTTTGCTCTGCCAGTGGACGGCAGGAGCAATGGATAGTCTTGCAGTATTTCACTACCTGATCTGTGTGAGATTCTGTCACTTGTAATAACAAAATTACTGAGTGTGCAAAAATTACATCTCTCTTGCAGGCACCCAAAAGGCTTTAAAAAGGCACATGTATTCTTTGCCACTTGTTCCTCAGCACCTGATCTTGGTGGTTTTAGTGTGTCTTCATTAAACCTCGCACAGCACACACGTTCCCTTGGGAGGAACTTGGAATAATAATTAAGATCTTCAGATATATAAGATCTTCAGATATATTTCATAGCGGCTGTTACTCAACTGCTGTCTCACCTTTTAACAAATGCCAGAGCTGCATTACCTGTGAGAACTAGGATCTTATGGCAACCTAGTCCATTTTCCTCCTCCTTCTTCAAATACCTCCATTTCTAGCAGAGGAGAACAGTTACATGGGCCTTTTCTCAAGCAGATATCCAAAGCTCTTCCTGTCTTCTCTAGAGTTGGTAGACCAGAAAACATCTCTTTTGTGCAGATTGGGGAGCAAAAGTACAGGAGTTTTGCCACCCTTCTTCCAGCAATGCGGCCAAGAGCTGGCCAGTCTGGCCAAGTACCCTGCTTCTGGTTGTGCCCTGAGAGGTGAGAAGTGCCTATGGCTTCTTTTAGCTTCAGCTGGGGACTGTGGATGTTTATGACCAGTGGAAATCTGTCCCAAGGCACTAGGCAGGAATGGAAAGGACATAACAAAGCTATTGTCACCTGGGGATACTCTATATAGCTGAAATACCTGGCTAGAAAAGTAAGAGACATTAGCATATTCCAATTAAAAAAAAAAAAAAAAGAGAAAAAAAGAAGGGAAAGGCAGGTGTTTTCCCTCCCTGACTGGAACCATTCTTCCTGCTTCAAAAATCCAGGAGGTGAAAGGATCAAGATACGTTGATTCAAATGTACTAAAGTTGAAAGCTTCACTTTCAGACGGGTCATGGCTTCACTTCTGCATGGGGGACAGGAGCCCACAGGCCTGCTTGGGCTCCAAGGGGGCTTACTGGAGGAGTCATTGATTGGTGATTGAAACCAAGCATTCCCTCCAGCCTGGACTGAGCCAAGTCTGGATTTAATGCATGTTCACATCAAATTGGACTCCTAGCTGTCTTAAAAATGCAGTCTTGCAAAAAGAGATTAAAAAAGGAAAGGCTGATGTTTGGGCAACTCATTGTCTGTTACGCAGTCCAAAAGCTTTGAAACATTACTAGCTTGACTAGTGGCAAATCACTATTGCATGGCTGGTAGTGACCAAGAAAGCATTTCTTACTGGTTAAAGCAGTTGCACTGATGGGGCCCGCTTTTCACAATTCTTCCAGATCGGATAAATCCACCACCACTTTCAAAAACAGAGTGTCGTCTCTGATGTAGGTGTTCTTTGTGTTCTCCAAGACCGCGTGTGAAACGAAGCGTGGACATCCAGAGGCAATATTCATTTCTCCATCTGGCCTTTTGAAACTGCTGCTATTGGGGTCAGCTCTAAACACTTCCACAATGTGATTTTTTTTTGCACTTTGGTCCAAAAGCATAAGTGTAACTTTTTGCTTGAAAGGCCACAGTAGCAGCGAGTCAAACTCCCCTCTCATCACTACGAAGTAGAGAGAGACATGTGTTCCTTTTCCTGAGCCATCCCCGTTCAGGTAGGCTCTTGCGCATAACCTGTACCCACAGCGGCTGGTGTAAAAGGGCTGGCTGAATATGGAGAGGACACGGCCTTCCACTGCTTCTTTTTTCTTCATCCTGTAGTCCGTGATTTTCCAGATTAATTTCCCATTGTAGCACGTGCCTTCCAAAAGCTTAAATCGTTCTTCATTTTTATTAAGCTGTGCTTTGTGAATATTGATCTGGAGATCATGTTTGCTGGACTGATCTTCCAAAACAACTAGGGAAGGGGTAGAAGGGAAAAAGAAATTTAAAAAAACAGAGAGAGAAAGGCAAAGAGGAACATTGGGTGAAATAAATCTGTCAGAGCTCTGTGTACAAAGAGCAACCAGGCTTGAGTTGACAATACTGAACTACTCTAGTCTGAGTATAATATAGGCTGGTAACTAGTGTTACTACAGCTGTTAATTTTTTTCAGTTGTAATTGCAGCTTGTAGTTGAATAAGGAAATTCAGTAACTACGAACTGGATGTAATGCTTGTCTATGGACAGTATCACTGCCTACATCACAGCACACCAGCATGATCAGAGCCAGCTCTCTGGCCAGATTTCTCCTGCAGCTCTACAGGAATACAGGAATTCATTGTGGAGCAGGGGAAGGCAGGAGGATGCAGCATGCATGTAAAACCACAGATTGGTCTCATAAAATGAGAAGAAAACACTTTCTAGCCAAGAGTTGCAACTGACTGACTGAAGCATGAAAGCCTCTACCTAGCCACCAGTAAATCAGCAAAAATCCCACACCCATGCAGAAAAGAACTGAAAGTCCCTACACACCCAAGCGCTGGTCATATGTCTCCATCAGGGCAATTGTCTGTTTTACATTTTCAATTGTGTCAAACAAAGGCCTCAAGTCTAATTTGCTTTGTTGCTGGTTTGCCATCTGTATTAGCTGTTTCACTTGTGATTCCAGGCGTGCAGACTTATCCAGGTGACTGGCCAGAGCCTTCCCAGTTCATACCATTGGAAGAGGGTGGAAGCAGAGACAAAAGATATTCATAAAATCAGCCATTTGAAATAAAATAAAGAAGCCTTTGGCATATTAACCATATCAACTAGTCCATTCAACAGTTGTCTGCTGGCTTAAGAATGTATTCAAATGCTCCTTCATAACCGATTCCATGTTTATTGACCAAGAATCCACTCATTACTCAGATCCATTTGCAATCCATCACCTCATTCAACTGATTATTCAAATTTACATTTTTATATTTGCCATGGGGATCTGGACATGAGGATTTTTACAATACCTTTTGCCCAGATCTGATATCCAACCTTGTTAATTGATTAAAGAGAAGACAACACTATATTGTAAAAAAACCAAGAAGGGCATATGAAACATATGGGAAATTTGTTATTGTCCTGGTATCAGTGACAACTCTTACTGCATAAATATATTTCAGGATGCAAGGAAGCAACTAGTAAAAAGGCAAAATAAATGTCTCACCTGTGTGCTTACCATCAAGTTGCTATTTTTACCAAACAGTTGTGTAAACTGCCGGAATTCTTTCTCACACTTTTTAATGGCCTCTGCTAGCTGCTGGATTTTAATCTCTTTACATTCCAGGCTCTTATATAGATCAGATATCTACAGATAGAAAAGAAACCAGGAAAAATGCTAAGGCACACCAAAATACACAACAATTAAATTAAAACATATGTGACTGCATAAAAGAAAGTGGAAAAGTTTACAATGCAAAGCCTTTTACTTAGCTAGATAAAGGACTACTTAATGTACAGTTTGTGGATAAGCACTGGCAACAGCTGAGTGCAAGCTAATCATACTCTTTAATAGATCTCTGTGGCAACAAGTGCAAAGAGACTCATATCTCTCAACCTCATCATGATGATCCACTTGGCTCTATAGTAGGATAATACATACTTAACGGCACGTGTGCATGTGTGTTTCCCTGTGCATATATGTATATATGCATGCATATTTTAGTTTTTTTCCTCTACTGAGGTCTAACCAGTAAAAGAAGTAAGTCAGTAAGGGATATTAATTCCAAAACAAGTTGTAACACTTTGGAGCATTTATTTTTAGCATAAACAAGCAAAAGAGCAAGACAATCATCAGTTTGGACGCATTGACCTTAGTACAATTTGGCATACATCCAGTGTCACCTGCTGAGAGCTGCAGAAATGATTGTGCGTGGAGAGGTGCTCTGCACTATTCTGTGCTACCTCTACAGAGTGGGTGACCTGGGCATTTAAAAGCTCCTTTTTGGAGTAATCTGACTGGACACTGAAACTGTAAAATACTTTATCTCCAAACCTTGTATCCACTGTAAGCAGAGACTGAAAACAAGTGAGATGAGCAATGGCAACGAGCCTCCCACCATACTCAGTGGAGACTAGACATGTCTGAGCACAGGGAGGTTTCTATCTGATTGACTGACTTCACTAGAAGAGATTATTCTGACTTCTGAGTCATTGAAAGACAATAAAAATAATCTTTTAAAATGTAGCTGACCCAAACCAGGTAACAAATGTCAAATCTCATATCATCCTCCAACCAGCCAAGAACTGCTGAAGAGTGTTTGCTAAATCTGACTTACCTGTTCTTCCAGCCGGGAGTTCTTGTCTAAAATCTGCAGCATGTGCTCCCTCAGGGCACTGTTTTCATGTTCAGCAAGTTTCCCTCTTTTAACCTTAGTGACGCAAATGGGGAAGTGAAAGAATACAATAATAAGATATGCACATTTTTTGAAGCTGATAGTGAAAAATTTATTGATGCAAGCATTTAAAATGTGCTCTGAAAGTGAGGGAATGGCAGTCCTGATTCTCAAGTACAGGATCTTAGCCAACACTAGAAATGGTTGTGAAAGAAAAAAACTAGTGATTATGATTAACTGCTCCAGCTGGTTTGAGAAACAAATTCCAGTCCCAGTGCAAATAAGATCCATAAAACTGTACCTTTGCAAGACAGCCATACTGCTTATATGGGCAGTCCACTTCTGCCTCAGGACAAACCATGTGGTGTTTGTCAATCTGCAGATATTAACAAAGAAACTTGCAATGAAATGAATACTAAGTAACTTGCCACACTGATAACATCTGAATGCCTGCATAAAGGATGAGCAAAGATCAGTGTCATGGTCCCACCAATCACATAAACAGGGAAATGAGTATTCAGAGTCAATAAGCAAGCCAGATACTTTTCCAGACTGCCAAGATGCCAATGGTTGCGGTAACCAAATACTTTCTTTATCAAATGGGACATATCATAGAAGCATAGAATTGCCTGATTGGAAAAGACCAACCACAACCTAACATCTCCCAGTACGTAATTGTTAGACCATGTCCCTAAGCACCTTATCCAAACATTTTTTTAAACACCTCCAGGGTTGGTGACTCCACTACCCTGGGAAGCCCTTAGGTCCATTTTATGACCAAACAATGAAGTTTTATTGGCATGGGCCAATGTGGTCTGCAACATAACTTTCAGTTGTAATAAACATGTGTGATTTGCTGAATCACAGTACATGAGAAAAATAATAGTACCTCTTTTTTCAGAATAATTTGTGAACAGTTTCGGAGACAAGGCACAGGGTAATCAGGACAGTCATTTTCTTCATGATTCTGGGGAAAAAGAAGCAAACAAGGCAACAGTTTGCATTTCTGTATAGTAGTATATGTAAAGGAAGACATGCAAAAAGTAATTCCAAACATACGTGTGCAAAGCCCCACATCACACTGCCCTTCATCAGAGAACAACAGTAGTTGGCATTATTTAAAGCACATTTATTATACTTTCTCCTTCAGCTATTCAGCAAAATTTTGATTCAGGAGTTGTTAAGCCACATTGCAATGCTGGAAACTTTTCACTCAGCAACACTAAGAGGAAGCATACACGATGGATTCCCAGGAAATGCTTTTAAATCTTACCTTTATGTTAATTAACACCACATATTTATTACAGTACTGGCACATTTCTTCTCGAAATTTACAGTGCTGGCTTAAATGCTCTTTTAGGTCTTTCCGAAGAATTTGTTCACAACATCCATCATTAGTGCATTGCACACTTTCAAACAAACACTGCTGAAGATGCTCCTGCAATGTGCCACAGCAAATTAAACCCCAACATATTTCATTGCATCTGCAGACCCACACAACATTCATCAGCTTGGTAACAAACAAAACTTCAAATACTTCTTCCTCCATAAACTTTCTCCTTTTCCAAGTTCCAAACTAAAGTGAAGAGTCCTTCGTATGACTGCCAATTTTCATGCAATTGACATACCAAGGAAAGGCCCAAATGGCCATTATGTCTTGAAAAGTTTTCTTGAATCAACCATCACATGGCACTTAAACATACAGAAGGTATGTATAGATGCTGTGGGTATACTAACGCTACATAAAGCAAGTGGTTCTTATTAAACAAATAACCTAAGGCAATGCTGGAACAAGCTAACAGAATATTTTGAGCTAAAGCACAATCTGTGTACATAAACCAGACTGCTACAGTAGCTTTGAATTCTGAAGACAATCGCTGCAATTTAGCTTATCAGGAATACACAGAGTTCACATGAAAATCAAAGGCTCCAAAATCTGGTCAAACTGACCTGATATCGTCCCAGAATTATTTTTGAATTGCAGTCAGGAGTGTTTTTGCAAAACACGTGCAAGTTGAGGACCTCTCTTTTACAGCAGTTGTCTTTGAACACCTGTAAATGATGCAAACCAGTCTTCATATGCAGCCACATAGAATGTTATAAAGAATATAAAAAAGCAGACCATCACAACAAATCTTTCAAGCACATAAATGTAGACTCCATAATTTTTTAGTATGGTTCTTGATAATTCATACTGAAAATGTGTACTTAAAAAAAAATTAAACATATATGAATTTTATAACTAGCATAGTGCCAGCAGGTTAGTAGCTCACGAGCTACAAAACCACTGCCAGAGCCTGCCTGTATCCAGAAGAAAGCAGCTGGAGCTAACAGGGCCCCAAAGCCAAACTATCTCTGTGTGTGGTCCTCCCAAGTTCAAGCAGTGCAGTGCAGTGCACGGTTTGGGATGGAGATATCCCTTCTATAGACTCTAGGAAACACCATCTTTCCCAATTGTTTATGCAGAAGCAAATTAAGCCCTCAGAGCAAAACTTCCAGACTTATTTAGAGATCCTCATGTAAGGAACATCACAAAGGTGATCACTATTGCACTACTGGATCAAAACTTGCAGAATGTAGAAGACAGCAAATGAAAACCAAAAATCTGATTGCAATTTCCTGTCAGGAGTAGAAAAGAGAGAAAGGTTCTGGCAGGACCAAGTCTGCAGCATACTTTCAAGTATTGGCATATAATTAAGGACAAATGAGTGAATCACAAATATAAAATTACAGAGATAAAAATATCAATAGTTTGCAAAATAAGAAGCAGGAATTTATCATGTCCTCTGAAAAGTTTCCCAAAAGTAAATTAAGTCTGCAAGGTCAATAAGATATAATGCAATGGGTTAAGGCAGCAAATTATAACAAAGTGAAAACAATCAAATAAAGGAGTCAGGGCACTAAAAAGGCACTTTTTCACTAAAAAAGACATCTGATGACTAGGGAGCATTTAAAACTTTCTGAAATTCTTTGGCATTTTACTGAAAATACAAAGGACTACAATAAAATAACTTCACAACATGAGGTATAAAAATAAAGCTTTAGCTATACATCTATACTTTCTCTCTAGGAGAGTATCATGAATATGCTTCTTCCCTTAGCATAATTTCAGAGACAAAAGCTGCTCTGCCCTGAGGACTAACAGAATAAAAGCCATCTTCTTCTCATCTGTCTTGTTTTCTTCCATGCAGATGTTGACTGCTGAAGCGATACTACAGCCACTTACCTCATGCATTTTTATTGTTTCTTTGTCAACAGGACAGGTGGGTACTGCATTCAGCTCTCTAGATTAAAGAAAGAGTCATGTTAACCCACAGAAAATTTGATTTGTTTTATGAAATTGGGCTATGCTAGAATCTGACTGTGGCTAGATATCATAATAAACACTCTCATCTGGTAACCACACAGCCAAATTGTGCCCACAGCAATAAGAAGGCACTAGCTGCAACAGTAAATATGTAAGAGAAAGCAGAGTTTGTCCTATGAGTGTTAATAAGATGGTTTTAATTACGAGGACTTTGTACCTCTCTGGCCATCTGCTGCTCACAAATGTCATATCTGAAAAACTCCTGTTGTATGCATTAAACCCAGTCTTTGCCTAGTGCAAGTTACACCAGTAAAAGAAGATCCAGTGGCTTCTGTCTTAAAAGGCTTCTGGAATTCCTACGGCAAAGGATAGGAAAACACTTCTTGAGGCAGTGCAAAAGTGCAAAAGGAAGGCAACCCAGAGAGAGAAAGCAGAAAACATGAGGCATCAAAAATTAATAAGAGGTAAATGGCAACATCTATCCACATAAACAGGCTCCTCTGCAACCTCCTCAGGCCACACCCTGCTCTTGGGTACAACAAACAGTATGTAATCTGTTTCCAGACAGGTCTGCAGGATAAATTTATATCTGCAGGTAAATCCCAAGAGAATGGAAGTCAGCAGCCTTGTGATCTGACTGTAGTACCAGGTAACACTAATTTCAGTTTCATAACCCCAGTAAAATAATTGAAATTATGCAGAAGGAAATTAAAATAGCTTAATCTAAACCACCAGTGCCAATACCATGAGAAATTAATGTAACAAATTAATCTGAACAGCACAATGCTAGACAGACAGATTGAAACAGTTTTCGTCAGAAAAGCTTTCATCAGCAATTTCTTTACACTGACTTCCCTGCAGTTACTCAAGTACTCATCTCTGGCACCAGATAAAGCCTTTAAAGACACCTTCAAAACACTTAGCCTGCAGTCATTTTATTCAACAGTCTATTGTCACTTTCAGTGTTTTATCAGATCAGTACTGTGATTTTGGCATTTCTGCTGATTTATAGAAGATATTGCCCTATTTTTAGAAGGGGGAGCACAGGGAGCTTGCAGATGCAGGTGGAGTTTGTACTGACCTCAAAGAAATAATGCACTGCTGGCAAAATCGGTGCCCGCATCCCGTCTGGTGGGGATTGTGAAGCACGAGGTGGCAGTAGGCACACTTGTACCTGTCTTCTAAGGTTTCAACAAAGTTGTAGTCAGCATCAGGCTCGAAGTCAAGAGAGATGGCACTGGCAGAGTTCTGGCGCATGAAGATGCCCGAAAGAGCATTGGGTTCGTCACAGGCCATGGGAGCTGCACTGAGAACACAGGAAGAATCCCTTCAAGTATTCACCAGCTGCCACACTGCCTCAGCTACTGCTTGCAGCAGGCTGCCCTTGCAGGAGGGTTGTCATCTACAGAAGGATGTGACGAGTTTTGGAGGGAACTCTGGCATCAACTATGGAAAACAGTGAAGTGCTCAGAGAACCACAAAGCAGTGGTTATAAAAAATGCATTAAAGCACACCTCTTTGAAAAGAGACTCGCTAACTGAAAATTGTTCCACAGAACAGAGATCTTGATGGGGCTTTGTCAGTTTTGGGTTTGCTGGGGTTTTTTTAAGTTTTGTTTGTTTGTTTGTTTTTGTTACCATTTTCTTACAGCAACTCTCGGTCTCAAAAAAACTACAAGAGTCACAGACATGGTTAGGGAAAGCAGAGGCCAAGTCTTGGCCGTAATGTCTGCCAGGAAAGTCTACACTTAATACAGAGCCCACCCACATGAATTCACAATTTCACTGCACTGGTTCAAGCAGGAGGTAGCTTTGTGGTTCACAGCAAGGAGCACAGAAAAAAAAGGCAAGGGGATTTTACCTTCAGTTTAGGTGTTCCATGAGTCAAAGTCTCTTAACTTGACATCTTTCTTTTTCCTGTTGATCACTCATTTACAGTAGTAAACTCTAATACTGTTTTTTCAACATTTTACTTAATTATGTGCAGGTTTTTGAGTGTATTAATCCTGCCTGAAAGAAGCAATGTGGGGAAAAAAAAGAAAGAAAGAAAAGCAAGACTGCAATCAGAATTGTGATGTTAATTTTTTCTTTCAACCTACCTAGGCTCATACAAAGCACAGGAATGCAATGTTAATTTTATAATTGGAAAAACTAGAAATATTTGTTTCTAGATAAAGTCATAAACCTTGAGATTTGCTACCAATCCCTCAATCTTGCAGTAATTCTTTTTCAAGTAGCTCTAGACCTAGAGCTGCTCTGGTTTTCACTTCTTGTGTGCTTGCATTCAGAAGTTATTTTTTCCTTACAGGATGTGTATAAAAAGCACAACGTACCTGAGGTCTCAAGATTGTTTTAGGGTGAAAGTGTCCAATTTTATAGCTGTGCTGTGGGGTGCTAGTTCTCTGTGTGCATCATCCACCCTGTCAGTCACTTGAGTCACTCTTCCTGGCATCGGCACCTCTCTGAGAGCTCTGACTCAGCTTCTGTAAGGTCATCCAGGGTATCTGCTGCAGGGCCAACACATCATCATTAATAACCTTGCAGCTGGCACAAAATAGCGTGCCAGGTACTGACATGCTGCTCTGCCTCACTGCTGCAGGGATTCCTGTCCCACAAAACCAGTGATTAGTGCTGTGCTACGCACAGCTTATGCACTGCCATGGACCACCTTAGGCTTCAGAAAGTAACATCCATTTTCCCTTCTACTTTAATATCCTATACTGAATGAAGAAATCCTGCAAACAGATAAAGTACCTGATTCAAAACCAAGCCAAAACATTTAACTAGAAGAGATGTGTTTCACAGCAAACATTAACGTTCTCCTGTAACTCAGAACCCTCATCCATGCTTGTACACAGCTTGTAAGAGCCTTTCTGCTCTCCACCAGGCTGAATGTCAGACTTAACTCCAGCACAACTGATCATCTAACATTGGTAACCCACAGGACTACAAGCCATAATCACATACCAGGCATAAAGACTTATTATTCCAAATGGAATTTGCAAATTACCCTGTTTGGTCTCTCCAATGCCTTCTGCTTCAAACCAGAGATGACTGTTCCTGGTCTTCCTTTCATTTTTAAACAGCTATCTTTTTCTCCTCTGAAAATGGGGTTCCTGCTTCTCTTATGCTTAGTAAGGAGCGGTTCTACCTTTTTTCCTCACATCAACCAGAGACACCAAAGCACAGCCTGAGGGATTACCAGCCTCATGCCTGGGCTGCCTCAGTAGCAGATGCCAGCAGCAGAGTGTGCCTGATGCTTCAAAGGCAGATGGTGAGCTGTCACCATTAACTTCTACAGCACAGACTACCAACAGGACAAATTACCTGCAAATTCATTCAGACGCAGCTGGTGAGGACCCCAAAACTGTCCTCTCCCATTTTTATGGCATCCAATTTCCTGAGGATTCCAGGACTTATACCATCTGATGGTATAGTTTAGAAGTTAGTACCACACATTAAAAACGAATAAAAATTCATGTTTTACCTATGTTGCCTTTAAGGGTTTACCTTAACTCCAGCAGTACTTCCAGCTGGAGTGAACAATGTTACAGATGTTTTAGGCCACAAAGTTATGGAATGCATCAAGAATAAACAGTCAAACAGTCAACAGCCCAAAATCTCAACCAGAAACTCCTTCAGAGCTCTTGCCGCTCATTAAATCAACCACATTCTTTCCCAGCTCTTTCTGTGAGGAGTGGCTCTGCTGTGGTACTGCCTTCCAACTCTCTTGCTGAAATGAGAGACTTTTGTCTCCTTAAATGCCTTCATGATGCACCCAAGCCAGATCCCATGCCTAAAAATAGAGATTCTTGGCATCTCCATGAAAGCTCCTCCTCCACCTCAGCCTTGCTCAGTGGTGTGTTGCACAGCTGAGGACATCTCAGGACACAGGAAGGAGCACTTGAGGTGAAAAGCAATTCCTGCCTGCCTGCTGAGAGGGCAGAACAGAGACCCCTGGGTGCCCAGAAGACTGAGGACCACTGCCAGTTTTGCAGGAGATTTGCAGCTATTTTGCCCCAGGAGAGGGCTTGTGGATGGGTAAAGACCCAAGGCAGAGAGGTGCCTGTGTGAATCAGCTGGGGAGATGTGCTCAGTTGAGCCAAGAAACATCAGCTCTGTGCCAGACCTACTGCCAGCCAGCACTCAGCAGGCTGAGTCTCCAAACCATCACAGGCAGTGTGTTGTAATTCCCATCTCAGCACCCACTGATCAAGTTGGATTGCAGAAGCTCTTTTTTTACAGCCTGCTTCCAGTGCCTGTGCCCATGCTCTCTGAAGTGAAACAAAAGGGAAACCATCAGGAGAAAAAGTGCCTTTTTTGTGACAGCAAGAGCATGTCAGCAGTTAACTGAATCCATTTCCTGATGATGCTAATAGCTGCCCAGCTAGCAGAGGAGGTACACTTTCACTTTTGCCTATTCACAGCTAGCAGCAACGGTAAGATGCACTTTCTCTGCACACACTGCAATTTTTCAGCATGTGTTGTGTGAACTGTTTTAAAATACTAGAGAGCAGCAGACCCATACTGCATAATGATACTCTTGTGGCAGATGCACAAAACAGGCAGCAAATGGATGTTCACTGCAACTCCACTGTAACAGCGTACACAAAACCCCCCACCCAATCTATGGACACGGAAAATCTACATGTCAAAAGAAATGGATTTCCATATAGTTTGCTGATGACATGAAACTGGGAGGGGTGGCTGATACACTGGAAGGCTGAGATGCCATCCAATGAGATTTGGACAGGCTGGAGAGCTGGGTGAAGGGGAACTCGATCAAGTTCAATAAGGACAAGTACAGAGTTCTGCATCTAGGGAGAAATAACACCAGGCACCAGTACAGACTGGGGATCATCCTGCTGGAAAGCAGCTCCATGGAGAAAGACTTAGTCCTAGTAGAGGTCCTAGTAGACAGTAAGTTATCTGTGGGACAACAATGTGCCTTTGTGGCCAAGAGGACCAACGTCATCCTGGGGTGCATCAAGAAAAGTGTGTCCAGCAGGTTTAGGGAGGATCTCCTCCCCCTCTACTCTGCCCTGGTGAGACCCCACCTGGAAAACTGTATTCAGTTTTTGGGCTCCCCAGTTCAAGATAGACAGGGAGATACTGGAGAGAGTCCAATGGAGAGCTACAATAATGATTAGGGGACTTGAACATCTCTTATATGAATAAAGACTGAGAGAACTGGGGCCCTTTCGTCTTGAGAAGGCTGAGAGGGGATTTTATTAATGTTTATAAATCTCTGAGGGGTGGGCATCAAGATAAAAGTGCCAGGCTCTTTTCAGTGGTGCCCAGTAATAGGGAGAGGAACAATGGTTATAAATTGGAACACAGCAAGTTCCACCTCAGCAACTGTGAGGGTGGTGGAGCACTGGAACAGGCTGCCCAGAGAGGCTGTGGAGTCTCCTTCTCTGAAGACTTTCAAAACTCACCTGGATGCATTCCTGTGTGACCTACTCTAGATGATGCTACTTTGGCAATGCAGTGCTGGACTAGATGATGTCTAGAGGTTCCTCCCAACCCTTAATATTCTATGATTCTATACTGAAATAAACTGAGTTAATTCTAACTTCACATAGAAGAGCAGTTAGAAGAGCATAGAAGCTAAGCCCTATAAACAACTATAGAAGAGTGAGCGCACAATGGCAGCACAGTCTAAAGAGCTCCCAGTTCCACCTTCCCATTATTTCAGCATCCCATCCTTGCCCATACCAACTGCAGCAACAACCAAAACATTTCTGGAACAACTCTTTATATAAAGGTGTTGTTTGCTTTAACCTCACTGGAAATGATCCAAGGGGGAGAATTTTCTCTAAAAAAATAAACTTCCTTAAATGTGGGCTATCCTGGTTTAGCTACCACCACAGCAAATGGAGCCCAGAAGCTTTCCATTGAAATGCTCCATAGTTAGCATGTTTTAACATTCAGAAACTGAAAAAGGCATGAGCAGAACATGATAATAAGGAGAAAAATCAGGATGGACATGAAATTACAGTAACATTTTTAAAGCCATGTTCAAACAGTTCCCTTCCAGCAGCACTGCTGCCTGTCTATGGAGCCAGCAGTCAGAATGGAGAGGTGTACAATGCTGATATCACACTGAACTATTGTGGACAGATTAACATTTTTTTAACAACACAACTATACTTACTGCACACAGAGAAAGTTATCCCTATAACATGATTGCTCTTTTTAAAGATACTGCGTTTTCCTGTTTTCTTTCATGCAAAGCCAAGCCAAGTTGCAGAGGAGAACTATGTCAGACATTGTCACCAATCTGGTCATCACACACAGACAAGAAGACAGAATCCTTGGTCCTGCTGTCCAGCAAATAGGGGCTGAGAGGAGGCCTTCTGACAGGTTTGCAGTGTGAGGGGAGGGTAACACTCGGAGAGCCTCCCGGGCCAGGGTATTGCTCACTAAAAAGCACTATGATTGCTTCCTTCCTTACCATGCTTCCATGAAACATATACAACATGGCTTAAAACAAAAGTTACACGCTTGCACTCCTATACACCTAGCTCTAGTTCAGCTTTACTGCTTTGCCCTAAGGCACTTGGTAGGGACACATCTTAGAAGATACCCTGTTCCTCCCTGTAATAATATATATATATATATATATATATTTAATATTTAATATTTCTGGTGGTGGTAACTTCAGACATTGCTGTAACTTATTTACTTATAAGTAAATAACTTATTTAAGTTATATTCTAAGTAAGTACTTATAAGTTACTGCTGTAACTTATTTACAAAGTATATTTATAGGTTCTGTTATTCAGTTGTGGGTATACACTCTACATACAAGGAATATGAAGACAGTTAAATGATTTAAGCACAAATCTGAGAATTTAAATTGGAAATAAAGGTGCTGCAATCTGCAGTTTCCCACAAGGGGGATTCTGTAGCAAATTAGCTGGCTACTCATGGCTTGCTCCACTGTCTGGTACCTTCCCAGATGCTGTGACTATAATTCAAGTGGCTCTTGGCTCGGAGGGGGCTAAGGAGCCTCTCTCCTCTTGTGCCCAGTTCATGGGCTGCAGCAGTGAAGCTCTTCTGGGATTCAGTTCTCTCAGGGCTTTTGCCCTTTCTGCCTCTGGCACAGGGTTCTCAGAGTATTGGTTGCCTTCGTCCAGGTGCAAAGCCCAGGTGTGGTTTGGCTGTTAGGACAAGCTCTTCAGCTGCAATTCTGGCAGCATTTGGCTCTTGTTGCTTGCTTGTTGAGAAGGCAGCAAATTGCCTACCTTCTTGGCTGGTTTAAACACTGTCCAAAGACAATGTCCTTTGGTAACAGAGAAACCTGATAACTGAACCCATAGGATGGGGCATATCCAAACATGGCCAGGGGCACACACAGTTCACAGGCGTGTTACAAGGTTAGTTACATGTGCTACACATTTACCTGGACCATCTCGACCCCAGGAAGTGTCCAGGTTTGCACATTCACATGTGTTTAACTCATTGTCTGGGTTAGGGCATGTTTTGGGGTTTGTGCCTTCAGGACACTCCCTTGGAAAATTATCTGCCTTTTATGGTGCATCAGAACTGTAAGCCTGTTTTAGTCACAGTGGGGAAAGTTTGCTGAAATTTGGAGCTTTAAGACCAGTTCATTTCACTGGGAGCTGCCAGGCAGAAATATTGTGGAGTGGAACATAACTTGCATTAAAATAACCTTCTCCAAGCTGATTTATAAGCTAGGTAGATGAGCTGCCTGCAGTATTTTTGAATTAAAATAACAAAGTTACATGATTTACTACTAATATAAAATCCTCCACACACAGAAAAAAACTCACAAACCCAAACAAAACCACCAGCACCACCCCCACCAAAACCAAACAAACACAAACAAACAAACAAAACAAACAAAAAACCCACTACAGTTTGCAGACAAGAAATATATGGAATCATAGAATTGTTTGGGTTGGAAGGGATCTTCAAAAGTCATCTTGTCCAACCCCTCTCCAGTGAGCAGGGACATCTTCAACTAAACCAGGTTGCTCAGATCTCTGTCATTCATCCCAGGAATGTTTCCAGGGATGTGATTTTTACCACCTCTCTGGGCAACATGTTCCAGTGTCCTGTTCCCTTTTCACCCTCACTGTAAAAATATTCTTCCTTATCTATTCTGAATCTACCTTATTTAGTTTAAAACCTCATCCTGTCACAACACGCCCTGCTAAGAAGTCTGTCCCCATCTTTCTTATGGGCCCCCTTTAAGCACAGAAAGGCTGAAATAAGGCTTTCTCTTCTCCAGGCTGAACAACCCCAATTCTCTCAGCCTGTCCTCATAACAGAGGCATTCCAGCCTTTGATCATTTTTGAGGTTCTCCTCTGGAACCACTCCATTGAAACTAGACTTCATCTTTTCTTTCTTTTTTTTCTTTTTTTAAAGATTTAGATTACGACACAGATAGATTTTAAAAACGTTTTTTAAAAGTTGCACTTTTACAGCTAACAAAGTGTGTCTGGTGCTGAAGTAGGTTTGACTTTACAGCCAGCTTGCGTATTTGCTACATATACTGTTTCCCCTGGATCACCTAACCATTCACTAATTTTGTGTTATCAAGAAATCTCTCTAACCAATACAATACTGTAGAGGAATATGGAAAACTTTTGCCTTAAAATAATCTCATCCACAGAGGGAAAAGAACTTTATTCCCATCACTTCTGTAGCAGTGCCTGGATATTTTACCACCTTCCTGACCGTCAACAGAACTTTGGGTAAGAAGGCACTACCACTCACCCCTACAACATCACGGCACTGCTTTGCTGGTTCAGGGCGTGAGCTCGGTTCCTGAGGTGTATCAGGGTCTGCAACCTTCCCTCAGTGCAGCCCTGCACCATTCATATCCCCACATGCCACAGCTCACACCTGAAGAGCCCTTCAGAGATGAGAAACAGTTCTAGCTAAATTAGGCTCCTGCCAGCATTAATGAGACACATTTTGGTAAAGCCATACCTGAAAAATGCAGCTGGTCCTCAATGGGGAGAAAATGAGAGAGAGCAAGAGAGAGAGTGCACCAGTGTAAGCACTGTGGTTAAAACAACAGTACCAGAATTTTAAAACAGCAAGGGAGTGGAAATTCCCCAGTATAGCTTTGAAAAGATCATGTCTGAAAATGTTTTAAAAGTGTTATGACAAAAGGCAAACCATTGAGAGGTATTTTCCTTTACCACTGCTGTAGGGACTGTGGATTTTACCACTGGGAGCAACACAAGGTTTCCAAGAACTTTTGTCACTGTATTTGCCCAAGATACAATGGTGAGTGATGTGACCAAAATAAAAACACACAGCAACAGGAAACAGATAAAGGACATAAGGAAAACCCAGGTCCAGCCCCATGAATGCCTCTGTAGTAGTCCTAGCAGGTCCAGCTGGACCCACTTGATGCAGGAAGCAAAGTGATGACGGCTTGTGGAGGAAACAGCACCAGCCTGGTCACAGAGCAGCTGCACTAACTCACACTGCAGGCTGCATGGGCACTTTGCATTGAACCAGAATTCTCCAGCTGAGATAAAATCCATTTTGAGAGCATAAATATTTATATTTGGGGTTGTAATAATTTAAGTGGCCACAAATCCTAATAATTTTGTAGCCTAAACTTAGTTGCACACATGAGATTCCTGGCAGCCTTCATCTCCACTAACTCTGTGCCAGTCTCCTTCCCCAGACCAAAATGTGCTGTTCTAACAGCAGTTCCGTGGGCTCCATCTCTATCCCCACTCTCTCCTTACTCTCCTCTGCCCCCTTCCCTGGCTTTCTAGTCTCTCTTTCCCTCCCCCCTGCCCCCAATGTAAGGTATCTTATTTTCTATAAAAGCTTTAAAGTCTCCTGTTATTTAAAATCCTACTTTCCCAAAGAAAGCTCCTTTCTAGATTGTAGTAAATACAACATATATCCTCTTTAGCCTTTCTCCTTTAAGTAAGCTTTCTCCCAGAGCATTTATACCTTATTTCAATTTTCATCTCCCCTCCCAAGAGACATCTCAACCTACTGCATGTTTTCTTGAACCCTCTCTGAACCTTCTGGAACAGATAAGTCATTGCCACAGTGGTCAAGGGAAAGGCATCAATCTGAAGGCATGCTGCTGCTTTATGGGACCAATTACGGTTTCATCAGGAGGAGGAAGTGCTGCAGAAATCATAGTGTTCTGTGAGCACAGCTCCAGGAAGCACCATCTGCTTCTGGGAAGCACTGGGGGAAACCCCAAATGGAGAAGCTGAGTAGGAGAAGGATCTTAATTTTAAACAATTTCACTATACAGATGAGTAGAGAGTAATAGGCTTCTGTTACTGTTTGTGGGCAGCCCTCCATCTCTTCCAGTACCAACTGCAGTGCTGAAATCCTGACCAAGTTTCTAGCAGAATCAAGGAGATGAAGACAGGTGAAAAGAGACAGCAATAGAATTTAGGAAACAGGAAAAAAGACAGGCACAACAGCAACATAAAGAAACAATAGTTACTAAAAAGAAGCAAGAATAAGGGATGGGGGGAAAAGGGTTGTAATTCTTTTTTCTTTTAGTGCATTTGAGCCAAAGTGAAGTCCTCAGTTTTCTTAACAAATAATAGACCATTACACATTTTGCAGAACTAGGTCTTCGACACTTTCTACTTTACATCTCCTGTCCTGCCCCAAGGGAGACACTATCAAGTACTTCAGTTGTATTGATCATTGTCAATTTAGCCATGCAGGCATAAAAGAATCTTGAGTTTTATTTTCCGCATCCCCTTTGACTTAGTCTTACTGAAGAATTTAATCATTATGTATACAGAAACCTATGAATCAACTCAGTGGTTATTAATCTGAATTACTAGGAGGAACTCAAATTTTGCTAAGGCTGACCACTCTCTTCTTCTGACATGTTGCCTCATTCCACAAGCAAATGACTGCCCCTGCAGCAGTCTCAGGAATTCACAAGTTCAGTGGACTTTGCTCTAATGCACACATATATTTAACACCATATGGACACTTACTCTTTTCTTGTCACAGTCCTCACTGAAAAGGTAACTGCTAATGTCAAATTTCAAATGC
This sequence comes from Indicator indicator, assembly GCF_027791375.1. Classification (NCBI taxonomy): domain Eukaryota; kingdom Metazoa; phylum Chordata; class Aves; order Piciformes; family Indicatoridae; genus Indicator; species Indicator indicator. The sequence goes on along the minus strand of NC_072011.1, from coordinate 51,484,155 downwards.
TGCTGGGGGCCCCATGAACTTGCTGTTAGGAAAGCAGTGTCAGCAAAGATAGTCACCATTTTCTTTTCTCCAAAAACCAGGGGAAAGGAGGTGTTCTTAAGAAGTTCTTCCCCATGACATCAAACAGGACAGGCTGGAGATTTGTGGAGGTCTGAACTGGAAGTGGTGTTTTCATGTGGCCCCTTCTCTAAATACCACCTGCAATTGAAAGTGGTGCTGCTGCCCATCTGTGTACATGGCTGCAGCCAGGCAAAAATGCAGCTGCACAGCAAGCCCTACCACTGGCACAATCCTGGATGAGTACCAAGAGCAAGGCACAGAGATCTGCCTCTTTTGGAATCAGCTGAGATGCCTTGTAAGAATGATGCTAAACGTAACATGGGCAGCATCCAACTTCACTCTTATCATTGGCATCAGTTTCAGCTTTATTGCTCCTAGCAGTGAACACCACCACTGTTTTCAGTGACCTCAAGATGCATCTCAGGGCATCACCAAGGTCCACGTTCATAATTCCTCAGTAAAACCTTGTGCCACAGCAGCTTTTAATGCCAATGACAGTGACACAGACAAATAGACAAGGTGTTTTGTTGTTTGGGGTTTTTTTTTTCTTTGTTTGTGGGGGTGGTTTTGGGGTTTTTTTGGTTGGTTGGTTGGTTTTTGGGTTTTGGTTTGTTTGTTTGGGTTTATTTGCCTTTGTAGATAGTGCCCAGTAGTACATGGATACAGCAGGCGAGACTGAAAACATTGTGTGTCTCACAGTGACAACTTCAGGAAAATCTGCTTTGCAGACTATTCCTCTCCTTGAGGTTTGGTTAGTCATTAGGTGGCTTTGTGTAACAATAACAACAACAAACTCCCCAACTTCTACATTTCCATACCATCTTCTATAAAATAAGCACACAGTAACATATGTGCCTTTAGGAAATCCCTGTATGCAAATGTCAGTGTATTATGTACAAAATGCTGCTTTTCAGGCCACCCCATCTCCCCAAGGCAAATACACTTAATTATAGAGCACTCTAGGCTGTCTGGGATGTCCACCATCAAAGCCACTGTAGTTTAGGTGCAGACAGTTTCTCACACACTTGTTTATTTGATGCAAGACAGAGCTTGCATAAAGAGGGAGCTATGGAAATTCTTACATTCTTATTATCAGTACATATGACTCAAGTTTCCTCACCTTCCTGAGCCCAGCCACACACTGGAGTAAAGAGGTTACCTTCCTTTCTTGAGGGAAGAGGATGCAACAACTGCACACTGCAGACCAAACTGATACAGATCAGGGACTAAGAATGTAACAGCATGAATATTAACTCTTCACAGTCATTTGCCATGGAACTTGGATTGAAAAGGACCAGAAATCAAAACAAGAAGTTCAAAAGTCCTCACAGCATCTCAGGGCCCAGACCCATGGGTGTGCTGGTAGTAAGATCCTGCAGCAGTGCCCTCAGATTGGCAGGTTACTCCAGGTATGCTGCTAAACACTGATGAAAACAATATGTCTGCAAGATGAAAGAAACTACCTGTATCACTGCAGCCATCTTCAACAGCCTCAAGATGATCAAAAGTACAAGGAAAGTTACAAATCTACTGGCTATAGCCAGCCCATATTCCACTTAGGTCCATAACTTTCAACTCTCTCTCAGGCTTGAAGTGTTAGATCCTTACAATGTCTCATCAACTTCTGCTTCATGTCTCTACCCAATACAGTATTTCTTATCCACTTAATTAAAACTCTTGTCCATCGTCATCATGCTCTGGTTTCTAAACACTCATTTCTCTTGAAATGCAATCTTTTACGTATTTATTTACTCAAGGTGCTGCTGCAGGGATGATTTTTCTAAGCCACAGCTATGGTCACATCACCTCTCTGTCCCTTCACTTCCCCACTGCACCAAAACCTCTTGACTTTCAAGGCCTGTTTTTTTGTCTCCTGCATCCCATCTAATGATTTGAAGGGTGGGTTTCATCTCTGGCCAACAGGCTCCACCACCTCCTTGTTATGTATTTGAGCAGCAAGTGCATACTGACAGGGTAGGGTTTTTTTGAAGGATATTGGTAGACTACTTCAAATCTCTCCTGTTAAATCTTCTTTAAGAAGTAGTGGGAACAGCAGGCTTCTGACTGTCTCACTGGTCTGGGGGCTTGCACTGTCTCCTATTGCTCTTGCACACAGGTGTGTACCTCCCTCCTGACTTGAACAATAAATCCCCTTCAGCCAAGGGCACCAATTTTGTCCCCTGTTTGCACAGCTCCCAGCACATCAGAGTCCTCACCCATGGCAAATGCTTCTCCACATGACAGAAACAAAAAAAATAATCAAAGCTAACAGCAAATCCTGGGTGTACACAGGTCCACCACGGCTCACACAAAGATCAAAAGCAATGATGCAATGCCGTCCTCACATAAAGCAAAATGCAATGCAATATCAGCCAGGCCAATTCCTGCACAGGAGCATCCCAGAATGCCTTAGTTTTATGTTCTTCATTAAATCTGCACACTCTGTGCACGATCAGTGGGGGTGGTTTAAAAATATGACCGTGTTACTGCTACCAATCTGGAGACATGCCTGACCTGAACATACCCAGCTACTTTTAGCACATCACTGTGCTCCTTTCAGCCAGCCCCTAGTCATAAAACGGAAGTTGTGAGGAAAGTTGTTCTTGGCTGGCACCGGGAACACACAGGCCAGATAACAATAGGCAAAGCAATTCATGAAGTACAACAATAGGAGCTCTCCATTTTTCCTTCTAAATCTTAAGAGTGTTGACAGCACTTGTCCAAAGCCTATTGCTTCAGCCTGCTCCCAGGGCACTCTTAACGGGGAAAGCCACAGGAGTGCCTGAGTCTCTCTCCACACACAGAGGGGAAAATCCCTTCTCCCAAAAGCATTCAACTGACACCAGCAGGGATACTTGTTACAGTTCCCTTAAATTTAACAAGATCAGAGGAGCTGTAAAGACCAGACTGCTCTATCCTAGCAGCCCCTGCTTCTTTGTTTCCCTCTCAGCCTACGCGGCGTTCACTGGGCCTACGTTCCTGTACAGCATGGCCGGGGGAAGGAGGCGTTGATGCAGCCGTTCGTGAGAGGAGCTCACGCAGGCAGCAGCTGGGCTCAGCTCTCTAGACCACAGGACAGCTCTAGCATCGTGTGATGAGGGCTCCATTCACACCAGCGCAGAACTCCAGAGGGCATCAAGTTCAAGTATTCACACATTTTGGGTTTTCCAGCCAAAATGCGCAGCACAGCCCTGCCCCTTGAGCAGAGGGGGCAAGAAGAGCCTGCACAGCAGTGGCACCCACCGCCTGCGGCCTTCTGCCAACCCACCGCCATCGATGGCACCCGAGGCCGGGGCCGCGCTCGGCCAGCACCGACTGCCGCAGCCTGGGAGCCCCGCGCAGACCCAGCCCCGCTCCCCGCCTCCGCTCCGCCTCGGCACCTGCCGGGCCCGGCCCCGCCGTGACTCCCGCAGCCCTGGCACCTCCCGCACCCCCCGCCGCACCTGTACTGGCGCTCACTGCCCTCCAGGCGGGGCCCGTGGCGGGACCGCGGTGGCCGCCGCCGAGGTGCCAAGAGCTGCGGGGCCGCTTCTGTCTTGAGCGAGGCGAGGCTCCGGGCGCGGCGGCGGCGGGGCGGGGGGCGCGGCGAGGAAGCGCAAGTGCCACCGCCCCTCGCTGCTGCCACCGCCCCTGCGGGCAGGAGCCGCTTTCGGTTTCATGGCAACCCCCGAGCGGGAAGACACCAGTCCGAGGGACAGCACCGCGCGGCTCGGGGCGCCGTCGGCGTTCCCAGGCTGGAAATGAATAAAGCGCGGTGATCTCCTCAACAACGGCATCGCTGCTTCAAGTCCAAGATTTTGGCTCCGGGTCCCGTGTCTGAAGGAGTCTCCGCAGCAGCCACTCCTCGTCGCCGCCTGGTCAGGGCTCACCGCAGGGCTATGGAGCCCCCGCAGCGCCCTGGAGGATTTATTAAACCCCGGACAGAAGCCCTCCACGGGTCATGCTCACGGTTAGGTTTCCAGGGGAGGCCAACGAGAGACCCCGGCGTGGAGCACTTGCTGCCTTGGAAGGATCAGCGGACTTTACCCACTCCTCCTGCAGGCAACACGCTCCACTCCATCTCTGCCTGCCTGGAGTACAGTCAGTCTGTTTTGTTATTTACACCTACGGCACTGGAACAACAAAACAAAGCCCATGCTACATACACGAAGAACACAGATATGAGTCATTACCACATGCCAGTATAATTTGCCAATTACTCAAGACATACCGCAGGGCGCTTTACTACAGACCACGCAGACACCCTCCAACCAACAAAGCTCATGAAGGTGTTCTGCCGCTCACTCCCCATCACCAACTGCTGCACTTTGTTCCGTCTTTCACATTAAACCACTTCTAGGACAGTCTCTAAGAAAAAATACATGCTAACACATGCAGTAAGGCTGGTGAGAAAGAAACAATTGGGCTGTCTTATCTGGACTGTCTTAAGATGAGCTCTAGAAATAAAAGGAATGTTTCTGAAAGATTCTTCTGGTAAAATGACTCACACTTGCCACTCCCAAGGGTGTCAGTCCATATTGCACTGATTCTGGGAGTGCAGCAAATGTATAGAGGCCATGACTACAGCAGAGAACTTTTCAAAATATTCCCTCTTACAAAAAGCAAAGACTTCCCCCCCCTTCTGGGATTAATTAATCAGGATCAATTAATTAATCCTGATTAGTCTGGTTACTACTTTTCCAGGAGGTTCACAGAAACATCTGTCAGAATAACTGTCATTAGTTTTTTATAAGTAAATATTTATAAAACATAAATGGTTTATTTGGAGATGGAATTGTGTTCCCAAGATGCATGTTTGCTGCACTCATGATCCTCTTACTGCAGAACATTGTACTTCCTGGCAATGGAGCTTTGTGGTGACAAAATTCTGTCCAAAAAATCATCAAATATCAGCATGCTAGCATTATTTCTAGAACCTCAACTCTTAGGATTCAGTGAGAGTAACAGGAGGCCTGGTTTGCATTAAGACAAAGTCATCTCCCTGGAGCAGCAGTAGAGATCACAGTCCCTGAATCCGAGAGATTCCTTTTGGGATGCTCCAAGGAAAAACTTTCAAGTCAGTAACAGATAAAAGGATTGATTGTGTTGCACGTAGTTGTTTCAGTGTACAAAGCTACACTGAAAAAGAACAAATGATGCAACTGTGGAGCAGTAGCCTTCACTAGTGGTGAAAAAGCAGCTTTTTTCCTCCATGAAGCTGTACTTTAGTATCAAGGATGTTTGATACCATTGCCCTTACATTTTGCTGCTCCTCCTTGCCTAAGTGAGTGTAAGTGGTGTTAAAAGACTTTGTTTGCCCTTTACACCATACATACAATTTCCTGTGATCTTAAAGCAGATGTTTGTGATGGTGCCTGCTCTGACCTCACTCGGAGAAGGACACATTGAAGTTTAGCTGTTTCAAACTCAGGAAAAAGGTAGAGGTTCACCACATTTATTAAAACTACAATGCTGTATTCAATTGCAATTGACAGTACACCATTTTGTGCTGGAGCTATGACAGCTTCCTCTGCATTCTGAAATGCACATCTAAGCAAACAATTTCAAAGATACTTGTCTTTGCCCTGGCAACCACATTTCTGCCCAATGTCATCTTTAACTTCACTCTATTCCTGAGCAAGACACAACATAGTACTAGTAACCCTCATCCTAAACGCTCCTCTAAACTCTACAATTCTACTCTAACCCTACACAAACTCCCACAGATCTAAGCTACTGGTTTGTGTTCTGTTTTCTACAAACCATGAGGTTTCCAGAATGAACACGTATTTTAAAATCCCAATACTATAAAAGAGGCAACTGTAATTCCTTTTGCTCACAATCAACTCTTAAGACAAAGTAAACTGCTTTACTATAATGTGCAACGTTTAGTGATTGTTTTATTAATGAAGAAATACCTGCTTAACTTCATACCCATTCTTATTTAAAGTGCAACAATTAAATGTGATAGTTCTTGTACATCCATGTTTTCCAAGTGCTGTTCCTAAAAGACACGTTGTTCAGATTATGCCTTGTATTTGTAAAATGTCATTTTTAAAGTACCATTTTGCTTTATTAACTAAAATAAACTGTACAAAAAGCTGTAGAGTTACATTAGCTTTGAACAATGTAGAATACATGTTCTCTGCCAAACTTTAGTGTGCAAACATTTTACATTTTTTTTAAAGTGACAAAATTAAGCCAACCTTGAAGTCAGAGTTCATTACTACATTACAAAACAGGAGACAGATATGGCAAAAAAAAATTCCCCACTGAAATCAACACCATTGTATAATTTTATTTCTAATTCTTAAAAAAATATAAATGAATTTAGAAGAGAATTACAGTATAAGGGCCCTAACATCAGACCATTACAAGGTACATAAAAATAGAGGACACAGATTTCTTTGAAACTTTAATCCTTTAAGCAGCAAGCATATCACTCTCCAGGCAAACACTGCTTAAAACAAACCCTACCGCCCAAACCAGGACGTGCAAACTGTATGCACATATTCTGCAAAGCACACAATAAAGACATTTTGTTATGTACATACTTTAGTACTACAAATGCTAGGAGCTCCCTACTGTGTGCTACAGTGTATGCAAATTAAGAAATACTACCCATCTCTGACACCCACCCCCCCCTTCAAATACAGCACCTTTGCCCAGTTGTAGAATACTTAAACAAGATCAAATGGAATTACAATGTACTGAACAGTTTTCTAGCAGTTGGCAGTGGCCAACTGTACTGCAACACCCAACATTCTGCATACTGAAGTCTATTGACAAGAGACAAGACAAAAATTAGCAAAAGGTACAACACACACACTGGGGAAACTCAATACTAAATAAAAATAAAATAGGAAAAATAAAAAACAAATCCTGGAGACGTATCTTACCACTATTAACAATTAAACCAAGATACTCAGGACATCAAAATGTACCAGATCGGTTTTGTACTGGTTTTAAAGTTTGGACAGCAGCCAGATTTGTGTGTGAGCATGGGGGGACACTTGTGACCACAGAATCCTCAGTGTTTGTTTCACAATGCTGCTTTCATTAGATGAGAGGTCATCTGATACACACATAGTGGTTAAGCATCTACTCTGCTGCAAAAGAAAATTTGCAAGAATGACCTTTTGTATGAGACCTCAGTACACCAGTGAAAGCTGTTGGGGAAGAAAAAAAAAATCTCTCAAGTTTATCTGAAAATATTTTTAAGTGAAGAACTAAACCATAATTATTATTATAATTATTGAATATTTGTGATATATTCAAGGTGAGGCTCAATGGGGCTCTGGGCAACCTGATCTAGTTGAGGATGCCCCTGCTTTGTGCAGAAGGGGTTTGAACTAGATGACCTTTGAAGGTCCCTTCCAACCCAGACCATTCTATGATTCTATAATAGTCAACACTTTAACTGCAATTCAGGTCACAACTACCCAACTTTAATGCTAGAAATAGGCTCTGATGCTAAAGAGCTTCCCTTTACACATAAAGACTGTAGCCACCTGCTACACTGATCATTACACCATCCAGTTTATCTGTGAAAAATCCAAGGGAGAGCAAATTCTACTTTCAAACAATCTCAATTTAGTCAAGGGCAAATCTAGTTAATAACAGAATGGATTGAAAAGTACTTTCAAACATCATTTTGGCTAGAAGCAAAATTAATTTCCTAAATAGCAGGGCAGTCAACAAGAATGTTACTACACAGTCAAGAATGCAGTATTTTTCAATAGCTTGATTCACATTCAAACAGTGCTACTCAAGTTTTGTAGCCTGATTTGAAGGCTAGAGGCATCTACTTTTAAAAAAGAAAAAAAGCCACAAAACAAACCCACCCCCAAACCACTGCTGGGCATAAAACAAGGTTTCAGACAAAAATTTGGAAACAATAATACTCAAACACAGATTTAGTCAATAAAACAAAAGAAAGGAAAAATCCACAACAGCCTCAACCCAGCTAATCAGCTCTGCCAAAAATAGCAGAAATCAGAGATAATCATTTAACAGAAGACTGGGCTGGCAGCAGGTAACTCTACTGCCACAATATCCTGCTATCAACATCAACCTCTCTACTTCCATCATGAATTCTTAGGCAAGATATCCTAACATAACACAAATTGAAAACAGTCGAAATTCTACTGTACTTAAAAGGATTAGTGGAAAACCAAAATTAAATTAACGGTTCTTGCTGTATGTTTCCTCTCCTCTCCTCCCCCTAGGTAGAAGTGACTGCCTCTCTCTACCCCACAAGATATTGCAGCAGGAAACTGGACTCATATTTTAACTTGAATAGAACACATGTGAGATTTAATAGGTTTGGTACAATAGCTCACTGAGTCTTCAGAATACTCTTTCAGAGGAGTATTTAATAAGACAGTACCTTTTTAAAGAAGTTTTAGGAAGAACAAGAAGAGAAGAAAACTACATTTTACAAGTGCATGAAATGCTTCTACTGTTATTTAAACAGGGACAAAAATTCTGAACCTAAGGCCATTATTCTTTTGCACTAAAAGGTAAAAAGAAAAATTTTAAACAAATTCACACACACAAAAAACCCCAACACTACATTTAAGTCTCCTACAATATTACCTATTCCTAGATTTGCCAGACTACTCTCCTGTAGTTAGATGTTTGACTACAAAGAATTGTAATAAAATAAATAGAGTAAAAATCAGTTAAACAAAATCTTGGTGTGTTGAACATTTATTCATTTAAGAAGTTAGCTTCCTTCAACAGTTACTCGTATAGAGGAGGGCTGTATTGTAGGCATTATTCTGCTGTACATGTCTTCGACATAAAAATATTTTTATACAGGCGGTCATTCATGTGGTTCTGTCATTAGCTTGCTCCTCTGCAGAACTGGTCTGACACCTGTGAAGGCTTGCTTTTTTCTCCCCTTCATTGTTTGGAAAAAAAAAAAGTACATTGATAGATTTTTTTCAAATGTAGGAGTTAACATAATTCTGCTTATTTCTTCAGTGCAGCGTGGACTGAGATTCTGTCTGAATTCCAATAAGCGAGGGTGGCTGCTGGCCGCTGACGGTGGTTAACACTGGCCTTGGGTTGAGACGAGGAGGCATGGAATTAGCTGGGCGGATGAGTGGTGGGGGAGGCTGGTTTAGAGTCGGCCTTGGCTGAATAAACCGTGCCTGCTGTTGGAGTGGGGGAGGCTGACGATGGAGAGCAGGAGCAGCAGGAAGCGCTGGACGAAGTAATGGGGGCGGCTGATTTAAAGCTGCCATGGGAGCGGTAGGCGCTGGAGCAGGTGCCTGTGCTGGAGGTGAAGGGCCTAAACACTGAGTGGCCAGAGTGCTTTGTGCCTGCACAAAGGACAAAGACAAGACTGCATGAACAGCCATCCCAGCCACAATGCCATGCAGTTGGGCTGCCACTGTCCACTACACAGGAAACAGCATTTTAAGGAAACAAAACAAAAACCTCAGAAGTTACTGAAAAGAAATCACCAACCAAAACATTATAGACAACAGAACTAAAATATTTACAAAGCAAGAGTCTTCTTCTAGAACAAGAACTGCATTTTAACAATAAATAATGATCATCATTATGAAAGGTGCTGTCCTGCTCCCAGCTGGTTAATGACACTGGCTGAAGTTCTATGCAAGCTCATCATCATTCTTTAGAATGCAGTTTGCCACTCCACACCAGTTAACCTTACATGATATCACTAAATAAAATGCTGTTCCTCAACCCATGCTTACTTATTTCTGGTACACAAAACACACCTCATCTTCTTCATCAGTGCTCTTCCCTGATGGCACATTAGCAGTATTTTTTGTGTCCTCCCCTAAAGCAGAAGCATCACCATTAGAAGCCAGGGTTCCTTGTTCCGCTTCCCATTCCTGCAATACCTCCTCTAAGTTAAACCGACGCCTGTAGTTTACAAAGAAGTTCTTCACTTGGCCAACAGTCTTGTTGCCAATTACATCTGCAATAGCTTGAAAATCTTTACCATATTTTCGGACACCTGGAAGGCAAAGTAAATAACATAGCTGTGAAGAATCAGTCAGGCACAGCTACGTGTGATGTATTCATAGAGAGAACCTATGGGACCTCCAAGTGAAGGACTCACTACTTAGGAGGAGTTAACAGCTAAGAGAAGGCCTCAGTTTCCATTAAAACAAAACAAATTTTAATTGCACAGCCATCAACATACAAATCAAGAACTTTATTAAAAGATCATTACCCACTCTTCTTAAAGATCCTGGCTTATTCACCAAGCCTCCCAACCTAAAACCAGGGACAAAGTGTTTTAGTGTGCGTACAGCAAGGGCAGAAGCCCCAAATTAATTCAAGACAGGAGAGGGAGGATGACTGAGCATGTGTGTACAGCTGTAAATAGGGTGTTACAGGCTGAGTTTTAACCTGCTGTTATTCAAAACCATCCTGCCTCATGACAGCTTCAAAATGAAAGTGCTGGCTGGAGCAAAGTATTACGGGGCTCAAAGTTCACAATGTAATGTGAGAGGCTTCCTCTTCCTGTTGCTGCTTTTGAGTTCTGGGGTTTTTGGGTGTTGGCTCTCTTCCAGTGAGATGGCAGCAGGACAGGGAGGGATGGGGAGTAGCTCCCTGGCTTGGGATTTTAGCTCACTTGCTTATGATTGCTGCTGGTGCTTTCTGCTGTGCTTTTTCTGCAAATAGGCTAAGATAAAAAGTTTTACTGAGCAAATACCCAATTATCTCAACCCAGAAGTCTTTTTTTATGTGTGTTGCTTTTCCCTCACTTGTGTTGTAGGGAAAATGCTGCATTAAACTAAGACATGGGGTATAACACTAGAAATGTCAAGCCACAAACACTGACAGCTTCTGCATGTTCCCTTCATGCTGCCTGCACACAAATATTTGTGTCCTGTGCAGCAGGAGTGGCACAGGGCAGTTGCTACTGGACCGAGCACAGGGCAGAACATCAGGGCACAGTTCCATAAGTCACATTCCTGTACTTGCAATATGCTCCACTGAGACTACAAAGAGCAATTGGCAAGCAGTCACCTGACAAAGTATTTTTAACACTTTCACCATTTGAGCTGGGTAGAAGAATCTGGGATTTGGGGACAATGACCTTGGAGAATGCAAGTAAATAAAAGCTATTGGTGTCATTTACAAGACAGTCCAGCACAAGCCTCCAGGATCAGCAAGAAGTCAATGACAGAACATCTTTGCATCATTCTTTTCATTCATCTTCATATTGGTGTCAGTAGGTCAATTTTGTTTACAAGCACTTCACAATACTTCATAGGGAAATCCACATACGTACTACTTAAAATTTTAAAACTACATGCAAAAAACTTGAGTGCAGCACTCCATAGTTTGTAACCTAAAATTGGAATGATAAGCTGAAGTTTATTGATTTTTTTCTCTGTTGTATTTAGAGTTTGGATCCAGTTTCTTCTCTCTCCTGCTTAAGAAAACAAAATTTCAAACTCTCCAGCATCCCAGAAAACAGCTTTTAGCTGCACAAAGTATATTTTTGATCACAAGTGTCTAAAGGTTTGGAGACTGAAAGAAATAAACCAGTTTTATTCCAGACTGAGTAAAAAAAAAGACTCATTTTTTGTTCTCAGCTATGCATGAGTGAATTACAATTTTACTTTTTCTGTGAAGCTCATGATAACTGAACTCATTTAGAACAGCTTGTAGTGCTTAAAGGACAGGCACTCTGTCTCATTACAGGAGAAGAAATTTATGCCAGATTTCATGCTTCATTTCAGAAAGTGAAGCAAAGGATTGAGAAAGTGAGAGTTGTTTCAAATCTGAAAGCTACGTTCCATCTCAACTTCATTGTGAAGAGTATGACCTTCAGCTTGTTCTGCTCTTTTCTGCTTTATTCATTAACAGGCACTTCTGATATGGTAATGCACACTCAATGCAATTTAAAAGAAAAGTTCAGCTTCAGGATAGTAACAATTTCTGTAGCTGAGGCTGATGTTTCAGCTGTCAAGAGCCAGCTACATTATTTAAGAACTTTTCTAGGGCACACAAAAGAATCCAACCATCCTGACTGCAAGAACCTTGGAAAGAGAACAAAGGGACCTAGCAGAGCCACATGGGAGGGCACATACCCAGGAACAAAGAGATTTGACTCTGCGTTTTTGTCAGTTGTACAAGGTTATCACCTACACCCCTTAAAAGCTGCCCACAAAGCACTCACCAGAGTTTAAATATTCTTTGATTGTCCTCCTCTTACCACCCTTAGTAATTTAAAGTTATCAATAAACATCCATTGAAACACATCTAGCATCCTGTAAAACTCAACTGAACAAAGTGTCCAGCAGAACAAAAGTACATTTTTGTTTGAAAACTAATTTGGACTCTTAGTGATTTCAGCCTTTACTACTATGCTGTCTATTATTTCTCTCTTCCCCCTGATCTGCCAAATGACTGGGCCCAGCTGGCTAACTTCAGCTTAAGTTGTCAAAAAAAAAAAAAAAAAGTCTTAAAGCCTGTTTCCAAACAACGTGAAAACAGTGTATCATGCCTTTACTGAGACTTCAGCTACAATAAATACCTAAAGAAAATAACATTTCCTTAGTTTAGCTACACACAACACTACTCATTTTGTATTCAATGCATGCAAACGAAAGATTTACGAATAAGGTGCTGGCATAACTGTAAGAGTTGATGGCAACCCACCAAGCCTTTCAAACACGACTTACACATCCTTATATGAATTCTGTACAAAACATCAAATTATTTCTAAAGTGTTTAATCTGGTATTCAGTAAAAATAAATTTAATGGGTTGCTAAAAGCAAAGCTGAAAACCGTGTATCTTCACATGTGTGAGTATCTTTCTTCCAGATCCCTTGAAAATAGCCTTGATCATGGGAATCTTTCCAGTTCTTCAGAACTTTGCTCAGTTGCAAAGACGCACTTGAACATGTGTGTGCTCAATATTTCATCTTGAAACTCAGAGAAACTTGTAAATCCAAGTTTGATGCTGCCTATGCCACTTTATGTTGTGCAGCTCAGTGAGCACAGAGGCACACAAAACACTAGCCTGGGTCCAAAGCAATACAATACAGCACCACAATGAGGCAGAAACAGTTAATGGCAACCTCTGGGTCACTAGATCTGCAGTTTCACTGTGATGGGATTGCAGTGCTCTTGGCAACTACCTTATGTAGAGTTAGATCCCACTTGTACCAACTATTTTCCACTGCAACTCCATGAAAGTTATGCACTGCTTCTTGATTAAAATGTTTTGAGACTTGTCCAAAACATTTTTGCAATTGCAATTTTCATACAGCTGAGATCCTGATTGTACTCACACACTTCTATACATAAATTAAGTTTGTAGCTTAAGAAAAACCATCAAGTAATTAACTGGCCCATTACGTTCAGTAACTGTTCAGAAATTTGAACAGTAACATAATAAATTATACTGCAAAAGACTGGCATAAGTCTGAGTCCACAAGCCCATTGCATGCAGCCACACTGCTTTTACGACAACACACTCAGCTCTATTTTAAGGTGGGTTTTTTCATCATCCCCTCTTTAATTACTGCCACTATTTTGAGCTCACAGATAACAAGATTTTAATGTTTAAGAAAAACAGTATCAAAATTATATTACTGCAGAATACTGCTATGATTTCCATGACTAGATTTAATGTCTGAACTAAAGTGAACAAATCACAGGAGTGCCACCCATTTGGTTATGCTTATGCTTTCTACAAAATTATTAAAAGCACATGTCAAAATATATCAATACGTTTGATAAATCTATTTTAAATGTATAAACTAAATGTCTCCATGCTCAAGTTAACTTGCAAGTTCAAGCCTAACACATTATGATAGGTTTTAGTACTGCAACCATGGCTACTTTCTTCTAAAAAGTTAGGGCAAAAGACAGCTTGTCTCCTTCATGTGCAAGTCTACTAGCTCAAGCAATTACTTTGAAGCAAGACATCAGGGTTCTCAGATTGAGGGACAGCAGGCTAAAACCTGCAATACTCCCATTCCAGGAAGGAGACTCTACTACCAGGCAGTAGATGAGGGAGGGATAATAGCAATATATCGTTCATGGTGTTATGGTTATCTACCCATCTCATACAGTGGCAAAGGAAGAGGTCTAACAAGGAAACAGCACATATAAAAAAGTACATACAAATTCACTGAGAATATATTTCTTCCAGGTCTCACCCCACCCTGAAGTATTGAAGCTGACCACCCTTAGAAACACAAAGCATTCCCTAGAGAACTGACCAGAAGACTCCTCTGCAGAGAGCCATCAACAATCCTTGTCCTCTTTTGCCTGTGCTCCAGTTTTATTCTTTACCTTGTCATTCACATACTGCCATAGCTTAAGGACAGCTAAATGCATTCTTACCACTTTCCAAACTGATGCTTAGTAAGAGCTATAATAACTAAACTGAAATGCAAGACAGTTTGTATCCTTTCATCCTAAAGCAGGCACAAAGAAACCTGGATTTTCCTCGCTTGTCCAGCAAGACTACTATTTATTAGTCTATCATATTAAAGATAAGCACCTCCTTCTGCTGCATTTGGGAACAAAATAAAAATGAGGTTATTAGCAGTAATGACAAGATGAACTTAGAACAGAAAATGATTTGGAGATGCACATACCAGTGTGAGGCATGTAAGTTGAGAGGTGTGACTTCAGACTTATCAGCCTCTTCAGCACTTCTATTCATCCATCGAATTAAACCTAACTTTAGGTTGAGTCATCTGGCTAATAACTTTTCAGGTATGGCATACCTGACAACTTTACACTGATATCCTTATCCAGCTGTAGGTTTTATACTGAAGTCTAGTCTTTCATTTGAAAGATGAAGAACACTGAGAAATAAAGTAGATCTGTATACCTGAGCTAATTCTATTATCTTAAAAAAGGAACTATATATTGACTCACTTCTATAGATTATCCTCAAGATAGCATTAGGCTCTCCAGATACTTCCCTTGCATGTTCCTTGAATAGGCAGTGCATTTTAAAGCAAAACAAGAGTCAGTTTTCATTCACATAAATGCGCATTAGCTGTATCAATAGCCTACTAGAAACTTTTTTTTCCTCCAGTAAGAATGTTAGCCAAGCATCCATATCCAGCTTCAAACTCTTCGAGAAGGCCTCCACAGGGTAGGTACCTGCTCTTTTATTCCCTCGTGAACAGAGAAAAGTAACTGTAAAGTATTTTGACTTCAGATTTTTTCTGCTTTATGAATACAGAATATAAGCATGTGCTTCAAATTATTACATCAATCTTCCACTTCAGAGAAATTCATGTAAGGTGATTAAGAAGATTGAAGGGACTTTTTGGTACTATTACAGTTGTTAAACCCAGTTTAGCTTTTCTGTTCAAGATTCAATATGGGTAACAAAGATTTCGTGTCATGTTGCTAGAATGAATGCCCTAAATACTCTCACTAGTTTTGCTGCTTTCCCAGTGACCTTCTTGCAAGTTCAGCTTTTCATTATAGGGAAATATAAACACAAGCCTGAATACCACTTCAAATCCTTTGCATCAGATTTCAAGTCACTACTATTAACATACCTTGTACTGCAAGAAGCTGCTCTTCTGTGGTCCAACGGGCATTGATTTTCTGGTTAGACTAGTAAAGTTAGAAAAATGGCACAAAATCATTAAAATGTTTAAACAGCTTCAAAATACATAAGCATCACAGCATGTTTTACCTGCACTACATTTTGCAACACAGGTAAAAATCTCTTGCTTATAAGTAATATGCATATAGTTTAAGATTGCTCTCATGAGGAGGAAATAGCATTTAAGGATTTGAGCTCAGAATGACATCAATAGTTTTTCCTCTGTTTTACTGCAGTTCTTAATATCAGCTATACCATAATTTAAGCACAAGCTAGGGAACTTTATGGAGATGGGAAGTGAGTTTATAGTTAGATTTATCTAATTTATCTAGGACTTGGTGTTTGGAGCGTTTGGCATTTATATTATATTTCATATTAAGCCTTTAAAACAAGCAAGAAGAGAACCTCAGTAGTAAAAGATCATTAATTTTGGATATCCCAATGTATATATAGTCAAGTTTTCACACAGAACATAGAATGAACTACTAGCAGTCTACATTATCTACTTTCACATCAGAAAAAAAAAATAAAATCAGATCATATCAGGACTCAATTTCAACTCGTTTAACCTGCTGCTAGAATGCAAACAATACTGAAGCAAAATATTTCTCTGTCTTACCCTAATGTAAGTGCAAGGCCACAAATTCTAACATTTATTCTGATTTACCTCAGGAGGTTTGAATTCTTCAATCCCGCCTTCCATTTTCTGTTTAAGTGCACTGTTTACTTGCTTAGCATTTTGAACCTTGGTCAAAAACAACAAAGTTAATCAGCTCCACAAAGAAAGTTGGTCACTTTACACATATATCTTCACTAGGATTGCCACAAGTGTACCTCCTAAGTCAGAAAGAGAAATATTATGGTTTAAGGCTTCACTACTTTTAACTGTTTAAAAATAAGTAAATAAATAAAAAAATACAGCACAGTTTACTATGGAGAGAAAAATATTTAAGCCAGTCTTTCAAAAGAACAGTTTGTCTGCAGGAATATTAAAAGTAGGACATAAGCAAGTTTTGACAATGTTCTTGAAGAGGAATGAAGAATATTCCAGACATAAAACTTGGTTCTTAGAAATCTAAATGAGGTGGACCACAACCATTAGCTTCTTCCTTCTCCAAAAAACACTTTGGGAAAAAGATTTGTGAGATGTTTCCAGCTAGTTTCTTCTGAAAGATTGCTTTTTATTTGCCTTAGATCATCATGATTTCTTTTAAGGGTCATTCTTCAAAATAAAATATTTAAATAAAATATCTTAGTCTATAAAAAGGAGAGAACTTCCAAATTCCATATCCATTAACCATTTAAACCTCATAGCAATGCACATAAGGTAACATAGGTAAGAAAGCAGTTCTGCATACTATGGTGCATAGCTATTACAATAGTTCTTAAGTATGGACACAAAAGCAGACAACTCAGTGGGAGATTCCAAAGGCTTCGCCTCTGAGATCACTGCAAGAAAAAAAAAGAGAAACACAGCCTCAAGGCTGTAACTCACCTACACTTAGGCTAAAGAGTGAAACCCACCTATGCTATTTAGCCCCAGAGTCCTGCTGTGACAGAAAGAAGCATATTTCTCCTGTAAAAGAATATAAGGGAGCAAAAAACCCATGAAACCCTTCATTCACTCCATGATTTTGCAATATGTCAGCTCTTAGCAATCTACAAGGAGGCAGAAATTCTAGGAGATAAGCTTTGACTTTGTATCCCCATTGTTCCTAGAAAGCAAGCATGCACATACTGCTGTACCCTTAGAAGCTGAACAGATTCTGTGCTTCAACTTTGTCAAGCTAACTTATTCATGCAAAGGATGCAGGCAATTGTCCTCTTAAAGGTGAAGACTACAAAGCTTTTCTAAATTTAGTAAAAAGTAGGAGTCTTGTCAATTCAAAAAAATACCTAAGGCCCATGATTTCTTCCCCATCAGTACTTTCATGGTATGTGGGGAAGGACATAGAGAAAAACAGATACAATTCTAAGCATAACAAAGGTAACTTCTTCTGATTCATTGGTCTTATTTTCACTTGTTACACAAATACTTTCAAAGTAAATTAAGAAAAAGTGTGTTTGGTTTTCTCCTGTTCCTAAATCTCTAACATTATTTTCATGCCATATGACCCCCTACACCCCCACTTCTTTTTTCAAAGGAAGTCATTGCTTCATGTTATCCACCAAAGCAGAGGAACATAAATAATAAAAACCAAAGAACAGCTGGATAGACAACTAGTGTCCAGCATTTCTGGTGGAACTGTGGAATAAAATTAGGAAGACTCACATTAAAGAAGTTTCAGAATCTTCATAGATAATCTTCAAAAATCATTACAATCAGAACAATCTAAGATGAAAACAAAACAAGACCAATAACCCATGGTACCTGTCGCTTTAATGAGATTAGTTCCATATCCAGCTGTCTAAGAATTGTGTTGGCTGCATTGGGACTACAGGAAACAGCTATCACATCTTCCTGGGTCAGGTACATGCCTTTTGGTGGACGGCATTTGGAACGCTGAGAATGGTGGCGATGCTGCAAGCTCTGATACTCTCTTCTACCCAGACCTATTTTGCTGGTCTGAACAGGCTGCTCATTATTGCCCTTTAATTTACAAAAAATAAATAATTAAAGAATAACAGTATCTTGAACATGACTTTATTAAAGTATCACATTGCAGTATAGTGTCATATTATGGCAAAGAAAACCTAAGCTAACATCCTCCTCTGCATGTAGTACCCAACCTAAGTCTTGTAGATGAGCTAATGGAGCATACCAATCATTTGCTAGCTGTGCCTACATTAGTCTTAGAAAGGTCAGTTATTATTTTTTTTTAATTTAAATATGGTTGAAAATACACTAAATTTTATAGAAATCACAGTCTGGATACTCTAAAAAAGGGCAAATCAAGAAGCTCTTACATGTGCAGAAAATAAAGAATATTACATGTTTAAACCAAGTAGTCAGTAATTTACACATTATTTTCTGGTCAGATATGAAGAACTCAGGTGAAGATCAGCTAAAAAGAATGACAGGAAGTCAACCAGTATGGGCAAGAATGCAGCTGACACTTGTCGGTGCTACAAGGACCCTGTGGAAAGCGGTAATGCTGTTTGCTTCAGGAGATTGGAAATTTGAAAGATAGGATGGACATAGTTCTGCAGTCATCATAAAAATCCAAGGTAAGTTAGAAGCCTAAATCTTTGTTGGTTGAATTTGAGTGGAAAGGATAATAAAGAGGAGATGAAGTCTTTGTAACTGCTGTTTTAATATGTTTGAAAACGTAAAAAATTATGCTTTATCTTCAATGGGCATTGCTGCACAACAGCTAGTCTGCAACTATGTGACTCCCATTGAGCAACCTGGTAGGTTTCCTACAGACCAGGAGAAAAGAAATAAAAATTACTTTCCCTGTAAGGATTTTCCACTTGAAAACAATGCTTAGTACCAAGACAGCAATGGGATTTAGTCTTTTTTGGCTACTTCAAGCAGCTCCCTGCTGCTCCCCTCTGCTGGCATCTATGCAGGTTAAAAGGAGGTAGTCATCTGATCATAGTGGAGAAAACAACAAATTGCAGCAGCCATTATCATGTTCTGTGACATCAGGACAAACCAGCAAACAGTATTTTGCTTTACTGTGCTTGACCTTCTGACAAATTCCCTTCCCAGCTAAAGTAACATCTTAATCCAGTCCATAGACTTCATAGAGGCCATCTTAAAAGCTCCTAAGATATTTGCTCTTCCTTGGAAAGTGGTTACAAAGCCTGACATCTTTGAACGTTAAAAATCCTAAAGTTCAGTTTACTTTGGGCCAATTTATACCTCTTTTTTTTTTTTCTTGTTCTGCATTGTTCTTTCAGTATGAAATTGCAGTTCTTTCCGTTCAATCTGGATTTAAAGTAAAAATATTATCTTAAGCTTTTGTCTTGCCAAGTTAGAATGTTTGGCTAATTTTAATTTTCTGTGGTAAGAGAAAGTTTCCATCACTCTGCAGGTTTAAGTAGCCTACTCAGTTTATATTTTGCTTTGGAAGTGAAAGTATGGAAATCCTACCAGAAATACTAGATCACAGAAGTTCTCATGTAGGTCCACACAGCTCATGAGAAACTACAAACTTATTTGCCCTGTTCCTAGCAGTCTATGAACACCCTACTTTCATTCTGGACTGCATGTAGTGATTTGCACAATAACCAAGGAAAGTAAATGGAACAAAATAGACCTTATTTAAAGGTGACTTTGGCAGCAAGTTCAATCAACAGGCTGCAAGAATTGTTACCACAACAGAATGAAAACTATAAAGATTCATTATTATAACTTGTGCCATTTTAAAAACATACTGCAGCACGTTAAAAAAAATACAATTTTTCACAGTTCAGGGGTAATTATAATTGTCTTTTTTTTTTTCTCTGAGATACTCCCATTAAATGATAAAAGGTTACTGAAAAGCTGAAAATGGAATCAAAACCAATGGGTCTCAGTATCAGATTTAGTAGAACTGCAAAGTTTGATTAATAATCCTAGATACCACTTCTTGGGAATGCTGAGGTTTTGAAGTACCTCTCCTTTCATGTTCTCAAGGAGCACAAACTCTTCCATTTTAAGGAAGTTGCTAAAACATGAAGTTGATAAAGGAAAGAATCAAACGCTTACATACCTAACTGTGTTTTCCTATTCTTGTTCCTAAATAACTTAAAGTTTACCAAAAGAACCTCAAAATTTGAACATATCCCAGAAACAGCACTTTTTTGTCTCCTCTGATGAACATTTACTGTTAGCTTTACAAGTAAGTTTTCTTTCACATTTATTAGTGGAAAGCATCTCAAGTCGCATATTAGTGGAAGCATAACCTCCCTGACTTTGAAAGAACAAAAAAGTTATTCTTGTAAAATGTAATTTAATTTTAAAATGCAAAAGAAACATTTAGATTACAGCAATTTACAACCAGTGGAACTGTAAACATTAGCAAAACAAAGGCAAAAGGAATGTTGTTTCACCAAGTTCCATGCAATATCTTAGTAAATAGTGAAGGTAATGAGTGATGCATTTATTTTCACAGAACAGGAAAAAACAAAAAATTTCCATTATAAGCTGTCAAGATCTTGATCACCTGTGGCTTCAGCACACTGCAAGCTAAACCTTCTTAGTGCAAGTCCTACTTTTGACAGTAACACATTTGCAGAAAACAAACTGACATTCACCATTAAGCTATCTGTTACCTCCTTTTTGGCTTCTTTTTTTGGATCATAATCACTATCGTTTCCATCCATTGGATGAGCTTCTTCTACATCATCATCACTGAGGACAGATAAGAGACTGGTCATTTTGGGGTTTTTAACCCCCATACACAAATACCTATCAGAGTAAGACAATTATCTACTTGAAAGTATCTTCTCTTGAAGTATAGAGCATCTCAGAAATACTTGTAGCTTTCAAAAGAGGTATTACAAACATATTTCCTTTATTAAATTCTAATAATTATGATGATAAGCAATCCTGAACTGTAGTTTCAAAGTTACTTTAAGCAATTCTGTTAGTGCTGCCAAAACACTTGGGTGTCACTTTTCTTCAATTCAACTTGTCTGTGCCAGCATGAACACTTACATGGTCAACTATACCAAGACTAGAAATAAAACTAATGTGGCAAGTGAAAGGTTAACAGACCAATTTTGAAGCCACCACAACAAGCAGATGAAAAAAACAACCTGAACAAGCCAGCTGAATTAATCAAACAGAAGTCATTGAAAACATAAGTTACTTTAGTCCTGTCAAATCCAGTCATTAACATAATTTCTGAATGAATCAATGCAAAAACATGATAAAATTTTCTAATTATTACAAGAAAATCCTACATCAAAATGCTGTATTAGAAGTAAATTGATTTGCTTCTGTTAATTTTCAGCTATAGAGTCACTAAGTATATGAATTTCAGGAGTTCTTTTTGATAATATGTAATTAAATAGAACTTTTTGCTCTACCTAGGCCATTTTCCAGAAATATAAAATCATACTTCCCAATATAAACATGATTATGTTAATTATACTTTCAACTTATGACATCACATAAAAAAAGTACAAGTTAATGCTCAAGTACACTAAGTACAATATAATTTGAATTTCATAATAACTAGGGGAAATGTCATTCCCTCCTATCTGAGACAATTTAAACCTATTTTAAGCTCTAATTCTCTTTGACTGGTTCTAAGTCTCCTAAAGTAAGATTTTTATATAAAGCTTTGTTACAAGACAACACTTGAGTGCTCTAATTGCTACTGCATTTTACAATAGCTGGTCTTCCACTTTTAATTCCATTATAGTTAAAAGAAAAAAAAAAAAAAAAACAGCGCCAAACAGAAAACCCCCCACACCCACAAAAACACTCTCCTCCTCACACAGCAATATAGCATAGGCTTCTCGAATAAAGCATTATTTCTAAACTACAATGCCAGACCAGATTTTTTTTTGAACCCTTGTTTCAATAGTTATCAACTGAAGCACTCAAGTGTGTTATTACAACTCACTCCAACTGCAGTGATACAGTTCTTCAAAAGCAGAGGTACCGAAACGCTTGCTAAAAGCGGAGACATCACCACAGACAATCAAAGCTAAAAACATTACTCATGGTGAAACATAACAACTGGAAATTACTCTAATATCTCTACCTAGAAAGACTTCAATCTCTGGTTAGCTACTTCAGAATATAAAACTTACCTGTCACCTTGGTTATTTCTGTTTGCTAGTTTTCGAGCCTGCCGATCCATCAAACTTGTCCTAGAGCGAGTTTTTTTCCAAGAATAGTAGTATTTTACAAGGCTTGCAATAGTCTTGTCCGGAAGCTAGAAGAATTCATTAACATATTAATACTTTCTAAAACTAAAATTCTACCTAAGATTATAATAATACTGTTCTATTTACAACCAAAATATTTGGCCAAATATTTTTAAATGCATGTATGAAATGGAAATGAGGGGTGTATTTCACATATATTTTTCAAAAGTTGGGGGGGAAAGAAGGGGAAAGTTTTTTTTTCTTAAAAGAGCTACAGATACAAGAGACATGAAGAAATTAAGTTAAATGTTATATTCAAGTTTGTTCCTGAAGCTTTTACACAGAAACAGACATGAAACTTTAGCACAACAGGAGCTTTTGCTCTTAGTGCATCTGAATGATGCTCCTAATTAAAATATTACTTTACCATTTGCTGGATCCTGTGAAAGCTCTTTCCATGGAAGCTAAACGCTTGTTCAAATAGGACCTTATCTTCAACTGTCCATTCATCAGGGAAAGGAGTGAAGTTAGGGAGATCCGCAAGGGACTTCTCGATATTGTGTTTGTGCCAGAACAACATGCCGAGAGCCTTTGAAAAGAAATAGTCCCTTTTTGGATTCAGTCAACTTTCTAAAATGTTGAGGCAAGTCAAATAAAAAAAGGCAACTTATTTATTTAGAATAAGATTTTAATATCAGAACTCTGTTCCAACATGTATTGACAATTCTATTGGCTATGTACTATAGGGTACAAAATTCTCTTTGGAGGCGATACACATCTGAGTGGACACATCTGTATTTTATTAAAGGTATGAAGGCTGACAATTTAACATTGGCATGGCAGCGGTTATTCTGAAGCAGCATGAACTAAGCTGATAGGCTCAAATTTGACCTGCTTTTTTATTTTATGAATATGTATCACCTACACAGTTCCTTATAGGTCTTCAGGCCTTTATTACCAGTCCACTCGAAAACCAAAAAATAACAAAACAACCAAACTTTTCAGCAGCCAGAGGATCATCCAAAATGCAAGTCTGAAAGTTCAAAGTGAGAGCAGTCTTTCTACAACTCTCCAATCCACAAATCACAGGACAGCCAATTCCATGTCATGTGCACCTAATAAAGAATGGAAATTTAAATACACTTTCTTACATAATTTAATTTCTTGACAATCTTGAAGACTTCTATGCTGATTAGACTTCGTGTCAGAGAATCAATGACAGATTGGATACCAAGTCTAACATGGGAACTGGGAAACGCAATCCACTTAGTTTCAACCACACTCTGCACGCATGATCACCAAGTTGTTCATAAGCTCTCCAAACCCCTCATTTCACATCTTCTAATAACCTGGACATAACAAACTTCTTTTCTTGTTGAAATGACAGGTGACAAGCACTATGAACAGTCTATGAATATTTTGTACCAGAAACAGTTTTGAAAAATCAGTCATTTCTTGCTTTTACTTGCACACCAATATTTTTTTTCAATAGGTAAAAAAACCAAGGTAAAAAACAGGCAAAAAAGCCCCCAAAACAAAACAAGAAACACAAATGAAAAAAAAAAGAAACAAACAAAACTCCCCAAAGTACAGTAGGACTAAGCACAGACCAGGAAAAGTTTTATCCTCTACTTTCTATGGGAAGTTATTTTTTATAAAGTGAATTTGTTTGTTATTCTCAAACCTAGAATTTGAGTCTGGTTTCATGTCTTAGAAAAAAAGAAAAAAAAAAATCAAACCAAAAACCACTCAAAATTGGTTTGCCTTTTTTTCTGTGGTGTTTTGGGTTTTCTTTTTATCATTGCTGTTGTTTGCTTGTTTTTTGGTTGTTTTGTTTCTGGTGTTTGGTTTTGTTCTTTTTTTTTAATATGCAAGAAACCTTTCCAGTGCTGCCCCTAACACAATTAGTGGTTCAAAATGGTACTGTATTTGAATTACAGTATTAAACATGAAATTTGTAAGCAGCTGTCCTAAGAAATTCTATGAAATATAGACACAATTGCATGACATGCCCAGTGTATCAAGAAACATGCCAAACCTTTCTAAAGCGCACATTACAAGCTGAGCATGTCATGAAAACAAAGAGCTCAATCTTTTGCGGAGAATCCAGAGCACAACTATATTGCAGATCCATTTAAATGCAGTGTTTGCTGTAGTGCCTAAAGAGAAACAGTGTTAATTAATGGTAAAAGGGGCAGGAGGGGAGAAAAGAGCTGTGTTGTACTTCAACATAAAAAAAAACAAACACAAAACAAACCCCCAACTTTAATAAACACTCTTATTTCATAGCACCTACCTGTTCCACGTTGTATCCATGTTTTTCCTTTGCTATTGCTATATATTCATCCACTGTAACAAAGTGACACCAGAATTATTCTTAAGTACTTTTAATTCTACAATAAGGTGACACAGAATTAGGCATCTAACATAGGAAACTAATCTTCCCATGCTTTAAATACACTGCATAGGCCCAGGTCCTCCAAAATGTTAAATACATCCATAGCTTTGTTAATAAGTCCACTGTCTTTAATCCAACATTTAACTTCACAAACTTTTTACACAAGCTAATTCAGTGAAAAAGCAGCTTGCTTTCACATTTTTATTACAACAAAGCCAAAGAAGCTCATAATTTATTTAAATCAGTGTATCTGGTTATTGAAAGGCTATGTCTTATTTGAATCCACTCCTAAGAACACAGACACCTGGGTTAGTTTTAAATTTAATTACTTCTATTGTTCTTATTTCCAAACATGTTAAAGATTAATGTAAAGAGATCCTAGATCAATGATTATGCATATCTTTGATATTAATACAGTTTTCACTGACCAACACTAATTTTCATCATTGCAGGAAGTCACTTTTCAATAGAGAACATGAAAATACAATAATTAGGTAGTAAAATTCACCAGTACAGTATGTTTTAAATCATTTGGCCATACCAGAGCCAGCTTTGAGCTGAACTTTCCATCACTGTACAATTAAGTCCTACTAATTCTTCAGTGAGTACTTTTTTATTTTTCAAGAAAAACTCTTCCAATTCACCTTCTACACTGCACAGTTAAGCGGCAAATAAATGAAGCTGAAAGGAAGCATGGTTGAGGAAAGGAAACAATTACATCCTCTTTATTCAAAAGGACCAGAGGTATACTTGCCATGAACTATTGCAGCAAAAATGGATTATACTTTAAAGGAATGAATAAAGTGTTTAACACACATAGTGGTAGGGTATTTTATTTCTTACTGTTCTGCTGTAGTAGAAGGTATGATCCCTCCAACATAGAGGAACACAAACCTCTAACTAATGGTAATTGGTAGAAATAGCCCTGAGGACTAGATTCTCATAACTGCATCCTCATAGTTTACTCCCCTACATGACATATGGGAAATTCTAACACAGGAGGCAGGTTTAAACTACACTGAACAGATAAATTGATCACATTTAGTCAGATGACTTCTGTGTTTCAGGTCACATTGGAAGGGAGTAAACACTCAGTTTTTCCTGATAAGACAGCAACAATTTCCCCTTGAACTGAGCCTCAACACATCTTTTCTCAATTTATCTAAGGCAACTCCCTCTCCCAGAAATCTAGTGCTGCAAGTTCCTCATGTTTAGATAGTCTTTTACTCATAAGTAAAGGTTTCACAGACACTGATGATGAGACAACACAGGCAGTGTGATTTGAAGCAAAGACTTAACTATAAAATAAGAGAAGGTGATCTTTCCTTTCCCAGGAGTTCTATAAATAAAAAAAAGAGAGAAGCTTTGTATTTAATTTACTAATTTAACAGTTTACTGTGTGTAAAGTCAAAAACAAACAGGCACACCAGAAAAGAAACATTCAGTTGTATTTAAGCATCCAAATTCCTAAGCAGGGAAGGACTTACACTTGGCATCTGGAATATTATGATATGGAGACCATACAAGCATCCCTCCATTATCTTTATCAGTATATTTTGTGGCACCTGTAAGTAAAAAAAAAAAAAAACAAAAATAAAAAAATTAAGTCCCAAAATGTATAAAAATGACCTAGAGAACAACTATTCACAGGTTAGTAAAATATAACAGTATTAAGAAGTCCAGCCCAGCTACTAACGAAGGGGGGGTGGAAGGGCAATATGTGTGTGTAGGTGCTGGTCACAAAGGAAAAAAAAATATATCTTTTTAAATCATTAATGCCACACAATTTCCTCAATACATCAAACGGCTAAATTTAAAACATTAATCTTATGAAGTTCAGTCATAAGTGGATATTAGACAGGATACTAGCTACCGCAATTAAAGTGCATTGTTAAAGTTGACATGGATGCAAATTTTGCAGGTATTTGTGTTGCAACAGTCCTCCAGAAGTTACAATTGTCTATTAGTACTCCAACATGTATCACTATCATAGGATTATCAGAATCCATGTTAAGTTAGGCCTCCTTAAAAGAAGAGATATAGAGGGAGAACACAGTCACCATCCCTGATCTTTTCAGCAAGGAACTATACTAACAACCATGCCAGGAATAATTCTGTTCTCTAGTTTGGATTTTCATAGACATGTAATTTTGATATGCATAGCCAGCCAAGTTGTGTGGCTGTAGAAAGTAGTTAGGTGTAGAAGTAATTTTTTGGTTGCTCTTCTCTTTAGCTTGACAGTGTTTTGTATTTGCTATCATCTTTGCAATCTTTAGATCCACTCTGGCTATGAACTTAAAAAGCAGTTAACTAGAAAAACTAAGAGAATTCATGGGCCTTCCAAAATGAGATAAGACAGATAACCTAAATGCATCACAAACTCTGTAACAAGTTTAAAATGCACATTCACTAAGTACCACTTTTGAGGCATAAGCAGTACTAAACTCTGAAACAGGTATTGGTATATAAGAACAAATTTCTCAGGATAACATTATCAGAACAAAAACCCATGACATTATTAGTAATTAGGAATGCAACATTTCACAAGAGTAATGCAAACATGCTATAGGCACATTGCTCTTGTTCACTCAGTTTTAGCACAAGTAGATGACTGCTACTCTGTATTCCATGCTTCAACCAAGAGATGAGAAAACGGGACCACTAGCAAGAAATGTCTTAACATTAATGTATCCTCGTTTTTCCCTGTCTGCCATCAGACAGACACCTACAGACAAGTGGATATTATGGGTATCATCAGGTATTGAGTATTTAGGTGCTGAAGTCAGTAAACTTAAGTTTCAGAGTCCTATCATTCGCACCTGCAGGAGATCATGTATGCAGTAACACTTTCCTACTGAACTGCTACCCTCAAGAAGCTCCCACCAGAACAGCTCTTTTTGAAGCAGTGTGGTTTCTCCAGCACAAATCAGACAACTTGCTTCTGTTCTGTCATCTTGACACTGCCAAATGGAAAGCAAGGATGACGAAGGATGAGATGCACACACATGCCTGAAGGAAGGCATCCTGCCCTCAACACAGATGTCCACAGCTACAGTACAGGGATCCCTTCATCTCCATGCTATGACCATGATATACCTTTATGAGAAATGTTCATTTTATACTGCTCAAGTACTCAAGTCAGCAGTACTCCCCTTACTCAGGAAAAAACAAACTAACAAAAACCCAAACCTGTGTAGTATCTAAAGGGCAACGTTACCTTTATTTGCAAGATCTACTGTTATTAGGGTTGTAAGGCAGTAAGAAAAAGAAAGATCATGAGCTACACCTCAAATATAACAAGCATCCCACTGCCCAACCCCCACATTAAAGCCACTTCAGAAAATGTTCCTGTGTTTCATCTACTGGTGAAGTACCATGTAGAAAACGAGGCTTCCCAAACAGAGAAACTGTATCAGCAAACTGGCACTTTGTAAATTTCATCTTAGCATTGGACTAGCTACACTGGGATGCTGTTGCACACAACTTCAAGTACCAAGAGTATAATGAAATCTGGAATCATGCAAGACTTTATGGGGGGTATTGTGGAGCAGCATGGCAACCTAAAAGTACTATCAGCTGCTTAAGACTAAGCTTGAAAGTAGGAACAGAAACAGGGAAACTAACAGGAAGAACAAAATTTCAAAAACAAAGGGCAGAAAATCTTAAAAATCAGTAAATACACAAATAAATTGGGGAATGCAAAGACAGATTGCATGGAATGGTAAACATTATATATTTCACCATACCATTTAATAATTTCAATTTAAGAAAGTGTTTTCTTATAGAAAGATTAGAGGAAAAAGAGTTAAGGACATACACAGAAATTAATTCCATTAATGGCCTTAAAAAGCATAAAATACTCCTCTTGACAGCTGCCTCCACTCCAGAAAAGACTGAGGAGGGTAAATGAAAAAATAAAGATTTCAGCATTAATGTAAACAATATTCATACTAAAGCCTTTGGGGAAGTCCAAATCTGAGTAGAGTAAAACTTCTCTAGCAGTTTATGTGTGGATGACACAACAGTATGGAAACAGGCCACAATATAATAGTACCCAGCTTCATAAAATCCTGCCTGCTACATCTATAGGTGGGTCAGAAAGTATAAGCAGAAACTATTTCACCTCAGGATTAAAGTACTATGGGAAAAACAGCATGAGGAGACAAAAATCTGGAATACAGTTGATGCTTTATAAACTCAGGAAATTGGGCCAGAAATTTAAGATTTTTATTTTATTGAAACCATTTTTTTTCCTGCAGTGTTAAAAATTCTCATTGCAGTAGTGTCCAGAGGCAAAAATGCTGTTTTATCTACAGCTCTATCTGTAGGCTTGCTTGCAAAAAGGGAATGGGGAGAAAGGGGTGAGAAAGAGCATGTTTAAACTAACTTGTAATTGTTGCTTCCAAATACAAACTAATTCTCCCAAGAGATACTAACAGTTGATTCACTTTTTTATTTAAAAAAAAAAAATCATAGATGAACTCAGGATGAAAAGTTTACTGCCATCACAACTTTAATGATGAATGTTTTGGTCCTCAATGTGTTGTCATACAGCATTGCTTACAAATACTTTGCACCACAGGCTAAGGGAGGCCAAAAGATTTGTTTTATTCTACTCATTTTAGTATTCTGTGTGTCTACTAGAGTGCTGAATTTTAGTTCCATTCTCCCACCTATTTAAGGGAGCTGGAAAACACAAAGTACTGTAAATAAACACACATTCTAAGTATCTCCTAAACTCTCTCACTCAAAAAAAAAAAAAAAAAGCATTGAAACAATTCCCAGAAGAAACAGCATTAATTAGCACCTATGCCCACATATACAAACCTATAGGAATAATGGAGTATTTGCCACAACAAAAAGAAAGACAATCTAAACATAGCGATAAGAGCATCGCTTTTTGTCCTGCATTACTCTAACAAAGTTCCTCTAAGAAATTATGCCTGCAAACTCATCAGAAAAAACAAACCACCAACCAAAAGAAGTCAGGTGAAAGCATGAGATCTTACTGAGACCTTCTCAGATGACCAATCTGCTAACATGATATTGTACTTTTACAGACCTTTTTTCTTATGAGAAAAATTTGTAAGACTTAGGTGTTTCAAAAATAGTTACTCTCTTCTTGCCCTAGTAATCAAAATAGATTAATAAGAAGAAAAGTATTATACATTATGCCTCTTTACACAAGACTTAAAGAAAGATTTCCATCAGTAAGGCAATTGATAAAGGAGAATACATTAATCCCAGTTATTGGGGAAACAAGTATTAGCTGAACTCATAGTACCACAGCATGTTCCACCCCCCAGGAATACTTAGAAGCTGTAAAAAAAAAAAACAAAACCAACCTAGTTATAAGAGCATAAAGTTAGTTCTTACAAATGCAATGATACTATTGCATATATAGTTTACAAAACAGAAACCACAGAACCTCCCTTGGAGGGGCAGAGAGCTCTAATCAAAATAAAAACAAACACTATACGTTTTTCTAATTTAAGTGGCCTATAGGAGAAACAAACCCAGTCTGCAGGTTGAATAGTTTTTATTTACGTTTATTCTTGTGTAGGCAATGTAAAAATAAAGGGTGTAAACGGTTAGTTTTATTAACAAAGAGACCTAGACTACACGCTCCTTTCAAAGGAAAAGGCATTTCCTTATGCCAAGATCGTGCATCCATTTAATCCCACCCTCCCCCTTTCTTTCCCCCAGCCTTTTCTTTGGCCTATGGGGACTTGTGCCCATCAAGAGGGGCTCCCTCCCGCTTTAGGAGGCACTATGAGAGAAGCTCTGGCCCAATCCTCTTCCGGTAGGAAATCATCTGACACCAATGGAGCCTGTTTGGAGAACAGGAAAGTAGATAGGCTTCATCTGACTACTACAGCAAAACGCATCAACGCTCCTACGGTCTCACTGTAGTAAAGCAAGATAGCATTCTAGCTATTAACTTGCTAAAACCGAGTACCAGGCTATGCGAGCGTACCCAGTATTCCTCGGGGCGGTGCTTGGGAGAAGGGGGGGTGAAGAGGTTGGGGGTGAGGAAGGCGGAGGAGAGCAGCTCAGCCTGCAAGAGCGGGTCTAACGAGGTTACTACAGCACACAAAACCGGGGCAGGAGTTTCCCACCAAGCGCATCTTCTACCCAGCGCTTCCAGCCCGCAGCCCCGTCCCTCCGCTTCCGGCAGGGCGCATCACTTCTTCCCACCCCTGCCCGGCAACATCCATCAGCCCTCCTCGAATATTTGTAAATCGTCTTACTAATATATTAGGTAGGCTACGGTTAAGGAGGGGGAGGCACCCACCAAAAAAAAAAAAAAAAAAGAAGAAAAAAAAAAGTTAAAAAAAAAAAAAGAAAACCAAAAATGCATCCAATCTTCTCCTGCCCCGCCGCCTCCCATCGGGCATTACAGCACGGGGGATAACGAAGTGAAATTTTCCCACAGCGCTGCCCCCACCCCTCACCCCCAACCCCGAGCGCGCAGAGAGTACAAGGCTGCCCCTACCAGCCTCCCGCCGCCGGCACCGGATCACCAACACAAAGGCTTAAAAGCAAAATAAATGCAACCCCGCTGCCGCCGCCAGGAGAGCGCCGAACCCCCTCCCCCGCCCGCCAGCACCCAACCCATCCCTCCCGCCTCGGGAGCGGCGGCAGCAAGACGTCAGGTTAAAGCTGAAAAGCTATTTACCGGGCTCGAAGTCGGGAATGCGCGCCTGGTATTCTGCTCCGACCCTCATTCCTACATCTGCAACGCAAAGCGGGGAGAGAAATTAACGACTAGGGTGTCCCCAAGTGGGGCGGGGAGCGGGCAGGCGCCGTCCCAGGCTACCGCCGTGTGGCGGGCGGGCGGGCTGGCGGACGCGCCGCCCGGGAGCCCCCGCCGTCTCGCCGCTGCCGTATGGAACAAGCCACCTCCCCCCCCGCCACCCCGCCCGTCGCCGCCTCGGATTAATCCCCGACGACCATAGGGGAGGGGGCCGGAGGGGGAAGGGGGAGTTTATTTCAGCGGAACAATGGGGACGGCGGCAGCAGCGGCTCCCAGGAGACACTCCCCATCGTTAAGCACCGCGGGGCCGCCCG
The DNA here is from genome assembly GCF_027791375.1 of Indicator indicator. Taxonomy (NCBI): domain Eukaryota; kingdom Metazoa; phylum Chordata; class Aves; order Piciformes; family Indicatoridae; genus Indicator; species Indicator indicator. The sequence continues at coordinate 51,452,313 of NC_072011.1, read as the reverse complement.
GCAGACGCGGGGCCGCGCCGCGCGTTCCTGTGCGCACACTAGCTCCCCGCTGCTTCCTTTCCCCTCTGCTCCCCTCCCGTCTACGGCCCGGCCCGCCGCAGTACAGACGCGCGGTGGCGGCAGCAGAAGAGTAACGGCGGCAGTAGCACCCGCGCCGCCCCGACACCGGCGCAGGGAAAGGGGAGGCGGCTCGACTCAGTTCACCGCCCCTCCTGCCACCTCCGCCACCCCCACCCTCCCCACTGGCGGGGCGGCCCGGGGCCGGCCCCAGGCTCGCACCGTGCTCGTCTCCACTGTCACCGCCGCCGCTCTCCGGCTCCGAGTAGTGCCCGTTGGAGGGGCTGCTCCTCTTGGTGCCATTGGGGGCTGCCCGGCTTCTGCCCCCCAAAAGCTCCGCTCCCTTCTCCATCATGCCCGGCATGTTAGGGTCTGGCGGGGGGGGGGGGGGGGGGGTGTCGGGGGAGAGCGGCAACAGCCTGGGCTCCTGAGGGGGGGGGAATTAATATAGAGCCGCCATGCTACCCCCTCCCCGCCCCCCCCTCGGGCCGCCCCGGTGCCGGCACCTCCTCCTCCCCCCCTCCGTCCCCCCCTTCCCCCCCCCTTTCCCGCCTGACCGCGCTCCCCCTCCCTGGCGGTTGTGCAGCCCCCGGGAATCCCTCCGCGCCGGATCTAGCCGAGGGGGCGGGGATGCCAGCAGAGCCGGGATGGGGATGTTGGGAGAACTCCGGTAGCGCGGTAGTGGGATTCCGGCCACGCCGATATCGGGGTCTCCGCCGCTGGGCCGGGGAGGTTCCCTTGGCTAGTGAAGGCGAGAGGGAACTATTTCCCCCGGTGGCGCAGGGATCCCGGCGGAGAGGGCGGTACGGTGTGACTAAGGTGCTGGGCCGCCATGGCCGCAGCGAGGGAGTTGTTTGGAAGATGATTCTATGATGGGGCACTGGTAGCCCCGGGGGCCTGGCCGTGGGGTTGTGCCAGTGTGCAGGTGGAGCAGCGGAGCGGAACCGGAGGGCGGTCACCTTGGGCCACGACCCCGGCCGTGTAAGCTGATGCCGGCCATGGCTGGGGGCCGGCCCTGCCAGCCAGCTCGGGCGGGGCCGCCAGCACAGACGGGGCTTTTGGGGGCGTGTCAAGCCAGGGTCAAGTCAGAGTGAAGGGATTGAAAGGACGGGGAAGCCGGCACAGCATTGCAGGTGGTTCTAAGTGCTGTGAAGCAGTGCTGATTTTTCTTCATGCGCGTATCATCCAGTTCATAGCAAAGTATCCAGGATTTAAGAGATGAAAAAGGCTGAGGCTGTCTCCAAATAGAGGCTGAGTTACAAGCTGGTAACAGGCTTGTTACTTAATCCAGAGGTGCTTTGGTCTGGTTTGTTTCTGTGTGAATACATTTAACGTCATTGTGGCTATACATTATGTATGTGTTAAAGGTATGTTAAATGGCAGTCTGATATCCTTGTGTAAACCAGAAAATATGAACTTAAAGTTACTACTGCTGTGTGTTATAATCAAGTCTTATATTCTAGCTAAGACTATCTGACACAGTTCTTTATAGTATATGGTATCTCAGCCATTCACAGAATCATAGAATCAAGAAGGTTGGAAGAGACCTCAAAGATCATCGAGTCCAACCTGTCACCCTAAACCTCATGACTATCTAAACCATGTCACCAACTGCCATGTCCAATCCCCTCTTGAACACCTCCAGTGATGGTGACCCCACCACCTCCCTGGGCAGCCCATTCCAATGGCCAACCACTCTCTCTGTGAAGAACTGTGTGCCCCAAGGTTATTGATGGATTGATTCATATAAGAGCACAACCTGGAATGATACAGCTGCTTTCTTACAGTGAGATTAAGGAAAGATGAGTATTTAAGTGTCCCTAGTGATTTACAGTAGGGTAGCTTGCCATAGTGAAGGACCTCGAGAGCAAATCTTATAAGGAGTGGGCGAGAGAACTGGGGTTGTTAAATCTGGAGGAGAGGAAACAGAGGGGAGACCTCATTACTCTTTACAACTACCTAAAATGAGGTTGCAGTGAGATGGGTGTTGGTCTCTGCTCCCTAGTAGCAAGTGATAGAACTGAAAGAAATAGCGTCAAGTTACACTAGGGAACGTTTAGAATGGGTAAAATTATTTGGAATTGGAAAAATTTCTTTACTGAAAGGCATTAGAATGGGTTGCCCAGGGAGATGGTGGAGTCACTGGAGGCTGGAAGTGTTCAAAAAATGTGTAGACATGGCACTTTGAGACATGGTTTAATGATCATGGTGGTATTAGGTTGACAGACTCAATGATCATAGAGGTCTTTTCCAAACAAAACAATTCCATGATTCTGTGTTAGCAGGGTGCTGTTGTCAGACACTTGTCTTGAAATCAGCCCAGTACGGTCAAATTCTATACATTTGAAGAACCTCTGATTTACATGTGCTCTGGGAATATTGCTATCTTTAAGAAGCTGTATTTGTGACACATTTTTGGCAGCTGACTATCAAAATTGGGAGAAAACAAGTTCTGGCTCATGGATGCTTGCTTTTCTATCTCTCCAAGAGTTGGAAAGACTAATAAAGAGAAGGCAGAAGCAGAAGTAGTTGACTACCTTCAAGTACCTCAACAACTGAGTAAAAAAAGCTGTAATGTCACCTCAGTTTAATGTACACAAAAAAATTCACATAAGAGAAAACACAAATACCAGAACCACAGGAAGATCTTCAAACAACATTTGCACTTTTTAGATGTAGAATCAGTAAGAAAACTTATAGGAAATTGAACTTTGTTATTTTAGTTCTCCTGAAACTAAGTATTTGAGGCTTTTCTGGCTTTATTTTCAAAGCATGTAAGTTTTGGCTTTGTGACTGCATGTCATAGCATTGTGACTGCATATGTCTGTCATTTTCTAACAGATAAAACCACTGAAAATATTAATAAGGTGTTAGAGTTTCTAGCAATGGTCCCTTCATAAGTGTTGTAAAGGTAATCACCTAAAAGGAGGATTCCCTGTCAGGACAATTGTCTGAAGAGCTTGTGTCTTTTTGTTTCTCTTACTCATATGGCTACTGTTAAAGCTACGTTTCAGAGAGTACATTTAAACAGCACAAGTTTACTATGTCAAGCACTGAAATATTAGCAGATGTGCACAGTGAGGTTTTAATTTTCATGCAGTATTAAAGTTGGCTTACCTTGGAATATGCCTTCTCTTGTAAGGAATTCTTATTTTGTAAAATTGGGGGTTTTTTTCTTCCCTGACCCTGTTCCTCTGTCACATTCAATATCTGAGTGCTCCTGGATTAGATGTGGTATGCTAAAGTAGAGTGCTGTTTATGAAATTGGTCCTTCATTTGTTGTAGGAACTACATGTAAGGAATTAGCTTACCTTACTATTACCATATATATCCTTATTCTTAATTTTTCTTTCTAAACATAAGCTGTAGAGGACACCAACATACCCAGTGCATTCAGAAGGTCTGACTCAGACCAGACAAAAGATTCTTTTCACAAGCCTGACAAATTTTCAGGCTTGGAGGTTGTGGTGATTAAGGAGGAGGATGGTTATTAATTTATGAATTATGAAATACGAATTATATAATTATTGTTTATTAATTATTAAAATTATTAATAACTTATTAATCACCTTTATATATTGATTCTAATGCACGGTTGTGAAAATATATTCCATAACTGGTTTAGTATATACAATTCATCCCAATTAGAATATTTACGGAATCTATTTCCTAAGGGAACAAAAGGTGCAGTTTCACTGCTTGTCCACTAGATGGCGACTCGACAAGATGCTTGGTGGCTGCAACTACGTACAGAGAAATTTACAATGTTATCAAGAAGCAATTCAAGCTGGAATATCACGCGGCTAGGCACAGGCACTTTGAACTAGGTGTTACTGAGTGTTGCACATGTGAAAAGATACACTGTGTCTTTCTTTGTAGCAAGGCAAGTTGCTGGGTTACTCTGGCAGCTGCTCGCTGTCTGTCTGCCCAGGGTTGGCCTGTTCCCCGGGGTGTCTTTTTTTTCTCCTCCTGTCTCCGCGGGTGGGGCAAAGCTTTCTTTCTCCTCCCGCAACCACAGGAGGAGCGACTTTCCACCAATCAGCGGCTTCCCTTGCTAGGGTGGTCCCACGGCATGACTGTGGCAGTGGGGGCTGGCAGTATCAGCGCAGCTCTCTGAACAGAATCGGCCTGGCAAGGTCTGGGGGAGTAGTCCTACGTGGTGGGGCTGGGTCCTTTGGGGTTGGCCCTTGTGGTCAGGGTGACGGTTCCCGGCAGGCGGGGTCGGCTGTCTCCGATCCCAGAGATGGGCTTCGGGGAAGGGGGGCAGTGGAGCGGCGCTTCCCCTCGGCTCGAAGTGAGCTGACTATGCCGATCTCGGTGATTGCTTCCCATTTAAAGTTATGATGCAGTCCTTGTTTTGACTCAAAGGAGAGGATGTCTTTCTCTCTCTCTCGGGAAATCCCAGGTTACTTTACCCTGACGACACAAGGCTTCAGAGCAGCAACAGTGGGCGGCTCCTTTATCTCCCGCAAACAACTGGGGTCACGCAAGATGCGTAGCTGCTTGGTCAGCTGCCTGTAATTGCAGATGTTGGATAGCCACGCTTGGGCTAGTCCCTCCCCCTCTGGGCTAAAGCTTACCCTCGGGGTTCCAGTCCTCTCAAAGACATGACTGGGCTTATGACGCTGGCTTTCATAGCTTCGGTGAAGGGATCTCCTATGCTGGTTCCTCAAGCAGCTCGGGTTGCTGGCTTCTTTCCGTGTTGCAGAGGCCTCTAGTATGCTTGCATGTGGGAGTGATAAGACTTAGGGGCTGCGAGCTTACATAGCTCAAGCAAAGCGAGAGAAAGCAAAAGAGGAGAGCAAATTGGTAAACAAGAGGGGAATACTTATAAATTTCTCGAGGCTGGATCTGGCCAATGGGCACACTTGTCAACAACCTGCTTTAACCTATAGAAAGGATGAAGCTATAATTATACCTTTAGATGGAAAGAGCATGAGCATGCCATGCGATGGGTGCATGTGGTTGTTTACCCCTTAAGGAGACAGGTTGGTGCCTGGCCCTATGTCCCCCTCCCCTTGAAGGAGGGTGGAAGGGGGGACTTACCCAAATATGTTGAGACAAGTTTGCTGGTATTTGGGGGCATAATTCTGGGCATATGGTGCCTTCACCACAAGGTTATGCATTTCTTCTTAAAACTTCCTTCCTGAAGTCATAGGTTTTTGGGAAAGGTTATGTTTGAGCAGGAGGAGAAGGATTGCTGGTGTGCAAAGTAGACCACAGCAGAGAGGTAGGGAATTATAGAATGGAGAGGTTGCAGACAAGGAGGATTAAGCAGTTGCTTCTTCCTTTTAACAGAGTTGCTAAAAGTCTTTAGTAGAAATAGAAGCTTAAAGAGAAACAGGTTTTATTGTCCATGAGCTCCAAACCCTCATGGATTCTGATGTTGCTCCACATGGGTTTGAGACTTCTTGTGATCATCTTTGTTAGAGCAGGTTCTTCGAATTCAATGCTTAAAATAAGGTTCTTGGACTGTGGACTCTTGCAATTCATTGTTATTATGTTGCAATGAGGGTTAATGTTGAGTGGTGAGCCATGGGAAAGCAAAGAGTGTTTATTCAGAACAAATAGTGTCTTAAGATACTAAATGCTTTATGCCTATATTGCTATGGAATCATTTAGATTGAAAAAGACACTTTAGATTTTCAAGTCCAATTATTAATCTAACACTTCCAAGTCCACCACTAAACCATGTCACTAAGACATCTTTATGTCTTTTAAATACCTTCAGGGATGGTGACTCCACCACTTCTCTGGGCAGCTTGGCCACCATTCCAGTGAAGAAATTTTTCCTAATATCTGACCTAAACCTCCTCTGGTGCAACTTGAGGCCATTCCTTCTTGTCCTGTTGCTTGTTACTTGGGAGACCTTATGCTCACCTTGCTATAACCTTCTTTTTAGTAGTTGCAGAGAGCAAGATTTCCCCTGAGCTTCCTTTTCTCCACACTGAACAACCCCAGTTCCCACCTTCTAAGGGACCCAGCTGCTTCTCGTAAGACTCATTCTCCAGACACTTCACCAGCTTTATTGCTCCTTGGACTTGCTCCAGCACCTCAGTGTGTTTTTGTATATTATGTCTATTTCACCTATGAAATGTCTAGCTCATGAAAAGTACTGCAGATCATACGTTTAGCCTCTTTATATTATGCTGACAGTTTTACATGTTTTTTGTTTGTTTGGAAAAGAGCATTTTAACAGTTTCTTTTCTTTGGAATGTTGCTTTATACCATTTAAAATCAGTGTCTTTTTAGAAATGGGTTGAATTAATCTTCAGAAAAAATACAGATTTATAGCATGTGTTGTGAGCAACAGAGAAAATGGGATGCCCATGAACAGTCTTGGTAATATCCAGCCTGGAAACTTGTATTTTAATGTGAAGATTTGTAATTTCTTTTAGTATGAATGTTTCATAAAGAAAAGTATGTTCTTTGTCTTCATAAACACATTAAGAAAAGCATACCTGGAATCAAGATAATCTCAGCTAATTTACACTGCTTGGAGTCTGTTCACTCCTCTGCTGGAAAATATATAGGTGTCATTTGTCAAATGGCATGTTTCTTTTATATTAAACCTAACTTAGCCTCCTGGGTGGTAAGTGGGAGGTGTAGAGTGGACAGGGTGAAATTCATTAGTTCTTTCGAACAAGTGGTTGTTGCTCTGTATGTTAAACATTCTCAGATTTTCCTAAGACTCCATGTTTTAGTGGAACCAGTGGAAGATGGTGGAAACCATAGGTTTTCTACAGCTCTGGAAAATCAGGTCATTAGTCTCAAGCTGGGCACTTACTAGTATTTCTAAATTCTAGTATTACGTTTTATTAAGGCAAAAATGGGTCAAAATTTGTTTTATAGCTGGCCAGTGAAATGCAATGATAAATTATTTGCTATTTGAATTGCTGCTGTTAATATTCCCCAACAGATTTGAGATTTTTCATTTATTTGCTATATTTTTATAGTGCTGTCTTCTAGCTATAGGCTTGAGATGCTATCTGCTCTCCAAGTCTGGATGGAATTAATTTGTAATTTCGTTAGCATCATAGACTGTCTGTATGAGGCCAGTCAGTAACTTATTCTTGGGAATCCATGTCACAGTTTCTTTGAGAAGTATAGGGACTTCAGCAGCACTTGTAAAACACTTTTCTGTACCTGCTACTAGCTGACCAAGTCATACTCTTCTGAAACCTTTGCCAAAATTTGAGACTGTTGTATGGTTGTCATGCTAGGTATTGGTAGTTGATACTTTGAATGAACCTGGCAATGACAGGTCTTGGCACTCTGTTAGAAACAGTAGTTTGAAATGTTTTGTTGGACTGCAGGAAGGCTTATCTCAGAGCTAGTGTAATGGTTAGCATTAACATCCATCTTTTTCGGTACTTTGTCATAACTGACAGTTATGAACAGCCGTGGCTACAGAGGAGATATGGGGCAGATGCCATACTCTCCATTTTCTTTTGGCAAGAAGCCTATTCTTGGCCTTCTAAAGATTTGTTGAAGCTCTGAAGATTGTCTTGGTATCTTTTGAAAACAAAAATTTGATTCATCTAGATGTGTTGTGAAAATATGTTTCACCTTTACATATTTATAGATTCATGTTTCAATGACTTTCTATAGCAGTGAGTTCCACTGACACTGTATAATGATTATTTTTTGTTTGTTTTCTTTTAAAAGAAAATTGAAGAATTTCCCAAACATGCTCTTTTTCATGACAGGTGGGACAGGTGTTCCTAATTAGCCCTTTCAGTCTCATTACTTAATTTCTCCATAGTTAACCTAAATACCTGATAAGTTATATTGGTTACAGAAAGTAGAGAGAATTCTGTGTCCAGTTGGTTATCATGACATGCTATGAGAAAAGCCTGAATTGAGCTGACTTAGCCTTATATTACATGGACAACTAGAGATAATTGGTCTTTTCAGAAAGTCAGTTACAGACAAAATTCAACTACTTATATTTTTCCATACTCTCCTCAAAGTAAATTTTGGTAACAGCTAGCAGTATGTCCTTGAATCAGAAGATTTTTGGTCTGTGTGTGAATAGCTCATGTATATGGCTGAGGTGGCAGCATCTCTACAAATCATTTGTCTTTAGGGCCAGTTTTTCCCACAGGGAAAACAAAAAGAAAAAGCACTGTAATTGTTTTAGTAAACTAGTGTTCTTTTAATTTATCTTGTCTTGCATAGTTACCTGAACTACTTTTCATAGGACTGTTCGGTAGAAAGCAGATCCTCACCTAATTTATACTTAAAACTATTGGACTTACATAAAAAATATGATTTTGCTACTCCTGCATGGTGTGGGTTTTGGGGGTGGGGGGTGTTGGGTGGGCTTTTTTGTTTGTTTTCTTTATTTTTTTTAAATGCAAAGCAAAACAAGTGCTCTGATCTTTGTGTGCTAAACTTATGCTTGATTCTTTCTTGTCAGATTGTCCATTGCTGAAGAAGCGACCATTTGCTGCAAGCTAATGATGGTTATGTGGTCTCCTATTTTTTTTCTTCTCCTTTTTTGTCTATGTAGTGACATTACAAAAAGAACATTCTGTGCAAGATTTTCTCCTTGCAGTTAATAATTCCAAACACTCACTTCCTTGAGAAAAAATTCCTTTAAGACATCCCAGAATAATAATAATAATTAAAAAAGCACTGTTATGTTACTATATTGTGTGCCTAATCCTGAGAGATAACCTTACCATGAACAGCTTACTGTTGTATGAGGCTCAGTCAGTGCATGTAACCAACATTATGAAAAAATAAGGCAATATAAGGGAAACATCAGTAATACATTCATGTGAACAATCTAGGTAAATTACAGTAACCTGTAGTGCCCATCCACTTCAGGGTCATTGTAAGAGTTATCTTGAGGGATTTGAAAGAACCAAAGGTAGTAGTAGTGTTAAGATCCTCATCTGAGGAAATGATGTATCTTGGAATGTGGGGAAAGTATGAATAGTGATGTAGTAAGCAGTAGTGGCAGCTTGTTTTGCTGCGTGTCTTGATCCTTGGACTGTGAGAACATTTTGTGCTAGAGCTACTGGCAATTCCTGCTAAATTTTGTTCTTCATAGCTTATCCTGACTGATTTCTTGTTGTTTAAGGTGTGTGTGTATATGTGTATAAAGTGGAAAATAATGCTGATTGTGTATAACCAAAAAGAAGAGAGTTTTTATATAAGAGTTGGAATACAAGAGTTTGTATTTTTGTTTTCAATCTTGTGGCTTCTATAGGAAAGTATATACTTGTGTAATGCTGGATCTTGGGGATTAGGGTGGCTGGATTGTATTGATACCAAAGCATTATTGCTATTCAAGTATCACATCTTTTTCTACTGTAACTTGTTTGGCTGATGGAATGATACAGAGTTCAGATATGTAATTTAGGAAGGATCAGGAAGAGGTTTCATTTTGAGAATATCTTTAAGATGGAATTGCAAGCAATAAAAATGTGATTGTTAATTTATTTTTCTGAAATGCGTAAGATTTATTTTCCCACGTGGAAATTGTGATTATAATGCCATTTCACTGTATTTTTTTCCTAGGAGTACAAACGATTCTCTGAAGTGTATTCCTTTAAAAAAAACAAAACCTCAACAACAAACAAATCAATATAGCTGTGTCCGGCTCTTCAGGCTGCATTATTGTCTGTGTTTGAGTTGGAACAGAACTCTTCAGTGATTTTCTTTTTTTTTGTACGTTTTATCTCACTCTCTTCTAAGAAACTACACTTTCTGAAATGAGCAGCATGTTTTCGAAGTGTCTGCTTCCAGCAGTGGTAACACTCAGTGTTTTTAGTTAGTACCAAGGATTGATGTGCAGGCTAAGGTGACTGCTAAATCTTGTGTAAGTGGTGGTGCAGAGTAAAAGCCTGCACTTGTGAGGAGGAATGGGTGGGACCGGTGACACTAAACTCACCAACAAGGTATTCCATTCCAAATATGTCACATTAGGTATAAAGCCAAGGGAATTACAAGGATCAAGCTCTCTTATTTAATGGCTGTCATCCAAGGAGGAATCTGTCCATTCTACCTTTGATCCCAATCCATGAGTTCCTGAATCCATTTTCGGAATCTAGCTCCTGAATCCGGTTCCCGTTTGCTATTGAGTTCAGTCTGGGACACCTGCCACAGTGTCAGTGGTGACAGTGGCATAGTCGCTATTGGGGGTGGCTGGGTTCAATTTTGGTTTTGTATACATTTCATTTTATTATAATAATTTTAATTAAAGTAGTTTTGCAATTTGTATTGGAATTGTTCCCTTTGATTTCCTTTTGAGATGAGAGAGGGGTTAATAGAAAGTGTCTGCCACTGGTTTAGTGTCTAGCCCAGCCCTAACCGTTGACAGTTATATAATGCTTTCAGGAATGATGATTCTCTCTTTTGTCTGATTCAGTTAAAACTACATAAATATAGAACTGAAACCCATGATCTTGCATTTGAGGGTATGGATGAATACAGAAGGGGTGAATCCTCTTTAGGAATATTCTTGTTGGGAAGGTTCATCAGTTCGCAGCATTTGTGCTGGAGTATTTGTTAAACCAGGAGGAAAAACAAAAGCTCATGCTTATATAACTTTAGGATGAAAATGCTGGATACCACAATATCTTTCAGAAACACACCCACTTCACTTTCAACTGGTATATTTACTACTTTTATGCTGGAGGTGAAAGTTTTACTTGCTTATGTAGTTCCTTCTTCTACATTACATTTCTTAATGAAGGTGACTTCAGTCCTTGGTTTAAAGGTCTTCCTAATGAAAAATTGAAATGTGTTACAGTCTGGGAGGCTGTTAGGAGGTCCAGTTTTGGTAGACATCTAGTGTTTTGAAAAACCAAAGAGATAATCCTGGTTTCAGAGTTGCAGTCTGAGCAGATACTGCAGAACTGCCTAAAACATGACATATGATGCCTCTGCTGATGGTTTATGTTTCACTTCTAACAGGCATGTGTCCCAGCCCATCTGCTCATTCCCTGTCTTCACCTTCCTTTGTGCCACACACTGTGTTTTGGTTAGGTTTGGATATTACAGTGCAAAATTTTAAATAAATGACCTGACACTGTACCATGTGACTTTACACAGAAGCTTTTCTATCAATTAACTGGTAGCAGTCTTTGCTTCACAATAATCAATGAAAGCCCAAAAAGGAATCCTGTTGTATTTATTGAAACAGTTTGTATTTCATGGGGCTTCTGTATTCATAACTGAACATCTGTAAAATGTGAGCTCCTTATGAACATCATATCTGGCAGTGCCTGAGCTGAATATATTGTAAGAAAATTAACCAAATTTAGAAAAGGCATAAAAAACCCACAGCAGGTATCCAAGTGTTTACACCAAATAACAATGCATCAGACTTTGGGGTCACTAGGACTAGATACAAATTCAATGCCAATAAAGGCCCTGGAAAAAATGCTATTATGATCTGATGAAGCTTATAAAATTGGGATTTTTTCCCAGTGAAGCTGCAGAAAATAACAGTAAGAGATGAGGTGGAAGGAGAAAATTGATAATCTCTATATTTCAATGTTAAATGTTTAAGAAATGGTGGTACTAAGCTAGTTACAGAGTGGTTTGTTTGTTGGTTTTGTTTTCTTTTCTTTCTTTCTTTATAGATTTATGCTCCCAAGTTGTTTGACTAGTTTTCTGTATCCCTCCCCCTGTCAAAGAATGCAACAAAGTTCTGTCTACATAAAAAGTAAATACTACGACTAATCCAGCCTGTTGACAGGAAGCTCAGTTAGTGGGAAATACATGATGAAATGTTAGGCTTGGTAACACTCTGAAATGAAGTGAGAACAGTTTGGTTTTTGTCTTTTTTTTTAATTCCCTGCTGTGGGGTGGTGGTTTTTTTAATGGGAGTTGGTCTCTGTCAGTTGAGAGCTTTCTAAAACTGAAATAGTGCAAGGAGCAGATACAATTGATAAAGTTGTGAGGGAAGAGGTGAACTTTATATAACTCTAAAACAGGAATTCTGAGCACATGTAAGGCAAAAGCTATGAAATACAAGCCATACACAAGAAACTTACCCATTGTGTTTAATATTTTACTTGGTGATTTTTGAGACATTTTTCTTGGAGGGGCTACTTGTCTATGCTTAGCTAAATTAGCTATGCTAAATTACAGCACTTGCTCTGTCACATGATGACCCCTCTTCAGTAGAGAAGGAGGACTGGGAAAAGAAGACCTGTGGGTTGAAATGATGTGGTGGTAGGCCATGATACATGGCCCAGTACAAATCCAGACAGGCCTTAAGATGCCTAGACAGGTCCTTTCTCTCCCCTCCTTCCTGCCACAACAACAGGGCAATGCAGGAAAAGGAACAAAGGGGACAGGACCTTGCCTGTCTGGTAAACAAGATGCCCATCTCGGGTCAGAGCACATAAGCTGCCCCAGATGCGAGGTCCTGGCCTCTGCTTTTTACGGTCATAGCCTGGCAGAAGGCTTTTCCGTTGGGCAGCTACATGTTAGGTTTAGTGCCCCATTGGACCAAGTGGCCTCTGGCATTTTGTATATATGCAAGTGGCAAGGTAGCCCAGAGGCTGCTGCTCAGATCCACCTTGCTCAGATCTGCTTCGCTCAAATCTGCCATGCTCAAGCCTTGCTCAGATCCCCATGCTCAGATCTGCCTTGCTCAAGCCTCGCTCAAATCTGCCTTGCTGTTGCTTGCTGAAGCCTCACCTCACTTCAAGCCTTGTCGTCTGGAGTGTCCTGCCTTGCTTCGAGTGCCTGGTCCAGGGCCCTGGGATAAAGCCTGAGCCTCGAGCTGGATTACAAACCGACAGTTTCTGGAGCCTGTCAGCAGAGAGAGTGAGCTAGGGACCATCTCCAAATTCCTACTCTAATCCTCTAATACTCTAATCCTGGCCCCCTCATATCTTCCTAAGGGTTATGGTTGGCCTTTGGTTTATAAGTGGGTGAAGCTATTTTTGCCATAGCTTTTTTCCAGTCTCTGAACTCTCTAAATTGTATCAAAATTGCCATTAAGCATCCTGGAAGAATTCACAACCGAATAGAACCTGTAAATAATTCTATCAGTTTTTGTACATAGTTTTGGGGTGGGGTTTTTGGGAAAATAAAAATAACTGTATTTTATAATTCCTGCCTCAGTAATTTAAGACAAACTAATAAAAATGAAAATGGATTTAATGAAACAGTAAAACTCAGCCCAGTGGAAGCAGGGTGATCACAATAAAGAAGGCAGTCTGCAAGAGCAGAATGGGACATTGACCTGCAAACTTTTGGAGGTAAGAATTTGTAGAATGGCTGCTTTATTGATTGTAATATTAAAAAAAAATAAATTGTTGCTTTTCCATCTTAGTGTGAATTCAGTATTTCCTATTTTTGTTTAGAATCTGTATGGCAGAGTAACTTGTGCATTACCTTCTGCAGTTTGTTATCCTATCAATTAATGTATTTGACAGCTTAGCAAAAGACACATGGTAGTAAAGATTGAATGTTCTTTTTCTTTTTCAAGATTAGTGGTAGTTTATTATAACTTTGTGTTATAATTCTGGGTTTTGACAGTTTATGCTTTTACAAAGAACTTATTTTACTGAGAACAAAAAATAGCATGCAGAACAGGGTAGAAAGCAAAAGGGCTCTGAATAAAACCATTGCTTTTCAATACAAATTAATGAATTTTTGAGCATATGAATATTCCCTAACCACTGTGTTTCTTTACTGATTTAATGGTATGAAAGTGCAATGGCAAGTCCCAAAGAACTGACAGAGACTAACAGCAAAAATATTGTGAAACTTTGAAAGAACTGGGTTTGTTCAGACTGAAGGACAGCAGGGGCAGACAGAGGAGCATTATAGCAACTTTTCATGCGTTTGAAAACTTGGGTTGATTTTTGTGTCTGCAGAAGAAAGACATTTTACTAGCTTTAAAGACCAGATGACTCAGTAGTATTTTAAGAAAAGCCTTTGTTACATGTTGGAACAAATTACCTAGGGACACTGTATGGCTGACTAAGGGTAAGTTTTTAAGGGAAGTTACAGTGGGATCTCTCAGGAGTGAACCTTGTGATGAAATCAAATAAATTAGCTCTGTCCTGTTCCAACATTTTTGTCTCATAGATGGCATGGAGTTTAGTGACATTCCCACAAATCAGTGTCCAGAACCAATGCATTTATTGATGATAAGAGTATTCTACATGTTTGTGTGTATCAGCAATGGAGATAAAGGTCATGTTAGTAAATTGGTTGGTGTAAATACGGGCTACTGCCAAAAAGGGAGGTGTCTCAGCTGCCTGTCTTTGTTCACCAGCAGTGCTGTGTTTCTTTTCAGGCTGGTTTTCAATTCAAGTGGGCTGATAAATATGCACATCTTAGATGAAGGCAAATCTGTCCTTTTTCTTGCAGCAGCAGCTGCTTGAAGTACCTGTGGAATTGTGGCTTAAGGCTCTGCAGCCAAGGCACAGTCACTTCCTGGCATACTACTAAAAATCCTGACCTAGGGCCTTTTTCAGGAAAAAAACCAGCAGGCTGAAAGAGCAGTGTAATAAACCACAGATGAATGTCCTCTATAGCAAACAATTACCTTTTCTATTAGCCTTAAGTGGAAATGGTTAGTATTAAGTTCTGTTCAGTTTGCTTTAGAAAGCAGGCAAATAAAGCAATCCCAGTTTTCAGCTTAAAAAAAAAAAAACAAACCAACAACAAAAAAAGGATAGCTGAAGGCAACCATCCATTGATGGTCAGGTAGAGCTGCTTTGGCTGAGGCTTTGCTACCAGCTCTATATCGTTTGCAAGATTTGCCAGTAATGGCAAGAATATGAGTATGGAATTGAAAAAAAATCACAATGAAACATGTGCTGGTTTGAGGCCAGCCAGAACATCTCTTGCCCCGAAAGGGACAAAAGAATGACACACGCAAACGGATTGGAGAGTGATGGAAAAGTTTAAATGGAAAAGCAAATTGGTGAAGCTACAGAAAACTACAAACTACAAAGCATAGTGGAAAAGAACATCCTAAAGCATACAGAACGCCCTCACAGAATTCCCAAAAGCTTCCCAATCCTCCCTTCCTCCCACCTGAGGGTCTACCCAATCCCTCAGGGCTCTTCCTTCCCTCCCCTCCCACTGCTAGGCAAGTCTCAGGCTGGCCATTCTCCTCCATTCTCCTCCTGGCATTAGGCCTAGCCAGGCCTAAGAGGCCTGAGGATACTCCCCCGGCATTACCCGATAAGAGAGGACATCTCCCATGGGAGCAGAGAGGGAAGAAAGAGGAAGAGGATGACTCTGCAGATGGCTTTATAGGGCGCAGGATTTATGGGTAGAAATACGTCGTTTCCTGTGTCCACCTCTAGTGGGCGGGTACCTGGGACACCAGAGGTGTATCTCATGCGGCAGTGGCAGGGGGCACCCAGCCTAAACTGCCACAAACATTAACGCAGACTCCCTCTGCACTACTTGTGAAAAATTTGTATCACTAGCAGGAATCATATTTTGCAATGGGGAGAAAGTATAAAGGTAGAAAGTAAAAGAGAGATCTTCCATTTGCTGTAATATTCTATTAATTTGCCATGTTACAAGATCTATATAAATCTCTGACTAACTAAACTGGTACCTTTCACACAGAACTTGTAAGGTTAAGTGTGATGGTCTGAAAAATTAGATAATCATCAGAGACAGAACCACACAGTGCCACACAAACTACAGCCATCCAGCACTTCATAGAGTGCCAGGAAAAAAAAAGTATCTTTTTCTTACTCTGTGTCTCCTTGCTCCCACTTCTGTATACTTGCTGATTCAGTCCAAAAACTTATCTTTCTGTAAAGGCCTCAAAGTTTCTCTAATGTATACCAGCTGCCAGATGTCTCCAAGTCATAGTGGTTTAGAGGAATAATGAAACAATCTTCCAGATCCCAGTTTTTCAAAGCCTCACTCTTGGTTAGCAATTGTGTAAATTCAGTATCAAATGTTACAGATAAAATTTTTTTCTGGGGAAATTGCTAGAGAGTTCCTTGGGTGTGGTTCATGCTGCTGAAACTAGCAGGAACTAAATAACCTGGGGTCTTTGTGTGTACAGTTGTTAGGGTACAGTTGTTAAAGGGTAGGTTTAGATGTGCAAAGATGCAAATAAATGCTTCTATAGGATTTTTCAAAATCCAGCAATATTTCAGGGAGAATTAGTAGCCTTTTTTTCAACTTCAGGCACTGGATTTTTTTCTCCTAACCTGTCTCTCTTTGGCACTAAATACAGGGATGGCTGGTATGCAGTTCATGAGCAGTTTAACAGCAGCTTCTGTGGCACAGCTGTTTCATAGGCCTGGCTGCAGGACTGGGCCATTCTGGGCTTTGAGTAATTGCCTAGGTCTCCAGCTGTGTGAGGAGCTGTTGACACCACGATGCTCTGGGACCTGATCCATAGCTCCTGCTACAATGAAGCTGTCACCTGCTTCCACCCCTCAACTCTGCACAATATGTAAAGTGTCCTTGCACTTAAAAATACAGTGGCAGGCAGGAGGCTGGTGGCGGGAAGATCAGGCTTTTTTTGCCAGTGTATGCACACAGTCAGCAATCAGTCAGATTCTGACTGAGTTCTATGGGAGCAGTGCTAATGCTTCTGAGCTCCAAGTTACATGTATCATTGTCTTTGCCATGTGTATTTCCTCATATTGTGAAAAATAGCTTTCCCCCAGGTGAGTGATCATGCAGAAACATCATACTCACATCTTGAATGTACCCTGAGATGTGGAGCCTGAAGGAGCTGCATTTAACGAGGCATTACAACAAGTAAATGCCAATGCCAGCAAGAAAACCTGCCTTTTACATTAAAAAGATTTGAGTGGGGCTTTTTGTATACTACTAGATTAGTAAAGGCAAAGAATGAAGTCACTTACACCGTCCTCTACTAGCAGTGCTGGCTAATCTGGTAGGTCCCAAATGACTGGTCATCTACAAGAAGGGCTAGAAGGAGGATCCAGAGAACTACAATCTGACCTTGGTGCCAGGGAAAGACCATGGAGCAGATAATCTTGAGTCTTGTTATGCCACATTTGCAGGGCAACCAGGTGATCAGACCCAGTCAGTATGGATTCATGAAGGGCAGGTCCTGCTTCATGAACTTGATCTCCTTCTATGACAAGGTGACCCACTTAGTGGATGAAGGAAATGTGAATGTTTTTTACTTGTACTTTAGTGAAACCTTTGACACTCTCTCGTAGCATCCTTCTTGAGAAATTGGCTGCTTATGGCTTGGATGGGTGGATGCTTTGCTGTGTAAAACAGTGAATATCTGGCCCCAAAGAGTGGTGATGAATGGAGTGAAGTTAGTGGATGATCACAAGTGGTGCGACAAGTCCTTTCCCAATGGAAATGATTCTATGAAAACTTGTAAATTAAATATTTCAACGATTCATAGATTCATAGATTCAGTCAGGGTTGGAAGGGACCACAAGGATCATCTAGTTCCAACCCCCCTGCCATGGGCAGGGACACCTCACACTAGATCAGGCTGGCCAGAGCCTCATCCAGCCTGGGAGTTTAAGACCTATCAAAGGTTATATTAAACAGTTGCTGCTTCCACTGAGCTGTTACTCAGTTGGACCACATCATCTTATGCCAAGTATTTCTGAATGAACTAGAGAAGGCAGGTGTGAAATGTGAGTGGGGTGACAGTGGCAGGTGTCAGCAGCCCACCGGGAGGTGAGAGCAAAGCCCCCAGTGTTTCTCGGTGGCGTCCCACCGGGGCGGTAGACACAGGTTACCTCCCGCCTTCCCTGAGACCTGCCACCACGAGTTTGTGAGTGGTTTTAAAGCATTCCGGAATTTGTGAGTGCCCAGGGAACATTGGTGAGGGGCTGAGCCCCGCCTCAGCCGCCCCCAGGCGGGTGACGAGGACGCTGTGAGGCACCAGCTGCTCCCTGACGGGCAGGGTCTTCTTTGAGGCTCCGCTGGGGCCCTCGCGCGCCACGTTTGTCCTTAAGCCGGAGGTGTGAGGGGTGCCGGCAGCTGTTCCGAGCTCCCGGGGCGAGCAGCCCGGCCAGTGGCCCCTCAGGCAGTGCAGCGTTTCGGCCAGACGATGGCGTTGCAGCATCAGCCTTGCGACGGGGCTGCACGGGGTGGTGGGGACCGGCAGGGGGAGCTGCAGGGAGGTCCGGCGGCGGTGGCGGCAGCGGCGGGGCTGCGGTGCGCGGGAGGCGGCGGCGGGAGCTGATGCCGCACAGCGCTGTCGGTCCCGGCGGAGGCATGAGGCGCGCGGGGCGGGCAGAGCGCGGGTCGGCGCGGCCCTGAGCGAAGACCTCCTCGCCGCGCTCCCGCAGAGCGACTATGGCCGGGGGAAGGCGAGGGCTGGTGGCGCCTCAGAACACGTTTCTGGAGAACATCGTACGAAGGTCTAACGGTAAGGGGGGACCGGGGCGGCGGGGAGGCGCCGCGGGGATGAGAACGAGCCGTCCCTGGGGCGAAGCAGCCTGCCGCTTCCTCGGCGGGGGCAGCTCCGAGCGGAGAGCTCGGCCGCTCCCGTGCGGTTCCGCCGAAGCCACGCATCCCAGGTGTCGGGGCCGAAGCTGGTGCTGGCTACCGGCTGCACCGCCCAAGTCCTGCGGAGAGCCCCTGGCCCGGGCAGTGCGGCGGCCGCCTCCCAGCGGGTCTCCGGCTGCAGGTGCGCCGGCACGGGGAGAGCTGCCGGTCCAGGTCCGCGTCCAAGACGCGAGCCGGGGGCAGCACCGGGGCCTGACCCGGCACAGGAGCGGGGATGGTCGGGCAGTGTTGGGGTCCGGCGGGGGCGGTGGCTGCCGGGGCACAGCGGCTTCGGCCGGGGAGGCGGTGTGGGAATCCAAGATGGTCTCTGAGAAGGGCAAGCCCGGTGCTGGGAGATCGGCGAGGGCTGCCCGACTGAGTTGAACGGGAAGGTTTGTCACAAGTGAGGAGAGAGTTTGCCGTTTTGAGGTCTGAGGGAAGGTAATTATTTTTGTTTTTATTTTTTTTTTCCTAATGCACTGTAACCAGGTCTTTCTCTTGGAAAACTGTGGAGTGGAAAATGCCTCGAATTTCACAACTGCATGCAACTATGCATTAATGTTAACCAGATTCTTTCACTAAGGGGCTTACCAAAAGCTGCTCCCTCAGCAAGCCTGGGATCATGCAAGGGTTGATGTTTAAACCTAGGCATGTGTATTTCTTCTTCTTCTTCTTTTTTTTTTTTTAAAGCTCAGAGCCTATAGTTTTGCAATTTTTGATGTTTCCATTGGCTCCAGTGGGGCTATGGAAGGTCTTAAAAACTTGTAGTATGATTGAGAACACGCAGAATCAAGCTTCTTTGGAAGAGAAGACAAAATTAATTACTTAAAATATAGTCAATTTGTTCTGATAAGACAAAGACAATTAACCCTCTTGATTAGCAGCTAAACCCTCAAATTATCCAAAGAATTCTTTTCAAAAATTTTTTTTCCCCTGTTGTGGAGATGTTATGAGAAAAATAGCCTTTGATAAGACTGTATTTTCCATGTAGAATTGTGAGGCTCTTTTTATAGGTTTTCTCTCTGCAACTTTCCTGTAGATAGGATGGGGTTGGAAGCTGCATTCCTGAAAAAATACTTATCAGTGTTACAGTGGATCATGCTCTCCTTTTAAAAAAATTGAAATGCTACATTTCTTCACATCCAGGCTGCTTCTCTGATCTTCCAACACCACTTAGATATCTAAGGTTTTTGTCAAAACTGTCTTGAGATTGTAGATTATTTTCTTCATTAAAACTCAGTTTTCTCTTCTGACTTGCAATGCCAAAACCTGGATGTAATAAATAAGTTGAGGCTTGGAGATGGGAGAAATCATGCAGCAGAAGCTATGCTCTGTTTCTTCCTCTCTTTCCCCATTATTAAGAAGGTGTCATAACAGAGTGTGGTTCTAGACAGCACAGGTAAAATGACTGCACTCTATGCTCAGCAAGTCCCAAGTGCTGTAATCAATACAAGTTTTTAGATGAAACTTGGTAGGAGTTGCCTGCACAGTTCAGGCATATTAGGAGAGGCTTATGGAAGTGACTCAGATTTGGAAGCCAAATTTCTGTAATTTTTTTTTTCCTTCCTGGACCCAGCCCAGCTTTGCTGTAAATGTGATGCTGTTGTATGCGAATGCTGTATGAATCAGTTCTAATGTGGGCCCATCTGCCTCTTCTCACCTCTGTCTCTTTCAAGAAAAGGAGGATAGTCTCCTTTCTCTCTTCCCTTGGCAGGGCTGTGATGGCCAGGTTGGAGGCAGTATGGAAACATACTGATTCCTTGTTGCCTGTCTCATATTAGCCTGCCTGCTTGGCCTTGGTGATGATTTGGGATGCCCACAGGATGAGTGCTTAAATGGGCTGATAAAGCTTGAGGTTTGGCTGCCCCTTCTTGGTTTCATTTAATTGGGTAGTGATGTGACCCAAAAGGAAACTATCTAGGCCATTTGGGATTTGCCAAATAAACCACGGGCTTGTTGTCAAACTGTATTTGCTGGCACATACAAGCAAGTTAAGTAGTGCCAACAGATATTGAGTTGATACAGATATAGGAATATTCCTGATTTGGGGAGGATTTCCTTTGCAAGGAGAGGAATTTGGTCACTGAGCTGCTTTACCTGCATTCCAGAATCACAGATGAATTGAGGAAAAGCATTCTTGCTACTTGCTGTATTTTGGGACAAGGAATGTTAACTCAGTGAAAGAGGCCATATGATAATAACAAAGTAATTGGCATGCAACCTCATTTGGAAACTTTGCTCAGCACTAATTATATACTTTTTTAAATCAATAATTTAACAGGGAATTCTTTGGACAACCTTTCACATTAGATATGGGACTTGTAAGCTGGTGCACAGTTAAAGGCTAAAGGAAGTAACAGTCTACATACGTGTGTAGGGTTTCTCCATTAGGTTTAATATTTTGCTCTTGTTTATATCACACCATCTGCAGCAAGACTGACCTCAAACTCTGCTGGTTTGAATCGTCCCCTTAGAGTTATTAGGGATGAGAGCTGCTTCTTGGTTTGAAAATCAACTGAGACAGATTCTCATACACTAAATGCCAGCAAAAAGAGCTATTCCAGGGTTAGAAGCTCCACAGTATCTCCTCCCTGCACACTGGAGTAAAGAATAAACTCAGAAGTTATCAGTCCATCCAGGGATGGGATGGCCTTAAGACAGTGCACAGAGTAAAGTCTGTATAAGGTGTCATCCACCTAGACTTGTGGATATCATGTAGTTTTCTGTGATTTCTTCTCAGAAGATGACCATTGGATGATGTGTGAACTTTAGAGTCTCTCCTCTTTGATATGAGTGACATCATAATCCTGCTTGTCGTATTTAATGTTTTAAAGCTGTGTTTCTATACTAGCCATGTAGATCTAGAAAAATAAATGTTTCATATAATGCATGTTTGACAAAACATTGTTTGAAGCACTGAAATATTTAAAGACCGGACACCCAATGGGACAGAAAATGAGCCAATGCTGTAAAACAATCCAGTATGTAAAGAATCCCTAGCCTCTGATGGTTACTGCTAATGTGGTAGTAATGTTTTTCTTGGGTAATATAATGCACTCACAGTATAAAAGCACTGTAACAATAACAACTTTAATCTTGGTTCATGGCAGAGATGCTCAATTCAGATGGTGCGGTATGTTAGAAGGACTACCAATTGTGATATTCCAATGCTTTATCAGTAGCTGGAGGAAAAAATACGTTTCAGTTTATGTAAATGCCAGATACATTATGCATCCTTTGTTAAAATAAAATTTGTTAAAATGTTAAAATGAAGAATGTGATAGTTGTGCATGTGTAAGGATGACAAAGGCAAGGCCTATGTTTAAATAGCTTTGGAATTTCAGTGGAAGTCACAAATACTTTTTCTGATATATTGACAAGATGAGGAGAAGGGTTGGT
Organism: Indicator indicator; assembly: GCF_027791375.1. Taxonomy (NCBI): domain Eukaryota; kingdom Metazoa; phylum Chordata; class Aves; order Piciformes; family Indicatoridae; genus Indicator; species Indicator indicator. The sequence goes on along the minus strand of NC_072011.1, from coordinate 51,430,401 downwards.
TAGAGGGTATAAGGCTTGTGTGAATTTTGTCATGCTTTCACTGAATTCCCTGGGAGTACCCTAAGGAGACATTAGGTATAGAAGCAAACGACCCTTTGATGGAAAATGTAGTGAGTTCCCTGTAGAGGGAAAGACAAAGCACCTTCAGACACAAATCCTCAGAATAACAGACATTTTCATGATTTATGGCATTACTTCCATTGGAGACTATTAAGTCCCAGTACAATAAACATTCTGCAACATGGGCATGCTAACCTTGTACCGTTTCCTGAGACCTAGGAGAGAAATTAACTTTATTATAAACAGCTCCAAAAATGAAAACCCTGGGTTTGTGTTCAGCCAGAGAGAAACTCAAAAGAAACTAACAGAGAATGAAGAAGAGAACAGAATGAAGAACAGAACAGAGTTTTATTTTCACACTTTTACACTTGAATAACACATTCATTTAAATTAAATGTTTGCAAAGGATCCTTAACTTGACAGTGCTGTGTCTGCTGCAACCTGGCCCTGCCTGCCTTCCCTTCAAAACCTAAAGCAGGGAGCAGCATGTTACCATGAGATTCAGATCTGGCTGCAGCTAAAGTGACATTGGTCCAGAAGCAGTATAGGCATGCTTCTCCAAAGGTAGGGTTTGCTATCTTAAGTGTTGTGGGTCTAATGGCTTTCATATGACTGAGCTGTTATGTTAGTGATGAACACGATAAGCTGTGCATCACTCTTCCTGTGTCGTGTGCCAAGGGTAGTGAGGTCTGGGGCATCGCTTGGGTACCTCATACTACTGCAGCACTTTAGGTAAATAGCATCAGTCATCAAGAAAGTATTTTCATACTAAGAACAGGACTGTTTCTGTTGAAATGAACAAACATATTTTTGGGGTGGAGTATACTTTTCTGTTTCCTTTTGATAGCATATGTTTGGTTTCCTGACACTTCATAAATTTCCATAATTTTCAATGAATCTTCAAGCAGCACTGGTTGAAATTCATTATTTGCAGAGGATGAGCTCAAAAGCCTTGTGCTGCAGGTAAATAACACCCTAGTGTAATCTAGTGTTGAATAAAGAAATGTATTTTTGTGACTTCTTTAGATGTTAAAGTATTGAAAAGGACAAAGTTAATTGTGCACAGAGAAGAGCAATATTGATGTGAAATGACTGGTTTAAGCTATCCTAGCTCTTAAAGTTCACAAATGGGCAGACTTGGAAGACTGTAACAGATATGCAGGAGATTTTCTGCTTCATGCTGCCAGTTTAAAATCTCATCCACCTCCAGGACTTTCAATGAGTCAATTTCAGCATTAAAAAAAAAAACATCTAAGGGAACAGGGGGATCTGGCCTGGAGAATACTTCTCTTCCCTTGTGTGGAAGGCTTTTTGCCAGTCACATCTTGCAAAAAGTGCATGGAAAATGCTGGATCAGTAATAAGATGGTACTATATGTACAGAGAGCCTTTAGCTGAAGATTTTATTTCTCTTGCCATTCCTGCTGCTTGCCCTGTGCAAGGCAAAGTTAATTGTTGTCCTCCACAAATCTGACATCCAGTGATTGAATTGTGGTCTGTACCCTTTTGCATCTAATCCTGCAAGACCCAGTTCATTCAAGATTTCCTGTAAAATCACTTTTGGCTGAGTAAAGTCCTTAGCTGTAGATCTGTCTGGCACCGATTAAAACAAGACATTTAACCATGAGAGTGGCGGACCTTCAAAAACCACAAGGGGACAACTTGTTGGTTCTGTCTTAAGGACGTTTTTCCAAACAAAAGAATGAACAAAGGAAAGAGTTTTGATTCTTCCTGATCTTCCTTCTTTTCTAAATTAACAGCCATGGAGATGCTTTTATTTTCGTGCCTGGTTATCAAAATAACTATTCATTATTGATTTTTTTGTTTGGTTGTTATTTTTTTTTCCCTCAATATGACCACAGTTGAATATAAAACGTGTTCTTTCTCTGGTTTTTACTTGGTCAGAAGCTTCTAGTTTTGTGCATGCGTATTTATGCTTTAGTAACGTACAACCCAATTTCCTTAAAATGGCTTTTATAGATAGTAAGAAAAAAAATGTACAACACAGACATGATAGATAATGTGTTTTGAAATTAATGTCCTGAAAGCTCAAGGAATTCTACTGTGATAATTAAACATATCAATCAATTTCTGCATTAAATCCTAGGACAAGATCGTAAAACAAATATTAATGAAACTCATTAATGGGAGAATGTTCATGCATTTTTGTAACTCATAGCTAAAAGTGAGCAAGGAGTTAGGTCTTGTCAAATGCTTTTAAGGCATTTGATGGCTGTAGCTATAATCAGTAAATCAAAAGGCTCCTTTAAACGGATGGAAGACCCATATATTGATGTAACTAAACTTCCCCCTCCCCCCGTATTTCTTTTAAGATCGGATGGGAGGGGGAAAAAACCTTCACCAGTTAAATGGTGTAGCCTCAGTGCTTAACAGTGGTTTTGTCCTTTATTAAGAATGGTGCAACGTATTACTGAGGAACTTTCTGATTTCTGAAAATTGTGCTAACATCAGATTTGTCTATCTTTTATTTCTTAATTTCTTGGTATGAACAGTACTTCAGGGATAGGCAAAGAATGATGCTATGCATAAAATATGTGAGATGGCTTCTGTGTACTTTCAACTATGCTTGTTCCATTATTCTGCACTAATTTGTTTTATTTTTTTAAAATACAGATAATTAAAATTTTTTTTACAGCTACTGTGGTGTTGGATGTATTTTTTTTCAGCTGAAACAAACTTTCAACAGGCAGAGGCCTACAGTGAAATATTTGCTATAACAATGCAAAATAAGAAATGTTGAGATGGAATCTGTAGTTTTTATCTATACTGCTGTCTGAAATTAGCACTCATTTTGTGTGATGACTAAAATTGAGTCACTTGACTCTTGTTATTCATGGTAAGTATATTTTTTAATAATTCTTTTCAACCTTTACTTGTCCTATGCTCTGGAGTACTTATGACAGCGTAAGTCATGTTTGAATAAAGCAAAAAATGCCTGCATTTAGTGGATTGTGTTCATGCTGTAGCAGCCAAGGAATTTCTAAATCCATTTCTATTTCTGCGAAATGGTTTTATAAATTTTTTTCAAGACATGTAAGCACAAATGAACCTCTCTGTGAAGTTTTATAATACATTGTTTTGTGTTAGAGAGAGGCTACAGCTTAAAATAACGTAGTTTCAATAAGGATGTACAATTTGAGGGCACTATATTATTATGCTATAGAGAGATCAAGCTGTTCACTGGAATATTAAGCATTGATGCACTTCCACTCAGGAACGAACAGATGTTCATACCAAATGAGTGTGTATCCATGTAATACCTTTGACCTCTCTATAGAAGAATGTGGGTAGAAAAGCAGAATTTTGTCTTACTACTTTTATTCAACATGTGTATAGTATTTGGGTCTTTTGAGGAGCTCAGTACACGCTGAATACAGTTACAGCATTTATCTTAAGATTACAATTTAATTGGTTCTTGTGTCTTTCCTCCCTGAAGTGTGCCCTGAATACCATGTATGGGAAGAAATGATTCAATAGGTGCTTGAAATTCAGTTGGACTTACGTGTGCGGATTTAGGGCTGTAGTTTGATCTTGGAAGTTACATTTGAACAATGTATCTAATGAGTATGACTAAATGCTTCTGTTTTCTCAAAGCAAAGGCTAAACATGAGCAATAATTCATACATACCTATCCTTTGCAAATTGTTAAAGCAAAAGCAGGATATCAGCTGATTGTAGCAATTTTGACAGGCATACTTTACAAATGACATTCTATTTCTATGCATCCTCTTCCTTACCAAAACTGAAACTACTTCTTTTTTCCCCACATCCAAATGATGCTACTTTTCATGTAAAGTACCAAGTTGGTAAATACCAGAATTATTTAGCTTGTCCCTTGTGCTTAAGCTCTGTGATACAGCCTTTAATGCACATAATTTTTGATTGCTGCAGATTTATTATGCTGTGACACAGCAGCTATGCTGCTTTATGCCCAGTTAATGAAACAGTAGCTAAGGAGCCTGTATCTCCCACCCCTATCCCCAGTGACCATGGGTAGGGTAGGAAACCTATTTACTAAGCAGTTCTTTTAGTTGTGCTGTAGTAGTGGCTTGTGCTTTGTAATGCTAGAAGTCTAGGTTTGCTTCACTGAAGACCCATGGAGGAGTCTGAGATGTGCTGGTCTCAATAACCAGGGTCCTCACCCAGAGTGATAAAGGCCCTTCTCTGGAATGAGAAGGGCAGTTTCTGTTCTTTTGTGGACTAATGGGAGAATTAGCAAGTTTGGTGAGGAGCAGGTCTTCCCACTATGGTAAGCCTGATTCTCCTTTCACTTAAAGGGGAATAAATTAGAAGCAAATCTTTGGAGTGTTGCATTTGTGTGTTGACTGTGGGAACATACATTAATAGGTTTAAATTACGTTTGTGTAATATGTCAACCTCAGCATACTTGTGGGGGCCTTTGAGAGACCTGCATACATATGTGAAAGTGCAGTGTGAGAGACCTGCATACATATGTGAAAGTGCAGTGGGCATCAGCTTCAGTTGTTACCAAAGTCTGCACTACAACTCAATGAGCAGAGGTTTCCTCTGGTATCCTCTGTGTGTTTCGTCTGTGCAGGCAGCAATGTGTCTGATAGTGTTGTGGGAACAAATGGGGCTGCTGGTCTCTGACCTTCTGCCAGTGTGTTCCAGAAGTGGGCCTTGTGTCACTGAAACAACAGAAAGCGTTACTGGTGTGCTGGCCTCTGGAAAAGGTGGGGAGTCTTGACTTAGCAAGGTCCACCTTGCAGGAGAGGCTGGGATCCTATGAGTGCAAATGTGCAGCAGTGCAGGGGAGTGGTAGGGAAGAAGTATTTCAGTTACTTGCTCCATGCCCTTGCAAGGACATGACCTCTCAGTCAGCTAGCCCTGACCAGATGTGTCGGTGAGGTGCTTCTTGTCCTCAGGCATTTTGGAAGATCAAGGCGATGAACAATTTTGCTTAAACAAAGCACTGTACATAACATCAAGACTCAGTGGTTTTGGTGAAGCTGGATGTTCTAAAGACTTGCTATTGTTGTTACAATGCTCTTATTTGAATCAGAAATTTTGTGATTCTTCTGTGTTACTGTGTTGTATGAGTGGTGGAAAGTACTGGCTTCAGTTTCTGAGCAAAATCCATTCTTGGATTTTGGAAGGAGTTAAAACGTTTTTCTTGTTACTTTAAAGTGACAATGCAAAATGGGTCTGACATTTGTGTAAGGGCTGACATGTGGATAGATAAGCAGTGAACAAAACTGATGTGTGGAAAATGCAGGCTAGAAAATATGAAGTATGAAGTTACCAGTGCTGCAGACCCTCATCACAGAAGCCTGCCTGACTCATGCAAGTGATTGTGCTGCCTCTGAGATGCTACAATTCCTTCATGTGTTTCTGCAGTGTGATTGTGCTCTGTGTGCACTTCTGCATATTTCCGTGCTTCCCAATGGTCTTGAGAAACCCATGTCTTCATTTATATGAGCCCACCCTCTCCAGTTCCTATCTCAGTTCTCCTTGGAGCTGATAAGAAGGGCCAGTGATGCTTGCAGCTTCTCCTTGGGCCAAGCAATACTGCTAACCCAATTGACGTTGTGACAGAAATTGATTTCCTGGTAAGAGGAATCAGTTTGTGTCCTTTCAAAGAGGTGCCTCGAGTCACTAAGTAGTTTGAGTATCGCAGCTATCACATGTACATTTTACCAGGTGTCTTTGAAGAGAATTTAGCTGTGGGTTTCTTCATGGCCTTCCCATAACCAACTCCATTCCTGGCCTTGTTGACCCACTTGTGAGCCCCCAGGAGGCTTTGCCCTGTAATGCTCAGAGTTCACTAGAGCATCCGTCATGCTTGTAGTTTAACAAAGCCACAGCTGTTTCCTGGCCTCTAGGATCCTATGTCCCTGTAAATGGAGAAGCATTATTTGCCTCAGTGGATGTATTTCTTCTGTTAGGAACAATTGTTTAACAGATTATGAGCTGTCTCCAAACAGCACATTGTCACGGATGTCAATGCAATTGAATGTAAATAATAGCAATGAGAACAGCCTTCTGTCTCCAGGTTATCTGTCACAATAAACTATGCAGGGGAGTTATAAGTAGGAGTCCTTAAAATATGCTGTTTTTGACAGTGTTTGCACAGGCAAAACACTGCTGTTGGAGACACCCTAAAGAAATGCAGGTGTGTTCTCCACCTATGCATAGATCCCCCATTGTGTCATTGTTTTGTCTTCAAAGAGATCTGGAAAGAGGAGTGAGGACTTGAAAGGAAATGTCCTTGTTTGTCTCCAAGACTCTTTCATTGCAGACGGCCAGGGCTCCTACTCTGTGAGCTGTTAGGCCACAGCAGGTTTAAAAAAAAACTGTACAGGAAGTTTGGAAAGGACCAGTGCAGATCATCTGTCCCTTTGCCACAAAATCAGGAACAAAAGAACTGAATATTCTGAGCCTGGTAACCTCCGAAGGAGAGTTGGCAGGCAGTGATGGGTTGGAAGCCTGTTTCCTGGCCTGATATTTTGGATGGTGCTACACTAATGCTTCTCTTGGTTGCTTGGCTACTGAGCTCAGAGGGACTAATGGCTTCTCTACAGGCTTTCAGCTACCTGGGGGGGTTTCCAAGCACTGGTTCCTGAAGGACGTTTTTTGATCTAGGAAACAAACCTAGGGCAAGAACTAGAAAAAGTGTGACAGTGGAGTTGGAGGAGTAAGGCTGAAGATCAGTTAGGGAATGGTGTTGAAAAACTCAAGTGGTGGCAATGTTATCATCTGTTCTCTTCAGAAGCTTGATACTTAGAACAGTTGTTCAAAAACTGAATTGAGGGCTGAGCTTTCATTGCCCTCAGGTGGTTCTACATCGCATAGGAGAACACCTAAAGTGCTAGGCTGTCAGTGGGGAGGGAAATATGTGTACCTTCTCTAAGCATCCTTTGGAAACTTTCAGTCCAAAAAAAAAAAAATCAGGCTTCAGTGAGCCAAAAGGCAGGTAAGGGGAAATGTGACTCCTTAGCTCCTACAGTAGTGGCAGAGAACCTGGGCATTGTCTGTAAGAACTGGGCTAATCATAAATATTAGATATCCCTTTTTTCCATTGTTTTCCATAGTTTAACTAGAGCAGGTTTCAATTTGCTATGCTATTTTGTTTTTCAGTTCTGTCTCACCAACACTACACACAGAGCCTCCAGCTACTAAGTCCTTGGGAGCTGGAGATTTGGAGGCTGTAGCAGTCTCACCTTTTGATGCTTAAATCCTCTTGTGGACTTAGTGCTTTGTTTTCACTTATGAAAAGGGGATAAGAGTACTGTTGTACTTCACAGAAGTGTTGCAAGGCTAGATAAAAGTAGGATTCGCACAGTAATGGTCACCAGAAAGTTCCCATATATAGCTTTTAATAAAAAAAGACACTATTTATCTGAAGACAATGTCCAGGTTTAAGTGTGAAAGCAAGGTCACTGCTTAAGTTAACAGAAGCTCTTCAAGGTGTTCTTGAGGAAGTAGAGAGAAGAGTTAAGTTACCTTTTGAGAAGAGAAGATAGCGAGGAGGAATGCATGCATGGAATAACATCATTCAGATCAGGGCAGGACCTGGACTAGCATTTGTATTTGCATGTTTTTTGTCATTTTTGTACTTCCTGATGAAAATTTAAAAATATCCTAATGCAGTACAATGCAGTGTTTATAGTGGACACTCCAAAGCACTTGATTTAGCAATGAGAAATGACTTGGCTTACTTATTTGTAGGAAGGAGTAAAAGACATGTATTGTTTTTGGAACAAAGTGCTTCAACCAAGCAAAACCCATGGTATTTAAAGGAGGTTGTGAGAAACAGAGCAGTTAAAATGTCCTGCAGTTATATTACTGGTGTATTTCATTCTAAAGAGTGTATAAAGATGCACTTAATTATGCTCATGGGGTTGGGCAATGGATTTAGATAGCTACAGGGATGTTTTATTTAAACCCACTTGAAGTTCACACTGGCACAAAAGATTTTGAAAGGGCAAGTTAAAATAAACAAAACTCATTGTAATTAGTAGGCAAAATGTCTTGTTTGTGTCTCTTGTTTGCAGGAAGCATTAATGGCAGCTACGAATGACTGAGCAGTTGTGGGCTGTAGATCCTGAGAACTAGATGGAGTAGTAGTCTCCCTTAAAGGTTCTCCTTATATATGAATGTGTCTTAATCTCTTGTGGCTGCATAGCCTTTCTGTCAAAAGCTGGGGGGGTCTTTGCAGCTTTGAAAAGAGCCACCATCTTCTGCCCACAAGTGCCCAAGCAGAGGTGCTGCTCTCTCTCTTGGCACAGGTATAGTTAGTTGACTGCACAACAGCCAAAGCAGCAGGGAAAAGCAAGGTTCTAGGGCTAATATTGAGTATGGGAAGGGAGATGTGAATCTCTGTTTGTCTCTTCCTGATGGAAACTCCTTCTGGCTTGTAGAGCAAACAGAAAGTTCTTTCTGCTGGTGTAAGTACTAACTCTAGTTGTGTGGTGTCTAGTTTGAAGTGCTGTTCTGTACGTGTCACGCAAGAACTATTTGAGCTTGTGTGGCCATCAGTGAAGACAATATTGAGAGGAGTCAATGTGTCTACATTCAGAGAGGAGAAATATCACTCATGATGTTTTGTGTGTGTGTGTAAGATGCTTCATACTCAAACTGAGTGTCATGGTGGATCAGTACATGTGGCAGAGAGGGAAAGAGTTTAGTGAACCTGTCGTCAGTTGAATTTTCTTGCTTAACCATCATGTGTTTCATCTGTATAAACCCATCCTAAGCTTTGCATAAGTAATTTCATTTTTTTAAATAAGAATTTACTTAAAACTGGCAATAATTCTGTTGACTGCAGTGGGAATATTATCCAAGAAAAACTGTGCAGGGACTGAAGCAGTCAGAATTATGTCCTGAAATGAATATTTCCTCCAATGCAACCATACCCTTATCTAATGTCTAACTGATGTGCTCTTTCAAACAGATACTAATTTTGTCTTGGGTAATGCCCAGATAGTGGATTGGCCCATTGTCTACAGCAATGATGGATTTTGCAAGTTATCAGGATATCACAGAGCAGAAGTTATGCAAAAAAGCAGCACCTGCAGGTATTTGAAAACAGATTTATTTTTTGTTAAACAGCTTGTAGTGTTGTGCTTGTTGCTTGAGGAGAAAAGTAATCTGTTTATTCCAATTTTGTCTGTTATCTCCTGGGGCTGCATCTGTCAAACATGCTTTCCAGGTGAAATAAAATCAAAGAAGGGCTATTTCTAAATAGGTCCTTCCCACATTGTAAACAAATGGCTTTGTATCTTTCTCTAGTATCTGACTTGAATTTCTCGCTCTATTTGCAGTTTTATGTATGGAGAGTTGACAGACAAAGATACAATTGACAAGGTCCGGCAAACATTTGAGAACTATGAGATGAACTCCTTTGAAATCTTGATGTACAAGAAGAACAGTAAGTAGTTGTTTAGCTTGTTCATTAATAAAGGTGTGTAAAGTAGTTTTAAATCGGTGTGTAAACTGCAAGTCTCTCAGCCTGGAGGACCATGCTTTATCTATGACTAAATAAGCCCCAGTTCTAGCAGTTGATCTGCAAGACAGAAATGAGAACATTAGAGATGAAAAACGCTCAGGGAGGCAGGAAAAGTTCTCTAATGTGTTCTGACATTTAGAGCAATTTGTGTGTGATGTTTTAAGACAACACTGAAGATTCCATCAGCGGTGATAATGCACAAGCTAGGTTTGTGCAAACGGTTTCTATTACAGAGAATGTACTTTTTCAGTTTTTAAAAATTTGCTATAGCAAAGTCAGTATTTATGTGTAGTTTCAGAATAAAAAGAACCCATCTTTTATTTTAGAAGCTGAACTACTTTTGATGTTTTCAGATTAAACTGTTCTTTTGGTCTGGACAAAAATTCCTTAACTGAGATACAACTTTTTTCCTAGAAGTTTCAGTGTGCCTGTAACTGCACATGTCAGCAGAAACTTGCCCAAAACTTGTTGCCCCATCTAGTGTAGACTATGTCATGGCACAGTTAAGTGTAAATATGCTGAGATCTTCACCCTGGCCAAATATTAAGCTGAAAGTTCACATTATGTAAATTATTTTGCTCTTAACAATTCTACCTTCTAATTGTGAAACTGGTGGTGTCTGGGTACAGGGAAGGATACCTGACAGAAGCACTCTACTAGCAGCTCCTTCCCATTACAGCTGTGATGTTCAATGTGACCAGTTCTGTGTTAGTGGGCATGGGGGACATTAACCACAAAATAAAGCATAAGATGCTGTGGAGTAGTTTTTGATAGTTAACCTCATTGCTGCTTTGTTTCTTGTTAGAATGACCCATTTTCTGGGAAAGGTTATCCAAATCTATCTGTGTGAACCATTGGTATTTCTGTTGAAATGACTACCTTGTACTGATGGAGTTTGACGAGAGAACCACAGGCACTTTTCACAAAAGCAAACAGATATTACCTGTATGCTGGTATTGATCTGAAGATGTGTGGAGATCCATGTTTTCTATCAGAATTAATCTGTTCTTCTAAGAAGTGGTGGAACCAAAGTATATGGAATTATTTTCTGCTAGCTTTTAGAGAGATTAAAATTTTGGAGAGATGTTTTTCTTTACCTCTCTTTTAGTCTTTTTATTCTCTTTTTAGTCTGTTCAAAGCATCATGACCTCTGATGCAGTGCCATTGCTCAGGGCTCTTCTAGAGCACAGCTTTGCTGGTCCAACTCATTTGGAAAGCTATATGTATTGTCTTTATGGCCTTGCTTTGTCCTTCTTTCCTTCTAGTATTACCAGCCTCCAATGTTTAGCAATTTCTTAAAGGTGATGTCTGTTCCTAGCTCAGTTAGTGGCCACAGGACCATATGCAGCCCATGTCTATGCATCCAAAGCCAAGTAAATAAACTGCAGTCATGGGATCTAGGAGGGTTTGGAATACTCTCTTAGTCAACAGTGATTTGGCACCACAGGGCTATGCAGCTACACTTTTGTCATTGCTGCAGCATATGGCTATGGCCTGTAGTAGGGCCTGGGGCCTCTCTGTCTTTTATGCAGAAATAAACCAAGGTAACTGGGAATGAGGAATGTTTCCTGCCCTGCTGTGCACTTCCCTGAGGAGAGGCAGCCTAGAACAAAGTCCAGCTGTGCAGAAGCTGTGTTGTGTGATATGCCAAAAATCAGATCTGTGATGATTCTGTGTGCACAAAGGGTCACAGGCATGGGAAAAAGGAAAGCACAGAGCTTGGTTTTAAGTTTAACAAAACAAAGTGCTCTTATTTTTGTTATATTCATAGCTTTAGAGGTACATTATCATAGAATCATAGAATTGTTAGGGTTGGAAGGGACCTCAAGGATCATCTAGTTCCAACACCCCCCTGCCATGGGCAGGGACACCTGATACTAGATGAGGTTGCCCAGAGCCACATCCAGCCTGGCCTTAAAAACCTCCAGGGATGGGGCCTCAACCACCTCCCTGGACAACCTGTTCCAGTGTCTCATGACCCTCATGGTGAAGAACTTCTTCCTAACATTCAGTCTGAATCTACCCATTTCTATTTTTTTTTTCTGTTCCCCCTAGTCCTATCACTACCTGACACCCTAAAAAGTCCCTCCCCAGCTTTCTTGTAGGCCCCCTTCAGATACTGGAAGACCACAATAAGGTCGTCTTGGAGCCTTCCCTTCTCCAGACTGAATAGTCTGAACTCTCTCAGTCTTTCCTCATAGGAGAGGTGCTCCAGCCCTCTGCTCATCCCAGTGGCCCTTCTCTGGACACATTCCAGCAGGTCCATATCTTTCCTGTAATAGTGGCTCCAGAACTGGACACAGTACTCCAGGTGGGGTCTCACCGGAGTGGAGTAGAGGAGGAGAATCACCTCCCTTGACCTGCTGGCTATGCTTCTCTTGATGCAGCCCAGGACATGATTGGCTTTCCAGGCTGCAAATACACACTGCTGGCTCATGTTGAGCTTCTCATCCATGAGCACGCACAAGTCCTTTTCTTCAGGACTGCTCTCAAGCCAGTCCCTGCCCAGCCTATATGGGTGCCTGGCGTTGCCCTGACCCAGGTGCAGGACCTTGCACATGGTCTTGTTGTCATGGGCCCACCTCTCCAGCCTGTCAAGGTCCCTCTGGATGCCATCCCTTCCCTCCAGTGTGTCTGCTGCACCACACAGCTTGGTGTCATCAGCAAACTTGCTGAGGGTGCACTCAGTGCAACTGTCCATGTCACCAACAAAGATGTTGAACAAGACTGGTACCAGGACTGATCCATGAGGGACTCCACTTGGACATGGACCCATTGATAGCTACTCTTTGGGTGTGGCCACCAAGCCAGTTCTTTATCCACTGAATGGTCCATGCATCAAACCCAGACTGCACCAGCTTGGAGACCAGGATGTGGTGTGGGACAGTATTGAAGGCTTTGCTCAGGTCCAGGTAAATGATGTCAGTTGCTCGACCTTCATCTATTAATGTTGTGACCTTGTCATAGAAGGCCACCAGGTTTGTCAGGCAGGAATTGCCCTTGGTGAAGCCATGCTGATTGTACCCAATCACCTCTTTGTTATGCTTCTGACTCAGCAGTGCCTCCAGGAGGATCTGCTCCATGATCTTACCAGGCACAGAGGTGAGACTGACTGATCTGTAGTTCCCTGGGTCATTCCTTCTTTCCATTTTTGAAAATGGGAGTTATGTTTCCCCATTTCCAATCAGTGGGGACGTCCCCAGACTGCCATGACTTTTGGAATATAATAGAGAGTGGTTTATCAACCTCATCCACCAGTTCCCTCAGCACCCATGGGTGTATCTCATTGTGTCCCATGGACTTGAACACTTTCAGGTTCTTCAGATGGTCACAAACCTGATCTGCACTCACAATGGGCAGTTCCTTCTTCCACTTCCTGCCATTATCTTCTGTTATTTTGGGAGTGTGGTTGAAGCCCTTGGCAGTGAAGACTGAGGTGAAGAAGTCATTGAGAACCTCAGCCTTCTCCATGTCACTTGTCACCAGCTCCCCTGTTTCCTTTCTGAGGGGGCCCACACCTTCCCTAGTCTTCTTTTTACCATTAATATACCTATAGACATTTTTACTGTCCCCCTGGATTTCCCTGGATAGATTTAAATCTGAGTTTTAGCTTTCCTAACCAGGTCTCTTGCTGCTCAGGCAGCTTCCTTATATGCTCCCCATTCTAGCTGTCCTTTCTTCCCCTCCTTGTAGAGTTTCTTTTTGTGTGACAGTGTGTCCAGGAGCTCCTTGCTCATCCAGGCAGGTCTTTTAGCATTCTTTCCTGCTTTCCTCTTTGTGGGGATACTTTGCTCCTGGGCATGGAGAAGGTGATCCTTGAATACTGACCAGCTGTCCTGGGCCCCTCTTCCCTCTAGGGCTTTGTCCCCTGATACTTTGGCCAGCAGATCCCTGAAGTGATCAGTCTGCATGCCTAAAGTCCAGGGCTGTAAGCTTCGGATATGTCCTCCTAGTTGCCCTGAGATCTTAAATTCTGTTGCTACTTAAATTCTATTAGCTACTATTGTAGAGACTTGAGTAACACTTAAGAATTATAACTGAAAAACAGCAAAAAGGAAGCATCCTGGAAATTTTTCTGAGAATAAGCCATATCATAGAAACTCGTTGTCTTCTTTACAAGTCGCAGCACCCAGACTACTAAGTGGTCGTGCCTTTGTGGTCGCCTTACCTCTACCTGCATATATTGCTTCTTGTCATCTCGTCAGTGAACATGGTATGTTGCAACCTACTCTGAAGATTTTGGGAAGGAGACTGAATGTTGTTGGACCTTTTTTTTATTTTTCTTTTTTTTTTCCCTGCTTTTTGTTTCCCTTTTTTTGCCTCTCTGTTCTTCCTTCATTCTAGTTTTCCTCTTCAAATTAGCCAATAAATGAGATAGGAAATAGGTTTTTCTGTTGTTGTTGTTCTTTACTTGTCCACTCCCTCTTTAGAAAGCAACAGTCATGATAAATAGCAAGTTTTGTTTCCATTTTTGTGTTGTTCAATAATTGGTGTATTTTCCACAGCCTGCACGTTTGATGTACTTCCAGCTGTTTTAACAATATCCTTTAAGGAGAAAGAAAGAAGAAAAGCAGGAGTTTCAATTTCACTGTGATGTTGCTAGTGCAAGTCAATCTTCATCTTGTATCTTTATGGGCAGCAGTCATGTTTCTCATTCTCTGAGTAACAGTTATGTCCTGATTTTACACTAAATATGTCAACAGCACACTGAGACATTTAATAATGCTACTAGAAGTGACAGGCTTTTTGTTTTCACGTGGCACTCTCTGTGGTGGTGAGCCAGTGCTAGTATTTACTTGATTGTCTGATAAGAATACCCCATCCAGATATTGGTAGGTACAGTATCTTCACCAGCTTCTTAACAATTCACAATATCAACTCTAGGAACAACATAGGCTGTAGTATTCTGAATTGTGGTACGATTATTTGCCTTCATTATGTTTGCATTTATAGGCACCATCTCTATGCTGGCCTCTTTCTCTGTCCAGCACTCCAATTGAAAAATGATTATCCTCTGTCTTTTCAGAATTTCGAGTTAAGGTGCTCTGGAGATTTGATGGTTCTCTTGATTACTTAGCAGAGATGTGATGATCATTGTTATTTTCTGGAAGAATTGCTTTCTGGAAATGCAGAAGTCCTTCAGAAAAATTGGGAGATTTTCAGAATCTCTTTCTTCAGAAAGTTTTGGAACAAGCAGGTGCACAGCCACCACATGTTTATCATTGTTGCTCTGATGCCATCTTGTTGCATTCAGTGAAGATTCATGGTCACACCTGTAATGAGACCAAGTGAAAGCTTTCTTTAATCTGGACTGCAAAAAAGACAACAGATGGGTTGACATTAATTTTATGTGAGAGCTTCAGTTCCATTGTTTGATTAAATGTGAGTGTCCAGTGATGCTGGAAGTATTGTTTATTTTTATACAGGAAAATCAAAGCGTTGCTAATTCTTATTGAAATCAGTGGAGCTATGTTAACTTATACCAAGGAAAGATTTGGCCTAATATATTAGAAAATATTTTATGTCTGGTCTTAGTCATATCCTAGTTTATCTGAACTGATGCAGCTTAAACATCTAAAATTTTATGAGACTTTGACAGTAATTTGTTAGGGTTTTTTTTTTATGCTTTATGGTCTGCCTCATAAATTAAAATGGCTGAGTAAATTATACTTGAATGTTCATTACCTAGTTTTTCATCTACAGGCTAAGTCTGGGTTGCAAGCAGTGCACAAGCAGGTGTCTTACAGATGCACTTGCTTCCATTATTGCTGAAATAAATTTTTGTAAGAATGTAAGTTTACTGGCTTCTGTCTGCCTCTGAAGAGATTGCACCCATTTGAAATCCAACCCTTTTTCTATGCAGTACTTGATCTGGTTCTGTGAATGAATATCTGGAGTGGGCTGGACTCTTCAAAACTAAAATGCATGTAGAGTTTTGAAGAGTCTTCAAGTGTTCTCTCTGAGCAGACATTCCCATTGCAGTGCTGCAGAGATTGATGCCACCTTTTTTATTTTTTTTTTTTTATTTCCTCAGAGGTTTTCTGCAGGTGGGCCTGGTAAAATGGCAGCAGCCTGGGGAATTAACTGTAGGTAATTAATTTGCACACTGCCAAGTGGTTCGGATAAGCAGTGTCTTTTGTTTGAGTACATATATTATGGTGAGAGTCCCAAAGGCTGGGCTTTGCTTTCAATTTGTGCTGGGTTTCACTTCTGTTGTTTTCTGGTTGCTTGAATAAGTAGTAAATGTAATACCATGAATATATGTATGGAGGTTTTGTTTTGTTTTATTGGATTTTTTTTTTTTTAATAAACATGCCATCCGCACAGAATGTATTAAAAGGCTTTTAGATGTTAGAGAATAACAAATAAGCCCAAAACAGTGATGTAGCAGATTCTGCTTGCACTTACCTTTGGGACCAGTGCTTTCTACAGAGATTGAAAAATAGACAAGCAAATCCATCCTAATTTATAGAGAGGAAAATTCATTTCAAGATGGTAAACCTGTGATTGCCCACTACTAGGGAGAATTTATCATAATTGTCATTGGTTAAAACCAATTATATTTGTGTGTGCTGTGCCTCTTTACTAAAGCAAATGGTTGCATAGGACCAGAATCAGGAAAGAATTAGGGGTTTTGAGTAAAGTGGTATGTATCCTTCTGAGCCTTCAATTGAAACTTAGCTCCAAGTTTATCAAGCAGTGTGCACACCTGCTTCTTGTCTCTATGAAATCTACCTGCATGAATTCAGTTACCTTCATCAAGGTCAAATCTAAGTATTTTTGATTCATAAACTTCATAATTCCCATTGATCTTGTCAACTTCAAATATATTGTCAAGCAAGACCTGCTGTCCTCTCCTCAAATATATACAGAAAAGTAAGACTTCCCAGTAGTAATCCTTAAATATCTGAGGTAAATGGAAAGAAGCTTTCAAAGCTTCCTGGTGTCTTCCTTATACTCACTTTTTGTTCTTCAGAGAACTCAGAATTAGGTAAAGCATATTAATGCTGCTGCAGTACAACGTTGTGTGCTCCTACTGTGTTGTTTCAGCGTCATAGGATACCCCCTGTGCGAGGTGATACCGTTATTGGGGACTGAAATTGATTTTCCTTATCTTAGCATGCCAAGATCTGGCCTTTAGAAGCATTAGCTGCCAGAACATAGCAGCACCAGATGTGCAAGACATGAAGGTAACAGCTTTCAAAGTGCCGGAAATGTATTGTAAGGTCTATTAGTACTGGCACAGAGTGGTGAGCTACATAGTGTGTTGGTTTGTTCTCATTCAGTGCACACTCTGCTAGAAGGCAGAGTTTATAGGAAGACTTTTACTTCTTGTCTTGAATGATCAAATGTCACAGGTTCCTAGTCAAAATCTGTGTGGATATATTGACTTACCTAACGTTTTCCAGTCACATCTCATCAGCTGGTTTGCCAGTTGGACAAACTATTCGGTCTGTGTGGGACAGAGAGAAACAATTTCATACTGAGTACCAGGGCAACTCTAATGGTCAACCCTGCTGTATATGTAACTGAAGTCCTGCTGTCTGTAGGAATTAGTGGAGAGGCAGCATATACTTCTATCCTTTTTGTTTTCGTACTGCTCATCTGTTTACCTTCAAGGCAGTACCTGTCTGATGACCATTTGGGACTTTATCAAGTAATACAGAGGTTATGCTGCTTTGAGGAAACTTGCCCCATTCAGTAAGGGCAGTGAAGATGTCAACTAAATTGTCAAAACATGGGACTTTTGATTGTATTTATAAACAGTGGTTGTTTTATTTTGTGGAAAGAAAGTATCGCAGTTTTATTTAAGCAATGTGCTTTGTGGAGTTTGGAAAAACATCTGTCCTCTTCGCTTAAATGGTTCGAGGTATGGGGTAAGGGCATACTTAGTGATTTTGATTTTTATTATAGCCTTTCTTTTTTGTTGACAGGAGGCAAAAGTGAAGGAGAGGTCATCAGTATGTACAGGGGGAGAAGTTGTAGTAGACCTTTAATATCTCTTTCAATTGAATACAGTTAGAGTTTTTGAAGGACTTCAACCAAAGTTAAACAGCATGTTAAATGCTGGTGTTGCTGCTCAGAAAGGGACTGAATATATCCCTGTTAAAATACACAACAGATGCTCAGGACAGGGAAGAGAAAAAGAAGAAAGGGAAGAGATAGTAGTATTTTTGTTACAGATGGGAAATTAAAAGGTGTGGGGTCATATACTGTGTATTTGCCTGGAGAAGGCTTGGGACTCGAATCATAGCTCTTAAAATTGTGTTGCCTTTAAGGCAACACCATAAATACTGTGCTCAGGCTGGTGAAGACTATTAAGAGCTGCATCTGTTAATTCTGGAACTAGCTGCATAATTTTGGTACCATGAGGCAGGCTGGTCCTATGGCTACTATCAGAAGTTCATTGTAGATTTTTATTTCTTCCCAGATGTTCACACTTCTCTACTAGCTTTGAAGTGACATTCCCTTTTCTAGCAGGATTGGTTCTATGCCATTAGACAAACCCTGGATTCTTTTCACTGTTGATTCCAAATCTAACAGAAGCCGATGTGGCTCATGAGTGTTTACTTCTTTGTTTGTGCATTGGCATTATCATTGAACTTCACCAGTGAGAGAGCTTGCCAGGACTGAACACAAAATGTAAATGAAAGTGGGTATATTGTTAGAAACACTAGTAAACATTTTCTGTGTGTCTGTACGTCAATGCAGACTGGGGGCATATGGGAAAGTCTTTCTTGTTTTGCTGTGAGAGTTCTGAAATATGCTGCAGTTTCAATGCCTGAATAACACATAGGCTGAAACTACATTTTTTTCATTAAAATGGCCTTGTTTGTGGTTCTTGCCAGTAGTGATTGTCTGGCTGAGCAGGGACATCCGCTTTGACACCAAGAGTATGAGGGCTGTCTGTCGGAGGCTGAGATTCTAGTTTCCGACCTGATTTATAAGCGGTTTATACTTAGAGCTTTCCTGTTTAATAGTTAAATAAACTGTTTAATGTTTAAAAAATAAAATTCTTCTGATAATTAAACCAGTATGGAGGAAAAAAAGCCGAGCATAGCCATGTCTTATTGGAGCCTTTCAGTGTGTTCCCACAGTTTAGATCTCAGTTCTGCTATGAATGAGGTCCTGGTTGCAGAGCACTGTGAAAAGCTCATGTAACCCAGCATTGTGAGCATGACTGTATTTTTTTTTTATCCACTTGTTTCCTGTTCACAGAAGAGACTGACAGGATGGTGGGAAACACACTGCAGGGAAAAATACCGAATAATATCTGGGAAGCAGATATGGGGCCTGGAAAAATTTTCAATCTACTTATTTCTGCTGTTGCTGTGTTACTCTGTAGATCCAAAACTGGAAGATGATTTACACAGACTATGTGTGCCACCTTGATTTTATGTTCTGCCCTGGAATACACCCTCTTTGTGGCACTCTGACACTGGAAATTATAAGGGTACCCAAATAGTGACAGTCATCACTTCAGTTTAGCTCTCAAAGATATCTGGCTCTTTCTCATTGCCTGTGGGGCACATCACCAAGATCTACACTTGGTTCTAGGTAAAGCAGTGTTTTGTTTTCCTTTTCACTATAAATAATGCAGCATAGGAGTGGGAGTCAAGGGAGTCAGAAAGTAAGAACCCTCCTGATGTAATCTCCTTTCCTGGCAGCAACCTACATTCAGAACATTAGAAAAAAATCTGGCAAAAACATAATCATAAAGAGAAGATGATAGCATACATCTGACAGCCAGAATAAGAGGGTGAATTGCATCCTTTCTTTTTCTGTGATGTGTACAGCATATTTGAAAACAGGGTAATATGTTTTTATAGCTCTGGGAGGCAGAGATGGAGCTGAGTATGTAATTCAGCCTTAGTGCTGTGAAGGTTAATATGAGCATCCCATAGCAGAAGGATTGTAGCTTGAAGAAGCAAAACAATATGACATGTTTTTTGGGGAGGGTGAAAAAAAATCCCTAATCAAAAAAGCAAGTACATGGAGATGGAGATCAAAAAGCAATGCTGTAGATAGCGATCCTGGCTGGTTAAAAAGTTGCAGTGTTAGTTAAGGATGCTGAAGTAGGTAAAATAAAATGCAGTTGGTTACCAAGTCGTCTCTGTAAAAGCAAGAAAAAGGAATTTGATTAACTTCAGAATGGTTCACATGTAAAGATGGGAAAACAAGTAGGCAAGAAGAAATGGAGATAGCAATTTTAGGAGCTCCTGAGATAGGGTAAAGGGTGTTACTGTCTTGAAAATTGTCGTTGGCTTCTTTGTTGCAGTGTCTTCTGAGCTCATTAGCAAGTTCATGGTGATTTTACTTGCACTGTTACTTTGAGTATTTTCTTGCATTTAGCATTTTTGATTGCTCATACTTTATTGAAAGGGGGAGTGTTCAGGAATGCTAACTCTTAAAAAAAGAAAGCAAAACAAAACCCCAAAAAACAAACCCTGACCCCTCAATACTTTCTGCCATGCTGCAGAAATGGCCATCAATAATTCCATCTGGACTTCTCTGCTTTTTGAGCAGAGGCCTCCATGCATCATATACCCTGCTGTTTATAGAGGTGGCTGTACATATGGCATGAAATCTCAGCCAGGGTTTGAAACTGCCTGTGTTATCTAGGCACAGTGGGAGCTTTAGGAATTGGACTTCATTTATGGAAGTTATCCATGTGTCTTGGAGATGCCCTGTGCTTTCTGTGGCCAGAAAAGATCATTAAGCACAGAGGCTGGGAAACGGCCAGGTGAGGCACTGGTAGGAGCAACCTCTGTTGTATAAACATAGTTGGAAAAAAAGCTGCCTTTACTTGCTTTGCTGAACAGTATCTTGTGTATTCCTGAGGCTTTCTTGTGACCTTTTGACAGTCAGGAAACACAAGTGGCCCCTGCTATTATAAAATAAAAATAAAAATATTAAAAATAATTATTATAGAAAAAATATATTAAGAACAAAACCCAAAAAGCCTACTGTATAGTACTCCTGTTAAAAGTACTGAGCAATTCAGGTGAAGACAATCTGATCTCTATTCTAGAGAAGGGTTCTGAGATCAAGAAAGAAAATAGTCTTCTAAGATCACTGTGTCTTGAATAGGTTTTCCTACATGAGTGACAAAAATGATGTGTGGTGCTGTTTATTCTGGCTTTTCCAGATGGTCAAAATCTTGTTGATTATTATATATTACATTGGCTCTCAGTATGTACATCCTTCTCATTAAACATAGCTCACAAGGGACACTGAAGAGAAAAACTGCTCAGAGCAAGCAAGTCTGAAGTCTGCCTTTGGCTCTTCTTATGCTTGTAAAAGCAATGGTTATTTTTTTTTTTTTTTTGTCATCACTGAAGGTGCAGGGACAATCTGAAAACTCATGTACAAGCTCTTTACAGGCCTAGGCCTGGTGACTTTGGGATCTCCTGATTGTCATATACCTCACAATTGGAGAAGGAGTCTTGTTATGATGCAAGTTAAGACTGCAAACTGAAAAATGGTGCCTTCAAGAAAGCCACATTATGATATACAGCAGCCAACTGCCTTATTCTGAGCCCTACAGTCAAATACCACTAAATATCACCAAATATCAGTGTGGTGACTCCTATGAAATGAGAGTGGTAGGCAGGGTCTTGTTCCATAGAACTTCACTGCTATCACTAGGGTCTTTTTAGCAACCTCAGCAGAACTGCCAGAAATATGGAAAGGAGAGGGCTGATTGACAGTTTTTCTTCTCAATGTTGTGTGAAGATAGATACCAAGGAAAATTGACAGCAGCATCTGAAGAGGTCATTATCTAGGTTATTTTTTTTTTGTTAATCTGCAGGTTCTAATCTCACAAGCAATTTTCATTAGTAGTTTAACACAGTAATCAGAAAAGTAGTTTTATGCAGCACAACTTACTCCCATCTGCAGCCCTTGCTCTGATCCTGATAACTTGTTTCTCTCTTGAATTCAGTAGGGTCTTAAGTTCACACTAGGCTGATTGTGAGCAGGCTCAGGACAAGGTAAGCTGAAAGGCAACTTGCAAAGTATTTGCCTTTCATGGGAGGATTTGCAGGCTAGACCAGAGCTCCTAAAGCCTGGCTTGTGAAGTTGGGTGTAGGCTGAGTTTGTTAGGGGGTGATACTCCCTCTTTGCAGAGAATTATGAGGTCAGACAAACTGGTCATGCTCTTGAGTTGAGACTCTATTGTTGTCGTGGTCTAGGCAGTCTAGGCACAGTCGGCCTGTTCTCAAGTCCTGCACAGAACCAGCAAGACCCTGTTGTGTGCAGCTGTCACATGTATATGGGTCTCTTCCAGGAGATTACAAAGTACTTCATAAGTTCAAATATTCACTTTGTAGATGAAGCCCAGAAATAGTTTTTAATCCAGAAGTTTAAAAAGCTAATTAGAGGCAGCAAACTTAACTAATACTCGCTTTAACTGCTTTGCCATTTTTGCTAATAGAGGTTTGCAAACCCCTCAACATTAAAGTAACGTTTACAGATGGCTGATTTTGAAATGTAGCCATCTAAACTAGCACATTAACTGTTCTGCCTACTACCACTGACCTTTGATATGTTTGTTTCCAGGAACACCTGTCTGGTTCTTTGTGAAAATTGCTCCAATTCGAAATGAACAGGATAAAGTGGTTTTATTTCTTTGCACTTTCAATGACATAACGGCTTTCAAGCAGCCCATTGAGGACGATTCATGCAAAGGTTTGTCTTTGTCACAATTATATATTTATACTGCTTCTGTTCATTTGCCCTGGTCTTGAAAGAACTGAAATCCTTTAAATACCAAAGGCAAAGAGCTGGATATAAAATTGCCTTGTAGCTACGCCACCAGGGACTGCATTTGTGCTGGTTTCTTAAGCAAATTTTCTCTGGCCTGTACTGGAAAGGGTCACTGCTGGATGAAACCCGCAAGTCCTTCAGGAAGTGCACAGGGTTTACTTTGCAAATAGGTGCTGCTCTTCCTTTAAAATTCATAATTAACCCACACTTCAGCATAGATTTCAAGGAGTCACGATGTTGCTAAACAGCCTCATTGATGTCAGGGTCTTTGGACCCTGTACAGGTTGTGAAGACATTCCCATCATATAAGCTGAGTCAGTGTTAAACTGTCCTGGATGAAGTATCATTGCTGGCTTTTGCTGTTAACCCTTTGCTGAGTTCCACCCTGGAAACCCGGAAGCAAACCTGTCTGTGACAGCAGCATAAGCTTGTACTCAGGTTTAGGTCCTGTCAGAAACAGACCTTTTTATAGCCATACAGAGAACTACAGACTTGTGTCCTCTGGGGTGAAAAAGGCATAAGTTCTGTTTGCATTTTTGTAGTATTTAATAATATTTGTAGTATTAAATTAAACAGGAAACTTACTGCGAAGGTGAACTGATTTACATTTATGCTCAAAATGTTATTCTTTAAAAACATAGTTTCTCAAAGTGGAAGCAACTGTTACCATGAAAAAACAAGTGCAACCTTGACAAATATGCTGTCTTCCAGGCTAATGATATTTGTTTGGTGCATCATTGCTTTAATAAAACTAAAAAACCTGTCTTGTCAGAAAGCTAGGGTCTGCATTATTTGTGTTTTCCTGCCTAGTGGTCTTCATTATATCCTGATGAAGACTGACAACAAAGTTAAATCAGAATGATGCAGTCAAGCTGGCTATCTTTTTTTGCTGGGAGTGAAAGGCCTTGCTTTCTGTAGTCAGTTAGATAAGCAGGGCTTTCACTCAGGGGTGGTTGCTCTGTCTTTTCATTTTGCTTGCACAGAATATCCTTCACGTGATTGTCATAATCTACTCCTGTGAAAGGAGTTTGTGCTTTGCTTTCCACACGAGGAAACACTGTAATTTTTCTGTTTTAAAGAGAAGGAAGGGAATGCTAATTTTTCTTTAAAAAGAGTTTGATCTTGAAGTTATGCTGTTCTTACAGTAATTATGGTGATTCTTAACTGCAATATCTAATAATATAAGCAATATAACCTACTTATATGACACCTGCTTGCAGAGGAGATAAGATGATAAGCAAAATGTCTTCCTCTGTACAGAGAGAGGCCACCAATTCACAGCTCTGTACTCCTTCCCTGAGTTTTGTGACTCTATGTACAGAAGGGTTCATGCACTCAACAAATTTTCCAAATATTGTTTATTAATCTCCTAAAATTAGTAGCACTGCAGCAATTTCAGGTCAGTAAAGAGTTCTTTGTTGCTGCATACACAAATCAAACATGACATAAATAAAACTGCATGTTTTATTCTAATTCTTATTTAATCCCCTCTGCCTTTCTTCTGTAAGTTACTTGCTATAGGCTCGCTTTGGAATCTTGTTGCATGCATCACAGGAGGTGATACTGTATGAGTCACTTAATGGCTAGATGAGCAATTTTCTTGGAAACAAAGAGCTGATTTGTCAAACAATTAAAGAATTTTACATGCATTATCATATCTTTAATATTAGATCTCATTGTGTAATTGTATAATGTGAGGCAGGCAGGGAAAAAGTCAGGTATGGAATGTCAGATAATTGTTGGTAGTGGACTCTAGGACTCATGGTGGGGGGAAAGCATTTTTGGAATATCTAAAAGAGGTAAAATTGTAGTAGCTTCTAAGGATCATTGCTTTTACGGACTTGAGCTTTGAGAGGACCTATCCTTTGCACTGTGTACAACATTACATAGGAATTTTGTATTATGCTTTTGAAGCATAGGAATTTTTGTAGGAATCTTTCTCATGCTCTGAACCCAAATGAAATCTCAATTGAAAACCCCAAAACTCTGAACTTAGAGATTCTATTGTTTAATTGAAGCAACTGAAAATGGATTGCTAAATAGGTTATTTTCCTGTCCTTCACCTTCAGTCGGCTTTTATTAATTATTTTTCTTTTACTATGTTCAAATGTGGAATAGGTTTCCTGTGCATAAGACCACTTAGGCTGTCTGCAAACACAGATATTTTATCCACAGAGTTGCATAGTGTAAAGTAATTTTTTTCAAAATCAATGCCTTTATATCTATGTAAAGAAAAACACTATGTAGTACAAGAACACAGTCAGTTTAAGGAACAACTACTCTGTCAGGCTAAACATGCTTAACTGTGATAGATTTCACTCTTCTGTCACCTGCTGGCTATTTCAAATAGGATTGTTCAGCTACAAACATTGTAGTGACTCCTGGAGTGAAAAGTGTTGAGGTCTAATGACAGGTGTCTGACTTGTACAAAGACATGAGTAGGCATCTTCTATCTGAAGGTGGCTTAGAGAATAGAAGGTCCTAGTACCATTTTTCATTAATTCTAATTTTTTTTTTAATTAAAAATCTCAGACATTGGAATAGATGAAACAACTATTTCTGAAGTCAGGTAAAAAGCAGGCTTCTAAATGTAGTCTTTGTTAACTTACTCAGATAATTTAGAAGATGTTTGTTTTATAATTGCTCTGGAAGTTAAGTAAATTTCCTTTTAAATGCAGCAGCTTTAAATATACTGCATTCTGAATAAAACGATTTAAAAATAGTGTTAATGATGTTGGTGATATAATACTTTTAAACAGCCTCTTTCTACTCTTCCTTGTATGTTTGTCCCTTGAAAAATCAGGGGAAAATAGGTTTACTTGAGTAGAAGTAGGTAAAATCAAGCTATAGCATAGCTAAATTTGGATTATGAAGTGATAGGTCACCTTCTCTGAATTTTGAAGTAGGTACTACATTTGGAATTCATGCATTTTGTCTGTAATGGCATTTTTGATTTGAGACATAAGACACCAAGTATGAGATGTTTGAGAATAGTGTATAAAGTGGAGTGTATCACTTGATGAAAACAATAATTTGTGCAGACAAATAGAATCTGTGCCTGCAGTCTGAGTAGCTAGTAAAAAAGGTTGCCTGAACAGGTTTTGCATATATGAATACAGTGTGGACGTATTCAGATGGATGTGTGCTGCTTTATAGAGGTTTGGAAATTATGCTTTGGATCCCAGTTTTTCCTTTTTATGCTTTATTTTTATAAAACAGGTGATCAAATTTAACATCACTGAGTCATGTAGGAGAATGGTCGTTAGCTTGCTAGCTATTGTAACCTCCTGTGTTTTGCAGCAATCATTGTCTGCAGAAGGAGCTTTATTTCACTTTTCAGCTGAGCTATCCTATGCATCACAAACAGGGCTACACAAAAAGTACTTTGATTGCACCCTCAATCTTAATTCAGGGAAAACTCCAAGTGTTTCCTTTTTTTTCCCTCCTTTTTTTCCCTCTTTTTTAATTTTTTTGTTGCTATTGTGGAGTTTTGTGTGTTCTGTTTTAAAAGATGTATTTATATGAGCAGAGCCAGTGTTTGAAATATTTTGATTAAGTTATACTCTACTTTCATCTAGATGAAATGTTTTCTTAAAAAAGGAAACAAACGAAAGGGAAGTGGTGAGTATGTTAAAAAACTTTGGTATGCTTTCTCAGTCCAGATGGAAAAATAAGACTGTTTTAGTCACGAAGTTTCAAAGGGAAGGAGCATTTAGGCTGCAGAGAGACATGATTGATATAAGCAGGGAACTTTGATGTGTAGTAAAACAAAGGTGGTTTGAGTGGAGGCAAGAACTGTTAGAATCCTAATTTACTCACATTTACACAGTTGTGTGTGAACAACAGACCCATTGACCAAATGAGCTTATTCTCTAGCAGACACTGACTCCTTGTTCTAACTCTAGGGGCTGTGTATGTCATAGATCAGCAACTTGCTAACAAGGATTCTGTAACTGCCACAGTTCCTGAGGTTTTAGTTTATGAATCATCATGATGAGACTAAGGGGAGTGGTAGGAAGGAAATAATTACCTACAGATAAATAATAAATGTTGTTGTGGATTGAGTATCAACAGATCATCCTCACCTCAAAACACAGAAAAATAGTTTCTTCAGCTTGAGAATGTTGTTAAATCCATCTTCATTTCTTAAAGAAGAGAAGTATTGGTGTTAAACATCACACCACAAAGGTGTATTTCAGTGCCATGTTTCTCCATGAAACAAAGCTGAAGGAACACCTTTTGTCCCTATTGTAGGCATCTTGTCTTCTTGGGTGTTTTCAGAAGCAGTTTCTATTCAGCTTTTTGCAATGAAATGGTGGAAAACTGAAAGAGCATCATGGAACGCAGGACAACTGAAATCGGTGCTGATAATCTGGAAGGCTGTTTATCCTTTTGAAACTGGAAATGTTTTAGTGCCATCTCATTGCTTTGTCCCTGCGTGCTGTTTTTCTGCAGAATGGAAAAAGGAGACCAAACAGTGACAAAAATTAGTTAGAATCAAAGACACAGGCACAGGCATGGGGCTGGCATTCAGTTTTATGTTTGGTTCCTGAATTCTAAGCTGTTTTCTCTGTGAGGTGAGGTCTTCTCTGAGGAATGTATGAGCCTATATGAGAACCACATATGGTCATTAGATTTCAATTCAGTTTATATTTTCCTTATTTCTGGAGAAAAAGAATGGCTGTAGGGATATAATAACTGCTTGTGGTGAAAGAGAACTTGTAATCCATATCAGCTGGTCACTCTGTCCTAACAGCACTACCATCAATATATTCTTAGACCATTCTGAAACCTAGTTTCCAAGAGTCTTGGAAAACTCCATCTTCTTCCTGTAATCAGCTCCTTACAATTTAATGTTTATGCTCTCTCCTGTGGCTTAAATCCATTATTTGACCTGTCTTCAGTGGATAAATATTTGATGTGCTGTCAGCTGTGTCTCTCCCTAGGCTTCTGGAAGAAAAATAGCAGTAAAATCAACAGGTATGTCTGTCTTTTCAATCAGTATTGGAGAAGTTATCATTCAACAGGCTTAACATTGGCATTCTCTCTCATTTTCACGATCTGCAGGTCTATTATAATTATACTTTGAAATTCCCATATTTTTATCTTCCATTCAGAAAACCAACCAAAAACCCCAAGACTCTCCCTACTGGAAAAAAACCCACAACCCAGACCCCCCAAAAAGGCAGTGTAAGGAGGGAGAGTTTTCTGTCCTGAAGATGAGATTCATACACATGAGACATCTGCACAACGACCCAGTGCTTGGTTTTAAGCATATCATCACACAGTGGCATCTGCAACTCCACATTGGGCTCCAATGTGCTCTATCCAGTGGATGGAAAGAGTTAGAGTTTGTACTCCCAGCCTGCCATTTTCAGATCAACACTAGTTCAAAAAGGCAAGCCGAAAAAGCTATGCTTCTTGATGGCAGTCTCTTGCCTATAACAGTTATATTTTCAGATTAGAGTTTGGAGTATGTGGTGAGAGATCTCATGTTTATGGGAGCAGTTCTTTCACATAGCATTTAGGCACTCACAAATGAGGTTTGCAGTATGTGGGGCAGTGAATGTGCTTAAGGGAATGCTGAGTGTAGAAGAATAGGTTAAGGTGTACCCTTCAAAAACTTTCTGAATGTGCCTTGGTATTCGTAGACAGAAATCATTCTTCAGTGATGTCTGGCAGTGTTTTTGTGCAAGACTGCTCAGGTAAGGTGCTTCCTTTTCCTCCTCTCTCTGTTTTGTCTGAATAACCCAATACTTAGAAAAGTCAAAAGCAGGATAAAAATACACACTGAAAGTACGTCCTCAGTCTTTGAAATGAATTTTGAATCATCCGGGAAAATGCCCTACCCGGCAGCCTGTTTCAAGATAGTAAAAGGGGCTGTGTTTGATGTCATTAAAAACATGACGTGTATGGTGAGGGAGGCAGATCCCGAGTTCCTTTGTGAATCTCCAACTGTCTCGTCCCTCTGGCGTCAGGACTGCCAGCTGGGGACAACCTCGTCGACTGCAGTCGGCGCGCCCAGCGCTTCAGCACCATGGCCAGCGCCGAGCCTGCAGCTCCTGCCGCACCGGCCGCGCCGCGGGGCTGGTGCCTGGGGCAGCTGTTTGAGTCCTCCTGGGACATAGAATCATAGAATGGTTTGGGTTGGAAAGGACCTATAAAGGTCAGCTAGTCCAGCCCCCTCTGCAGTAAGCGGGGACATCCTCAACTACATCAGGTTATCCAGAGCCCTGCCAAGCCTCACCTTGTGAATCTCCAGGGATGGGGCCTCAACCCTGGGCAACCTGTTCCAGTGTTCCACTACCCTCATGATAAAGAACTTCCTCCTAACGTCCAATCTAAAGCTACTTTTCTTTAGTTTGAAACCATTGCCCCTTGTCCTATCACTACAGGCCTTTGCAAACAGTCTGTCTCCATCCTTCGTGTAGGCTCCCTTCAAATACTGGAAGGTTGCTATTAGGTATCCCTGGAGCCTTGTCTTCTGCAGGCTGAACAACAATAGCTCCCTCAACCTGTCTTCATTGGAGAGGCATTCCAACTCCTTGATCATTTTTGTGGCCCTCCTCTGGACCTTGAAAGTCCATGTCCTTCATTGAGGGCTTTAGAGCTGGATACAGTACTCCAGGTGAGGTCTCACCAGAGCAGAGTCAAGTGGCAGAATCACATTTCTGGATCTGCTGGCCATGGTTCTTTTGATGCAGCCCAGGATGCGATTGGCCTTCTGGGCTGCAAGTGCGCACCGTCTGCTCATGTCCAGCTTTTTGTCCATCAGCATCCCCAAGTTCTTTTCTGCAGGACTGCTTTCTATTACCTATTCCCCAGCCTCTGTTGATAGTGAGGATTGTTCTGACCCAGGTGCAGGACCCTGCACTTGCTCTTGTTTAACCTCATGAGGTTTGCCTGGGCTCACCTCTCCAGCTTGTCCAGGTCCCTCTGCATGACATCCTGTCCCCTCTGGCATTTTGACAGCACCACTCAGCTTGGTGTCATCTGCATACTTGCTGATGGTTCACTCAATCCCACTGTCTATAGCACTGATAAAAATATTAACAGTACAGGTCCCAGTACTGACCCCTGAGGGACACTACTTGTCACCAGTCTCCATATAGACTTCGAGATATTGACCACTACCTTCTGGATGCAACCATCCAGCCAGTTCCTTATCCACTGAACAGTCCACCCATCAAATGCATCTCTCTCCAACTTAGCAAGTAGGATGTTGTGGGAGACCATGTCAAAGTCCAGATAGATCACATCCATTGGTTGTCACTTGTCCACTGACATAGTCATTTTATCCTAGAAAGCCACTAGGTTAGGCAGGATTTTCCCCTAGTAAAGCCATGCTGGCTGTCTTGAATCACCTCCCTGCCCTCCCTATGCCTTATCATGTCATCTAGGAGGATCTGTTCCATGGTCTTCCCAGGCACAGAGGTGAGACTAACAGGTCAGTAGTTCCCAGGGTCCTCCTTTCTACCCTTTTTAAAAATGGATTTATTGTTTCCTTTCTTCCAGTCACCAGGGACTACATCAGCTAATTTCCTCAGGACTCTGGGATGCATTTCAACAGGTCCCATGGACTTGTATATCTTCAGGTTCCTCAGATGTCTTCGCTTATGGTGGGAAGGACTTTGTCTCCCTGCTCTCCAACTTGTGGGCCATCACCATGAGGACCATGAGGAGAGGGATTACAAGTGAAGACTGAGGCAAAAAAGTTGTTGAGAATCTCAGCCTTCTCCTGTCCATTGTTACTAGTTCTCCACTGTTGCTCATTAGGGGGATATACTTTATTTAACCTTCCTTTTCTGGTTTACAAACCTGTAGAAGCCTTTCTCGTTTTTCTTTACATCCCTTGCCGAGTTCAGTGCCAGCTGCGCCTTGGCCTTCCTGACCTTGTCCCTACACAATCAGGCAAAGTTCCTATATCCTTCCCAGAATGCCTGTCCCCTCTGCCACTGCCTTTGTAGTCCTGTTTTGCCTTTGAGTTTGACCAGTAGGTCTCAACTTAGTCATGGTGGTCTCTTGCCTTCCTTGCCCAGTTTCTGACACCTGGGAACTGAGATCTCTTGTGCTCTATGAAAAGTATCCTTAAGGATCTGCCAGCTCTGTTCTGCTCCCTTGTCTTTGAGAGCTGTTTCTCACAGGGTCCTATTTACTAACTCCTTGAAAAGCTTGAAGTTCTTTCTGAAATTCAGAGTCCTGACTATGCTTCTCATTGGCCTCATACCCCTTAAGACAGTGAACTGCACTAGTGCATTCACTAGTGCACAGGCTGCCTTCAACTTTGACATCCCTGATGACTTCACTGGCATTTGTGACCATCAGGTCCAATAATGCATCCCCTTGGGTCAGGTTCTTAATTTCTTGTCTTAAGAAGTTGTCATCTAGAGGCACTTCAGCTGGGCTGTCAGACATGTCACCTTCTTAGAAGGACATCCCTTTATTCCCCCAAGGTATTTCATGGGAGCTACCCTCCTGTCTCCTATTACCTCAAGGAGACCTTGGCTCACCTCTGTAAGACTTTGCGGC
Source organism: Indicator indicator (assembly GCF_027791375.1). Lineage (NCBI taxonomy): Eukaryota > Metazoa > Chordata > Aves > Piciformes > Indicatoridae > Indicator > Indicator indicator. The sequence continues at coordinate 51,399,555 of NC_072011.1, read as the reverse complement.
AGTGTTCACAGCATAGCTTTAGGGCAACAGGTTGAAGGCCCTTACTATCACTCCATCCTTCCAACCCTGGTGTGTCTTCCTGCCACTTGTCACAGATAGTTTTGATATTATTGTCACCCTCTCCCGCCTCAAGTGAAATGGCAGACTGAAGGCTGTCCTTAGGCTCATCTCTATGAGCCTGGTTTTATTCTTCCTCCTGCTTCAAGCCTACTTTAAAGCACTTGTCAACAAGCCCTGCCAACACATGTGCAAGGATCCTTTTCCTATTTCCAGACACCTACATGTATCTCCAAGGATGGTGACTCAACTAATTCCTTGGGCAGCCTGTTCTAGTGCCTTGCAATCCTTTCAGTGGAGAATTTTTTCCTAATATCCTATCTAAACCACTCCTGACAGAACATGAGGTTGTTTCCTCTTGTCTTATTGCTTGTTGCATGTGAGAACAGACCAACACCCACCTTACTACAACCTCCTTTCAAATAGTTTGAGAGCGCAATAAGGTCTTCCCTGAGCATCCTTTTCTCTCTCAGCTGCTGCTCCTCATAAGACTTGCTCTCTACACCCTTGACCAGCTTCACTGCTGTTCTTTGGATACACTCCAGCATTTCGGTGCCCTTCTTGAACTGAGGGGCCCAAAACTGAACCCAGAATTTGAGGTGTGGCCTCACCAGAGCCAAGTACAAAAGTACAGTCACTTCCCTAGTCCCACTGGCTGTGCTGTTTCTGATACAGATCAGGATGCTGTTGGCCTTCTTGGCTATCTGGACACACTGCTGGCTCATATTCAGCTGGCTGGCTGTCAGCACACCCAAGGTCCTTTTCTGCCAGCAGCTTTCCAACTACTTATCCATAGGGCTGTAGAGTTGCATGAGGTTATTTGGACCTAAGTGCAGGACCCTGCATTCTTCATGTAGAATAGAGCAAGAATACTCTTTATAAATATATCTTTAAAACCCCACCACCTGCTGTGGAAATGTACTTTGAGAAATCAGGTATTTTGGGTCAGGTCTGTAACAGATACAAGCTGACCTTGCTTAACATTCGGTTGTGTTGATTTATTTCTCAGAGAATTAGTCTTTTAATATAGTAGCTAATCTCTTATGGATTTTTTCAGGAAAGATCTGCTTCCTGGGTGGAAATCACTGAATCTACTTGTTGCTGAATCCTGCCTGAAAATGGCAGGTGGCTAATTCACAACTTGGCTATTAAATGACCTTTATATGCTTTAAGGCGTAAGAAAATTCTCATGTCTATTCTTCATTTTTAGAGGCCTGATGAATTTTTGGTCCTTCCCTTTGATGAATATCCCATTTTGCATATTTGTGAAGGAGAAAATGCTAAACTATCTTTTCAGGTCTGCCCTGGAAGGTCTTGTTCAATATGCATGCAACGATCCATGCAATCTGTTTATTTTTTGTGATCATCTCTCAAATTACCAAATATTTTCCTGCAGACTCCCATCAAACTGAGATGCCAAGCAAGGATATGTTTAAACTACTGTGAGCAGTATTTTAACCACCCATACTCCTCTTCTTGTCATGGAACACTTGCAGGCTAAACTTCAGAGTGGTTTTTAAAAAGAGTGATGGCTGGTAGTATAATTACTTTTAATAAGAAAGACATCATGAGGGAACTTCTTCCAGAACCAGGTTCTCATCAAGAATTGAATCTGCAGAGTGCTGAACATCCTCAGTTGGAGTCAGAGATGAGACTGCTCAAGAGTTCACAGGTGCTGCTAGCATTTTTCCAAACTGAGACTAAACACAGTGATACTTTCAGAGTACCAAAAACATCCAGATGTATTCTCTGACTGACTTTCTGTTATGGCTAAGTACTACTCATAGAGGTTGTAGTTGTAACTAGCTCTCGTGACTGACATTAAAGGTCTTCTATTTTGAAGGGTATTTGAAATTTCTGTAAAAAATATTCTAAATTAAATTTCAGCATATGACTTCTCACCCAGAGGCTGCTAAATGTTTTATTATTTTGAGAAAATATGTTTGTGTATTTCCCTCTTTTGTTCAGAGAGAATAAAATTAATGATTTTGTTTTGCTTTGTTTGCTCTGGTTTTTTATTATCTTATGTGTATTTCTCTGCTTATGCTGGATCTATGCTTTATACATCTGAGGCCAGATTCACTTGTGTTACAGGCAACTGTAATTTTCATTCTGATTTGTCTGGAGTGTCTTCTGCAGTGCTGTGAGATACAAATCTGGCCAGTGGATTAAACAGATGATTGTAAAGTAGACAATCATCCTTTCAAAAGATGCAGTTCATGTAACAGCAGTCCTGTAGAGCCGTTGAATACGAAGGCTCTGCAGGCACTTCTTTTTGTGACAGATTGCTCTGTTTAATTTTTTTTTTTTTAATCCATCCCCTCCCCCCAGTTATGAGAAGCTTTATGTGGTCCACATGCAGATTTTTTGGATAATGTGTGTAATCTTGCATGTTTTCTTAAGGTTGGGGAAAGTTTGCTCGCTTGACCCGTGCCCTCACAAGCAGCCGAGGTGTGCTGCAGCAGCTTGCTCCAAGTGTGCAGAAAGGAGAGAATGTTCACAAGCATTCAAGACTTGCTGAGGTAATCTTTTCTTTTCTCGAGAGACCATAAAGAAATGCTTTTAGCCATTGTGAATATGTTGTCTCTGCATGAAACAAGCACTGTCTGTCCCTCTTGACCTGGGAATCTAGCCTGATGCTGGCATGGAAGTTCAGAGAATAGCACGTGAAATGAATCCTGTGACAGTGAAATGGAAACAGGTGTCTAAAAGACTTCATGTAACCTAATTTCAATGTTGTGTTCTGTATCTCAGCAAAGTCTTAAAATGGCATTATTATTGAAGTCATGTTGTCTTGCTTAGTTACCATTCTTCTGAGGGTCTCAGTGTTAGTAGGATCTTGAATAATTTTTAAAATTGAGATGAGGTAAAGCTCAAGCTAGTAGAGAAGGAAATTCTGGAGAATCATTGACGCAGTTTTTCTCTGCATTTATTTATGTCTAGTTCTTGTTTAGTGAGATCCTAATCATAGCATCATAGAATGCACTGGTTGGAAGGAACCTCTAGTCCAACCTACCCTGCAGTAAGCAGGGACATCCCCAACTAGATCAGGTTGCTAATGCCCCTTACAAACTCGTTAAAACTTATGTTGGAGTTACTGGTTTTATGGACACAGCAGCTGAAAGATGCTGCAATCAATGCTGCAGACTTATTAGGGAAATGAAACCTTGTGATTCTTGCAAGTCACACAAACCTTGTGTGTAGACTCTCCAACTTTTGAGAAAAGCTCTAGGCACAGAAGGCTTCTTGAAGTACTTTGGGTTTTAGAACTTTCACCACGAGGGGGAGAAGATGTCCTAAGTTTCCTGCAGCTGTATCCTGGGCCAGTGGCAGGGTCTCCCTAGCCTAAAAAAAGCTTAGGGAAAGTCTTGATGCAGTGTGAATGACAGTGTGGCCAACATACCATGGCACTCTTGTTTCACCTATAGCTGTGAATGCCATGGCAGCAGCTGTGACACTTGTCAATAATTCATAATCTTCCTGTGTAGCTGGTTGTCTACCCAGAGGTTTCTTTAGAGACTTGGAATTTGGAATAGTGTCCCTCTTAATCCTACTCAAGACATAGCATCAAATCGTCATTCTTTCACTTTAGATGTTTACCCTTGAATTTTAGGTCATGCTAAAATGTGGTAGAATGTAAGGCTAAGGGTCTGAGGTTATTCTGTTTGGCTCAGTGAATCTTGGTCTGAACCTTAATGACCACATATTACTGAAACGTCTTGCAGACTGATGTGCTCAACAAGCCTTTGCAAGTGTTCTCGCTGGCACAGCCAGCTGATTCATTACAAATAATAAAGTTACATGTCTGAAATTAGTTTCTTTAATTGCTGACTGAATATTGCAGCCATTATTTTGAAAAGAACATTAGCCCCAACTGTGATGTTAGCTACCTTGTTGTATATCAGCTGTAATTCCACTGAAGTCAATAGAGAAAAGCAGCGTGCAGATGATCATACCAAAACCCCACCTTTCTTTTTCCCATTGAAGACATATGGAGTGCCAGGTTTCATGTTCTGGAAAGATAATATTGAACATGGGATCTCTAACTGTTCCTGTTACTTTATTTTCAAAATTTTTTGGTCTTTTTTCTCCCCTCTCTTCAGCTCTGCAGTAGTTCATCTGCAATTTTAAATTCAAATTAAAATGAATCCTTTTTCTTTTCCCTCTCACTAGGCATTTCACATCAATCCTGTTTGCTTGAGAAGGCTCTTCATTTATTGCATTATTATTTGTGTTCCTCTTGGTTCTTTATTACTTACATTTTTGAACATCTGAGGACCACTTGTGTCCTAGAACCCAAATGGGGCAAGGTGTTGTACAAATAGAAAACAAGAGCCTGCCACAAAAGCTTTAAAATTCTTCTATAATTTATGAAATATTAGTTTAAGAAAGGTGTTAGTGACAAACAACTTTGTTTTATCCACAGGCCATGAATAATGCAAACAGTGTCACTTACGCCTCAAATATAGATTCATAGATTTGTTAGAGCTGGAAAGGACCTCAGGGATCATCTAGTTCCAACACCCCCCCTGCCATGGGCAGGGACACCTCACACTAGATCAGGTTGCTCAGAGCCACATCCAGCCTGGCCTTAAAAACCTCCAGGGATGGGGCTTCTACCACCTCCCTGGGCAACCTCTTCCAGTGTCTCAACACCGTCATGGTGAAAAACTTCTTCCTAACATCCAATCTGAATCTATCCATTTCTAGTTTTGCTCCATTCCCCCTAGTCCTATCACTACCTGACATCCTAAAAAGTCCCTCCCCAGCTTTCTTGTAGGCCCCCTTCAGATACTGGAAGGTCACAGTAAGGTCTCCTCAGAGCCTTCTCTTCAAACTGAATGAACCAAACTCTCTCAGTCTGTCTCCGTAGGAGAGGTGCTCCAGCCCTCTGCTCATCCCTGTGGCCCTTCTCTGGACACATTCCAGCAGGTCCATATCTTTCCTGTAATAGTGGCTCCAGAACTGGACGCAGTACTCCAGGTGGGGTCTCACCAGAGCAGAGCAGAGGGGGAGAATCACCTCCCTTGTCCTGCTGGCCACATTTCTCTTGATGCAGCCCAGGATGTGATTTGCTTTCTGGGCTGCAAGTGCACACTGACAGCTCCTGTTGAGCTTCTCATCCACCAGCACCCCAAGTCCTTTTCTTCAGGGCTGCTCTCAAGCCAGTCCCTGCCCAGCCTATATGGGTGCCTGGAATTGCCCTGACCCAGATACAGGACCTTGCATTTGGTCTTGTTGAACCTCATGAGGTTGTCATGGGCCCACCTCTCCAGCCTGTCAAGGTCCCTCTGGATGGCATCCCTTCCCTGCAGTGTGTCTGCTGCACCACACAGCTTGGTGTCATCAGCAAACTTGCTGAGGGTGCACTCAATGCCACTGTCCATGTCACCAACAAAGATGTTGAACAAGACTGGTCCCAGGACTGATCCCTGAGGGACTCCACTTGTCACTGGCTTCCACTTGGACGTGGACCCACTGACAGCCACTCTTTGGGTGTGGCCATCAAGCCAGTTCTTTATCCACTGAATGGTCCATGCATCAAACCCAGACTGCACCAGCTTTGAGACCAGGATGTGGTGTGGGATGGTGTCGAAGGCTTTGCTCAAGTCCAGATAAATGATGTCAGTTGCTCGACCTTCATCTATTAATGTTGTGACCTTGTCATAGAAGGCCACCAGGTTTGTCAGGCAGGATTTGCCCTTGGTGAAGCCATGCTGATTGTACCCAATCACCTCTTTGTTATGCTTCTGACTCAGCAGTGCCTCCAGGAGGATCTGCTCCATGATCTTACCAGGCACAGAGGTGAGACTGACTGGTCTGTAGTTCCCTGGGTCATCCTTCTTTCCCTTTTTGAAAGTGGGAGTTATGTTTCCCCATTTCCAATCAGTGGGGACCTCCCCAGACTGCCATGACTTTTGGAATATAATAGAGAGTGGTTTATCAACCTTATCCATCAGTTCCCTCAGCACCCATGGGTGTATCTCAACAGGTCCCATGGACTTGAACACTTTCAGGTTCTTCAGATGGTCACAAACCAGATCTTCACTCACAATGGGCAGTTCCTTCCTCCACTTCCTGCCATTATTTTCCTTGATCCCAGAAGTGTGGTTGAAGCCCTTGGCAGTGAAGACTGAGGTGAAGAAGTCATTGAGAACCTCAGCCTTCTCCATGTCACTTGTCACCAGCTCCCCTGTTTCCTTTCTGAGGGGGCCCACACCTTCCCTAGTCTTCTTTTTACCATTAATATACCTATAGAAATTTTTACTGTTCCCCTTGATCTCCCTGGCTAGATTTAATTCTAACTGAGCTTTAGCTTTCCTAACCAGGTCTCCTGCTGCTTGGGCAGCTTCCTTATATGCTCCCCATTCTAGCTGTCCTTTCTTCTCCTCCTTGTAGAGTTTCTTTTTGTGTGACATCATGTCCAGGAGCTCCTTGCTCATCCAGGCAGGTCTCCTAGCATTCTTTCCTGCTTTCTTCTTTGTGGGTATACTTTGCTCCTGGGCATGGAGAAGGTGATCCTTGAATACTGACCAGCTGTCCTGGGCCCCTCTTCCTTCTAGGGCTTTGTCCCCTGATACTTTGGCCAGCAGATCCCTGAAGTGATCAGTCTGCATGCCTGAAGTGCAGGGTTGTAAGCTTGGGATATGTCCTCCTAGTTGCCCTGAGGATCTTAAATTCTATTGCTTCATGGTCACTGCAGCCAAGGTTATCCCTGAGCCTCACATTGGTTACCAGCCCTTCTCTATTGGTGAGAACAAGGTCCAGCATAACACCCTTTCTCGTCGGTTCCTCTACCATTTGGAGGAGGAAGTTGTCATCTATGCATTCCAAGAACATCCTGGAATGCTGATACCTAGCTGTGTTGTCCCTCCAGCAGATGTCAGGGTGGTTGAAATCCCCCATGAGGACCAGGGCTTGTGAACATTGAAGCCATGTCTATTTGCCTGTGGAGGGCCTCATCTGCTTGGTTCTGCTGGTCAGGTGGCCTGAAGCAGACCCCTACAGTAACATCTCCTTCCCCTGTCTTCCTTTGAATCTTCACCCATATGCTCCCCACCAGCTCATCATCCTTCCCCAGGTGGAGCTCCACTGATTCCAGCTGCTCGCTTGTATAAAGAGCAACACTTCCTCCCCTCCTCCCCTGCCTGTCCTTCCTAAAGAGCCTGTACCCATCTATCCCTACATCCCAGTTGTGGGAATCAGTAATAGCCACTTTGTCATAGCATCCTAGCAGCACAGTGGCCCTTAATTCATCCTGTTTGTTGCCCAAGCTGTGTGCATTACCATAGAGACACTTCAGCTGGGCTGGCTGTGTCACCCTCTTAGGTGAATCCCCCTTGATTCCCTTGGGGTGTCCCAGTGCTTCATCCTTGGCTTGCCTCAGGGCAACAAGTTGAGAGCCCTTGCTAGCACTCCATCTCTCTGCCTCTGGTGAGCTGCCCCAATGTTCGTCACAGGCAAGCATGAGATTAACAACCCCTTCCCCCTTCAAATCTAGTTTAAAGCCCTATCCATGAGCCCTGCTAACTTCTGCCCTAGAATCCTTTTCCCCCTCTGAGACAGGTTCATTCCATCGGTCGCTTGCAGTTCTGGTGCCCTATAAACTGTGCTGTGATCATAAAATCCAAACCCAAATATGTAGATTTATTTTAGCCTGACTTCTCTTCTCTAATGGCAGTCATATGAAAAGTGAATACATTAATTTTGCAATTAATGCAAAGGTGTTAGGTAGGTCTGAGAATATGTTTTGAAATAAGAGTGTAAGTAAGCAGCTGATATATTTTCATGACTTTATTACCAAGAAGCTGATTGTAGGGACAGTTCTTCCAGGGCACTGCACAGAATGTGTGTTCTCTGCATCTGTGGTATTCTGTATATTTACCAGGCAGCTCTGGGTAAACAAGACTGCATCATAATTTTGAAAATGTGATCATTATGAGAAATAGAAGCAAACAAAATTTATAATAGAGATTAGCAGCACTGCTTAATAATAAAACATCTGCCTTTATTTATTTATTTATTAACCAGGGACTTAGAAATGCCATTAAACTCTATCTCAAACTGAGGCTCAGCACCCAGCCTTTGAGTTGGGAGCAATTTGTGTGGATGCCTGTGAAAATAAAAGCAAGAGAGAGTGAGAGAAAGCAAATATGTGCAGTCCAAAACACAAAAGAGTGAGATTAAGCTGAAAATGAATGATTGTTTGTGTGGTGGGTTTTTTTTTTTTTTTTATTCCCAGTCATGAATTCTTATAATTCATTGTAACTACTTGTTGACACACTTTTATGAGTCCTGACTGGTGATACATTAATCAGTTTTTAACAAATCTAAGAGTTTTCTTGTTTTGTTGCTATATTGAAAAAAAAATAAGAACACAGCTTTGTGAAGGTCATGATGCAATTTGTTATTTCTGCTCTTGAAATAATATTATTTGGCTTTAGAGAGGTATTAAAACGTCATACATCGTTACCACAAATAATAAATGCAGATAATATAACTGTAGTGGCTGATGAATCATAAGTAATTGGTATAATACTTTCATTAGTAACTTCCTGAAACAAATATTTCTTTAACTACAGTATAACTCTGAAATAGGGAAAAGTCTTCCAAATCATAACCTGTTTAAGTTATTTAGCAAATGATAGTCATGAGCTAATCATTCAGTGCACATGGGTGGAAGCCCAACAGATCATTTTATATAGTTCTGTACATTTTCTTAACGATTACCTTTATATTCATCTCTTGGAGGTTTGTTTTTCTTTTTCCCTCCCTTTCCAGAAGTATATTTACAAGCAGTTTGAATCTAGTTAGTACATATGGATGGGTAACCACACCTGATTACATCAGCAAATGTTGACACTACTCTCCCTAGAAGCTGGAGTGCAGCAAGAGCACCTTGAATAGGATAGAAAGTACTTCTCTTTGCATATACCCAGCTTGGCTGTACGGTGCAGAGAGAGCAGAGGTTATGGTTCTTAATCTCCAGATGACCCAGGGATGGTATCCTGTGTCATGAAGGATGGTGAAGAAATAGACTGTGTGGCCCTTGGTGTGAGAAGTGAAGAGCTCTCCTAACTTCCAGTGCAGGAACCTGACAAAACTTAGATCTTTAACACAAAGCTCTGTGGACCTCCCTCAATTATTTCTCTACAGTGCTGAGCTCTCTTATTGTTCTTAATGCTTGCTCTCTGCGATAGTTAAGCCTTGTTATAAGTGTTTTTCTCTTCCTTCAATGAAATGAAGAATTTGATATCTTTGAAAGCTCTTGGCTGTCAGTCCTGGAGATTGCAAGCCTGTTGCCAATCTGTAAGGCGAATTGTCTTTCCTGGACAGAAAACATGGGCTAGGGCAATGCCCTTCTTCCATCTCAAACTGTGTAATGATTGTTCATATCTCTAGCAATTCCAGCAAAATGGGATGGTCTTAAAAGTGATGTAGTGAGAGAGAGCTAGGGCTAGAAATTGTCACCCCCATCCCACTTAATAAGAGACTGGAGGCATCTCAGGCTTGCTGCAGGTGGCTTTTCCTACCTTGCGAGTGATTGATATCCCTACATCATTCTTGATGCCAATCTCTTGCCCTGTTCTTGACCTTCCTTTCAAGATTCACACTGGTGCTTGCTGGTGCACATATTTCTACTGAAGACCATAGCTAAAGCCATGGCCCCTGGTCATGTTAAATAGCCATTGGTAGAGCTTAAGCAGAGACTCCCAAGATGGCAATGGAAGTTCAAAAGACTTATTAATAAGGTCCCTAGTCCTTCAGATAGTTGAGGATGTATTTACTTTCTAAATAAAAAAGGGAAGGAGACATCAATCCTTTTATTTTTTCGGTGTTGTAGCCCTTGAATCTCAAACAAGCTAGGGAAGAGTACTTTTGTACTTAGTGATGGCATTTTAAAGCACTGAATCAACAAAGTTGTTTATTTTCTTGACAACTTGAAACTAGAAGCCTGTTTTCTCCTGTCTTCAGTTCAGTTTTACATCCCTGCTGTTCCACTGGCTTTACAGTATTTTTTTTTTAATTTACAGCAAAATAAAAGTCACCATAATTTAGCCCCTTCTTTACTACCAAAGAGAGATTGCTTCTGACTTTTTTCCTAGTGTTTAGGCATATGGGAATACGTTAGTACGTTTTCAGGTAAATTTAGTTGGAGTGATGCAAGATTGTATGTTTCTTTGTCTACAACATACATATAAAAAAGAATCAATCTCACAAGAACTAACAAAACCTAATTTTTTAGTGTTTTGTGGCTAAAGTTCCTTTGCTGATTAGAATGGTTGCCAAAATGTTTGACTTTTTCACATAGCATCAGAGGCTAAAAAAAAAATAAACTCTGGGAGATGTGATTGCAAAAGAAGCGATTATTATTTTCACCCTGCGTTTATGGGGCGATACAGTCTCCCCATGCTAGTAAGATTCAGCATTAGAAAATGCTGAAATCCAGTTAACTGACAGAAAAATGTTAGTTTGTGATAGAAAGTGCTTGTTTTTGCTGGTCAGCTATTCCAGTGAGTGGATATTGCAGAGGACTCTTCTTGCCCAGTGAAGCATGTTTCAGGCTTGGGCTCTTATGACAGAGCTGCTACTCATGCAAATCCTTGTTTTTGTGAGTAGTAGCCAGTAGTACCTTAATGCTTTCCAACTGATTCAGGTACAGCTGTGATGTTCAAAAGTGAGGGCAGGAGATATTTGCAATATTGATCTTGAACTGGAGCTTTTGTTGAGAAAGCACATTCTAACATTTGTCACTGGGACTGCACACAAACCCTGAAGGGAACTGTGCTCTGAGTACACATAATAACTCAACATGCAACCTATGCCTCTTCTAATCACTACCAGTGACTTCTGGGGACTTCATTGGCTGGCCAGTGCCTCCTACAGAGAAAAAAACTGACAAGCAGGTCTCTGAGCAGGTAATGCTACTTTTCTGGAGAATAGATTGAGCTCAAAGTCAGCAGGCTTGCAACTCCTACTGTCATTTACACATGTGCAAGGGACTGTGATCTGACAGTGTCTCACCCTTGTTGTGGACAAGAGTAAGTGATTAAGTAAGGTTCAAAGCAGCAGGGAACTTGATGTGAAGCTGTTTTGTCCAACTAGGACTCTTGTAGCTGATTGTTTTCTTTTGTCCCGTCTGGATTGATCTGTTGGAAAAAAGTGCACCAGTTCACCAAAATATAAAAACCCAAAACAAACCCCAAACAAACTAGTCAGAAAAGCATGCAGATAAAACCTGTGCCTAAATAATTGACACTAAAAAAGGTGAGATAAGGAGCATGAAAGGAAGAAATCCTCCTGTTATAGCTATGTTGTCTATCATTTTCCTGAGAAGGGGGCCATGTAATTTCCTTCTCTGGTCCCTATTGCTCCAAACTACCTGTAAATAAATGTGATAAGGGAACCATGCTCCTAAATTGTTCTCCTGGATTCTATGAGTTTGGCATTAGCACACAGATCTCATTCAAGCAAACCTCCATTTTCCTTTCAGGTTTCAACCATAGGTCTTGCAGGGTAAATTTAATTTTAAAATTTAAGACGTCTTTATTTTGAGACAGATCATTCGTGATGGTTTTACCCTCATGTATATCCACAGATGTAAATAAGCACAATCTTGTTCATAGGTGTGTAAAAGAAATTTTAGTTTCCAAGAATTTGATATATGATCATACTCTTTTTGCACTAGTGTGCAGAACTGGAGAGGTAGTAGCCTTAAAATGGGCAATGTTCATCAAGATTGCAATTACGCATAACACTTCGAGCATGTGTTTAACCTAAGGTCCAGGATTTAAAACACCTGCTGACAGATCATTTTCTGCTGTAGCAGCTTTTTTGAATTCAGGTGTAACTAACTGCATTTTAACATCAGTGAAGATACTGATCTTCTCTCAGTGAAAAATTTAAGTTCAAAATGAGTTTATTGAGGTTAATGATAGTTATCTGTGGGCTTTGGCCATGCATGGCCCAGAGAAGAGGAACAAAGGCCCATGCATTCATGATAGATTATAGTATGAGACTATTTGAGATACAGTATAATGAAGATTTAAATAGACAATGCTGAAAAACAGTGTGGTCCACTGGTGCTGGGCTGGAACTCAGAAGCTGTGGTTCCTGGTTTCTCCATTGATTTCTATTTGCAATGCCCTTCCTTCCCATCATTTATCTGTCTCATCTATTTAGACTACTGAAGGAGCTGTCTCTTCTCTATATGTCTTGGAGATCTACCACATTAGGCTTGGTGTAAGAAAATAAACGGCATTAAAACCCCCATCTGTTCTTAGGTTCATGCTGATTTGTTTAACATAATATGTATTTTGATTTGCTTACCACATGATGGTGTTAAAAGGAGATAATGGACATATGTTCCTGTCAACTGCTGTACTGAGCTTGAGAATCTTCATTGTGAAAAACAACATAAAAAATTGAACATGTTTTCTTTTTCTCTCAAAATTTCTGTCACTACAGGTACTGCAGCTGGGCTCTGAAATTCTCCCGCAGTACAAGCAAGAGGCACCAAAGACTCCACCACATATCATTTTGCATTATTGTGTTTTCAAGACTACCTGGGACTGGATCATCTTGATTTTAACTTTTTACACCGCTATTTTGGTCCCTTACAACGTCTCCTTTAAAACCAAACAGAACAATGTGGCATGGCTCGTAGTCGACAGCATTGTAGATGTCATTTTTTTGGTAGACATAGTGCTTAATTTCCATACCACCTTCGTGGGGCCAGCGGGAGAGGTAATTTCTGATCCAAAGCTGATTCGCATGAATTACTTGAAGACATGGTTTGTGATTGATCTGCTCTCCTGCTTGCCGTATGATGTCATCAATGCATTTGAGAACGTCGATGAGGTCAGTATACTAGTTGTGCTTCCACCTGTTTATTATCACTTAATGGGTAAGGGCAGGTGGGATAGAGAAGAAAGAAGTATATGCTTTTTACTGTATTGAATTAGTGTACGTATGTCTCTAGTTGCTGCCCAGGGAAGTGCACGTGGAGGTTTGTTTGAGTCCTGCTGGAAGGATCCATCTTTAACTGCACTAGGAAAGGCTGGCATGGCCTGAAATCTCTGTTTATTTTCCTTCATTCCACATCCTCCAGAGTTCAGGAGGACAAGCAGGAGCAGGCAGCAGAACCTCTGTACAGCGCTGAGGGAAACTGCATCATCTGACTGACTGTCAATAGCCTGAGCTGGTGTGTTAGGGTAGCTTCTTGGGGCAGAGTTCTCTTACTTCTGCTGTTGACTGAACAAGATATGTCTGCTAATGGCAATTCTTCACATGAACAAGTGGGAAGTATAATACACTTTCCTCAGCTGCTTCTAATAAAAGTATAGAATGCATTGGATCATAAAGGGACCTTTAAAGATCCCTTATACAATAGGTCCCTTTCTATATACAATACAGCAGGTAGCAAAGAAGCAGGCAGTGACTTGCTAGATCTTATTTGACCACTACAAGGTACTGTGTGGGTATCTGGTAATTGTTTGGTAAGAGCTGATTTAGAGGAAGGTGGAGAAATTGAAGATGCTGTCTTGACTCTTGTTGGGTAATTCCATAATTAGAAGAAAGGACAGGGAGAAATCTGGAAGTCTGGACTCCTCCTTAATTCTGACTCATTTTTTTGAGAACAGGTCAGAAGCCAGCAAAAGAGCAAACATTCAGACACTTAAAAATACAGTGCTGCCCCGTTATAACAGCTTATTCTCTGTCTGGATCGGGTTGTTAAGAAAATATTCCTAAACCAAATATATCAAGATTCCATGCCTAAATAATTCAGAGAGAGAATGAATTGTTAACAAAATTTTAGAAAGTATTCCAGCAGACTGCATTGTAATTGCATGTTATAAAATCTGTAACATCAACTAATCATGTGTCTGTATTTATCTGTGACACATACTAAACCTATAACATGCATACACATCTTGTCAGTGCTTATTTAATTTTTAGCCAGTGAAATTTAATTTTTATGAGTTTCTTTAAAATATGCTACCTTTATATTATAAAGGACAACCTAGCTATTAAGGACAATCATGCTAAATGAAATATCTGGGTAGAAAATAAAACTGCATTACTTCTGTAAAAATACACTGCACGAGTTTTTATCAAGTTTAAAGTATTTTTATTCAATGACTTAAGGACAAGTAGGCAAACTATTGAATGTAGTGGAAAAAAAATGATGTTATTTGATATTTAATTCCCTAGAGAGGTTTTCATTTTATATAAAGATACAGACTGAAATAACACAAATGAGATCAAGCAAAAAAGCCTTGTGAGACCTATCCTTAAATATTTGTTTGCCATGAAGAAGACCCAGGCTGCAGATTACTCTGCAGGGCTTCCACGTAGTACTTTGTGGTGACACTGATAAAGACATGGAAGGAGTGGCCATGTCAGTTTCTGACGTTTAGACTGAAAGAATGAGAAGACAAGAAAGAAAGAAGGGTAAGAGACCAAAAAGGTTTCTTCCAAAAAGGAAGGAAGCTTTTCCTCACATAGCAACCTGCAGATGATTTTGCTGGAGGAACATTTCGTAACTATAGATTGTGACCTACAGAACATCACTGAGGAAAATATCTGTACCAGTGGCTGTGACAGCCCTTGAGCTGTGCACAGGTGCTCTCAGATTCATGGCAGCAGTTCTGCAGAGAAATTCCTGTGTGAGTTTGAATTTCAATCTCAGTGTTACTTTGTAACAACGAGAAGCTGATTAGTTTTGCTATGGCTATTCAACAGTTTCTTTAATCACTATAACAGTTTTAGTTATTCTAGCTGCCCTGTCCAAGGGAAAAAAAAAAAAAAACAACAACAGAACATTTTTCTTGATGCTGTCCCTTCAAGACTCTTTGTCTCTATTTCCCCTAGTGGGTTCTGGCATTAAGCTGGTATAAATCATTGTAGAGTCGTTAGAGCAGAGTTTCCACTGGTGTAAATTGCTTTGCTTCTATTAAGGGCTTGCTGACTAGTTTACAGGACCTAAGGGGCTTTGCCAGCAATGTCAGCAGAATAACATAGCACACATCAGGTGGGGGTTTAGGACAGTATGTGCTGATCACTGTTTCATGAACTGCCCATAGAGAGAAAGAAAACCTTTTATTGAAGAAAAAAACCCTATCTAGAGTGTGGAAAGACTTTGATTTTTATCTTTTTCTCTCTTGTGTAGAGCATTCCCTTGTGGATCAACTCCTTTTATTCCAAACATTCTGGTTTAAATTTTACTTATCTCTAATCCTGGATTACACACCATATTACCTCACAGGTGGCTTGAGTTAGCTGTGAGGCTGCACTGTGTAGGTTGCAAGTAGCCAAAGTGGATTGTTGTGTGTGTGTCACTTCAATTTTGCTAAAAGGAAATCCCTTGGAGCCATAAGACTGGAGTTATTAGACAGCCATGGCTGCTGCAGGGATTTATTTTTTTAGTTCTAATGTGAATTACTTTTAAAAAATGCCACAGATTAAGTGCCAACAGTGGTGATAAAATGAGATGAAGTATGAATTGTTGTTGTCATGGTTTGGAGTTTCCATATATGATTTTAAACAGAAGAGAATCTTGGCTTTGTTGCAGTCACTGTAGTGAAGGAGGACTGAGGGAGGTGGAATCTCACCTCTTAAAAGAAATGTCACTGAAGACACTGAGGATGCTATGGAGAAACTAGTCAATTAGTTTTTAAGAATACCATAGTTATTGTGATGGTATTGAGTTGCAGGGGACACAGGACCTGTGTATAAAAGGTGTTGAGGCTCTTTCGGCTTTGGGTGTTTTGGGACTGTCTTGTCACTTAGCTCTTCATAGACGAAAGTGAAACAAATTTTGTCATCTTTAAAATGATCCACCAATATATGGTCAATTATAATACATGAAACTGGAGTTGAACAATAACAAGCAGGTATCAATTAAAAAAATCTCATGTTGGATTTTTTGTTTATTTTGAAGTAACTTTTTGCTTTATGACATATTTACTTCAGTATTCCATTATATGATCTAATTGAAAATATTTTAGTGAAACAAAATTGAGTATGACTTCTGTGTTTTGAAATTGCCTGAAAAACTCCTTGGGTTTGTTGCAGTTTGAAACATTAGTATATTTTCAATTCACATTTTTGAATGTGATTGAAATTCCAATTTCCTCTCTGCACAGTTGAGAATATTTTTGTCCATAAAAATAATTTGAATTCATTAACTATTAATCAGTACAACTATTAATAACTACAATTAATACAAGAAGCACTTAAGTATGAATGGCCACATTCTACAGATGGAGGAGGAAAGAAAAACATTAATGTCTTTGTCCAAGGCTGTAGATTTAAATATCAGAATGTATGGGGCTTCTGATCTCCAATGCTGTGCTCAAAGAGACAATACAGTATCTCATACTTAGATATGAACTCCACAAATGAAGGAACAAATAGCTGTAGAGAAATTTCTGTTGTTACCTATATGAAAGAAAAGTTATAAATGTTTCTCCCAGCTTTTCTGCATGGAAAGCTAATTATGCAGTTAAATACAAATTACTTTCTCAACCTGCCATAGAACTTCGAAAGGAAAATATTTCAGTGATTGATGAATCAACTCAATGCTAAGCTCAACATTTCTATTTTTAAGACAGTATGTCATGCTGTAATATAGTTTGAGTAAAAGAAGAAAATATTGGTCTAACACAGCCCTTAAAATGTGGTATTAATCTCTTCTGAGTTTGAATGATACATTTGGCAGTAATCCTTTTACAGTAATTAGTATTATTCCTTACTTAAGTAAATAACATTATCCTCCAAAGTAGGTGATATCTCCTTGTGTTCAGACGTCAATCAGTAGATTTAATAAAAAAACAGGATTAAAGAAAGTTCCACAATTGTTGGCAATGCAATTTAAGACTTTGAATTCCAAGGGGAAGTTGAATAATTTTTTGCAGTGTCAGCTTGAGCAATTTTCTGCTGTGGTTTTCAGCCATAATACCATAAAGCTATAATTTATATTGGAAAAAAAATCTAACTTATTACATGTGACACTGTTGTTGTGAAATCTCATGGTGGGAGTGGAATCCAGTCATGTCATCACCATATTAATCTCTGGAATAGGGAGTTTGGGGTAGTAATTGCTATCTGTATTTGAATGGGACACTGTGATCAGTTGTTGGCTGATACCAAGTTGAGAACCATACATCACTTTTACTAATTGAGATAGAAGAGAAATAAATGCATAGTAAAAGATCACCAGGAAAGATATATTCAATATAAATGAAGTAGTGTTCACTTAAGTGGATGAGTAAGATTGAAGTTAGCATGTAAGCAAAGAAGATACACAGCTTTGAAAGCACAAAGTTTAGAATGATAAAAAAAAAGTCCTAGAAAAAGCATGATGCAGAAGTAATAAAAGTAAATTAAGCTACTTAGTGCTAAGTGAGTGTGATGGAGCTGGAAAGTAAGCAGTGAGTTGAGAGAGGAAAAAATGAATATGTGCTGGTCAGATTGTTGGCAACTCTCTGAGGCAGTACTTTTGCAATAGATTAATTTAAACCTTATTAGTGGAATGATCTCTCATGTGAATACAAATTAGCTGTTTAGGAATTACTGAAGTAGCTGCCCTGAAATTTCCCTAGACTTTTTTTACTATTTACTTGCAACAAAGAAGGAATAAATTATCATATTTATATTTTTATGGAATAAACAGGGACCTATAAAGAAAGATTTGAGGTTACATGAATTTTGCAAACTAGATAAAAAAAAAAAAAGTCTTTTAAACTGTAGCCAGCTGTATAATACGAAATCTGTTTGAAACAGCATGTAGTTCACCACTCCTACTTGCATCTGTCCAGTAGGGCAATGCTGTGTTTTGCATATGAATCTATTGATAAATCCAGTAATGAATGAATGTTTTTCCACAACTAATTCAAATTAACATAGTCATAACCTACTTTTGATATAATGCCTACAACAAAGCAGCTAGGTATCACAGAGTATGTTCCAGGCAGGCAGAGGAAATGTCAGCAAATTTGTGGTTCTTGGAAGTGGTGAAAATAAATGAGAAAGAATTAGTGAGGCTCTCTGGACTGGATGACTCCTTACTGGTGCTCTAGGGGAAGGATCAAGCAATTGAATTACTGTTCATGGTGGGACAGTGGGAGGGCTGGAGCTTGGACCTTGGCCTGGACAGCATGGTGTTGGTGGTGGTTTACTTTGTTGGGTTATCTGCTTATGAGAGACCCCTGAAAAATAGGGCAAAGCCCAAAGGAGATGGGTCCTCTGGGCTGTAACTTGCCAGAGGCCCTTCGAGCAAGGCTGAGGGAGTTGTTGGTGTGACTCCTACATGGTTTTGGGAGCTTCAGAAGGAGCTTGGGGCCCTTGACCTGCAAAAGAAAAGAAAGGTAGTTATGGAGAAGGCCTGCTTATATGACTTTTGTAGGTGTTCTGGACTGCAGCATAGCCCCAAGGGACTGTGCCAGGCAGGAATTACTCCTTAACGGTCAGGTAAATGGAATGGTTCTGATGCCTCAGAACTCGAGGTTGCAGATGAAAGCATTGAATGCTTATGGGTTAAAATCAGAGGGAGGCCACACAAAACTGACATCCTGGTTGGAGTCTGTTATAGACCACCCAACCAGGATGAGGAGGCCGATGAGATATTCTATAAGCAGCTGGAAGCTGTCTCAAGATCATCAGACCTTGTCCTTGTGGGGGACTTTAACCTACCAGACATCTGCTGGGAACTTAATTCAGCAGAGAGGAGACAGTCCAGAAGGTTCCTAGAGTGCATGGATGACAACTTCCTGATGCAGCTCTTAGGTGAACCTACCAGGGGCAAGGCTCTGCTTGGTCTGCTGTTCTCAAATAGAGAAGGGCTGGTGGGAGATGTGTGGTTGGAGGCTGTCTAGGGTGCAGCGACCATGAGATAGTGGAGTTTTCAATATGCAGGGAGATAGGGAGGAGCAGTAACAGAACCCTCACTTTGGACTTTCGGAGGGCAAACTTCAGGTTGTTCAGGCAACTTATTCAGAAAGTTCCCTGGGTAACAGCCCTTAAGAACAAAGGGGTCCAGGATGGTTGGACCTACTTCAAACAGGAGCTCTTAAAGGCACAGGAACTGGCAGTTCCCACATGCCGTAAGACGAGCCGGCGGGGAAGACGACCGGCCTGGATGAGCAAGCAGCTCCTGAAGGATTTAAGGGAAAAAAAGAGGGTTTATCGCCTTTGGAAAGGGGGGAGGCAACTAGTGATATGTTTAAGGATGTTGTTAGATCATGTAGAAGAAAAATTAGAGAGGCAAAAGCACAGTTAGAAATTAAACTGGCCGCTTCTGTGAAAGACAACAAAAAGCATTTTTATAAATATATTAATGCTAAAAAGAGGGGCAAGAGGAACCTCCACTCTTTACTGGACGTGGAGGGTAACATTGTAACTAAGGATGAGGAGAAGGCTGAGATTCTAAATACCTTCTTTGCCTCCATTTTCAACAGTAAGGCAGGAGGACTTCAGGATAACTGGCCTCCTGAGCTGGTTGATGGGGTCAAGGAGCAGTGTTGTACTCCTGAAATCCATGTGGAATTAGTTCGAGACTTGTTGAGTCACTTGGATATTCACAAGTCCATGGGACCTGATGGGATCCATCCTAGGGTGCTGAAAGAGCTGGCAGATGAGCTGGCCAAGCCTCTCTCCATCATTTTCCACCAGTCCTGGCTCACTGGAGAGGTCCCAGAAGACTGGAAACTGGCCAGTGTGACGCCCATCCACAAGAAGGGACGAACAGAAGAACCTGGGAACTACAGGCCTGCCAGCCTGACCTCAGTGCCAGGGAAAATCATGGAGCAGATTGTCTTGGGGGCAATCACTGCATACCTGAAGGATAGCCAAGGAATCAGGCCCAGCCAACATGGATTTAGGAAGGGCAGGTCCTGCCTCACCAACCTGATCTCCTTCTATGATCAGGTGACCCGCCTGGTGGACGTGGGAAAGGCTGTGGATGTAGTCTACCTGGACTTCAGCAAGGCCTTTGACACTGTCCCCCACAGCAAACTCTTGGCCAAACTGGCAGCTTGTGGCTTGGACAGCAGCACTCTGTGCTGGGTTAGGAACTGGCTGGAGGTGAGGAGAAAGTTCTTCACAGAGAGAGTGGTTGGCCATTGGAATGGGCTGCCCAGGGAGGTGGTGGAGTCACCATCCCTGGAGGTGTTCAAGAGGGGATTGGACGTGGCACTTGGTGCCATGGTTTAGATAGTCATGAGGTTTAGGGTGACAGGTTGGACTCGATGATCTTTGAGGTCTCTTCCAACATTCTTGATTCTATGAAAGGAGTATGTGGGGAAGTACTTCTGCCAGGATATAAACCAGGTGGGCAAAGCAGCACCTGCTATTCACAGATCTCTTGAGGACTTGATTCAGGATGTTTCTCTTCTTTATCTACTGCTTGTTTGGTTGGTTTTTTCCTGATGAAATACGAGTTTCTCTAACTTCCCTTAGAAACTCAACCTGCATGCTACTAATAAAGTGCCTTTTTTATGATACCCTCTGAAGGAGCAGGTTACCTTTTCCTGCAAATCCTCTTTTCCAGTTTGGGTTGTTGTACATAGGTGCTGCAGAGCTCTTATGCCAGGTTCATACACTTTGGTGGCTCTAGGACATCTAAACTGATGGACAGCCCCTCCCAAAAGGAATACCGGAGGAGAAGGCATTGCTGTGTTCCAGCCTGATGCTTACTCCATAGGTTCTGCTGTGTCTGTTAAGATGTCAGTTAACTCTTCTGCACTACAAATGTTCAGATTAGTCTTTTTGCTAAGTCATAGATAAGTAAGGGTGTTACTGGGTGTCAAGGCTGCTTCTTCATAGCTTTGAAAAGCATGACATGATGTACCATACTGTTAAAAAGAGAATAGTGGTCTGTCTATATACACTGTTCAATCTGTATGAGGCTAAAAGAATTTAAATGCTGAGTTATGTTTTCTGTGATAAAATATATGGTGATAGCCTTTGTCCAAGAAGAAAAGCTAATTGAATATATTAGATTATGAATTATTTCAAAAAAGCTTCTCTTAGAGTGATTCTTACACTGCATATAGGTGGAAGCATGTTGTAGAGATGGTGATCAGTTGTTGTTCTTTTTCCTCCATTCAGCATACTTATACTGATCTGAGGCAGAAGGTCAGATGAGATGACAAAGAGTATTTGAGTAGTTAAATGGTTGCTTTATAGTCTATTTTGTATTGGGGATTGGATTAGAATTGGAAAGATGGAGTAGCATTAGATGCCAGTAACATGAAACCTTACTTGGGTGGTTTGCTTCTTGGAGATAAGTAAAAATTCTTCTGGAACTAGTGGCTTCTTTGAATCCAAGCATTGGGAAGCAGATTGCTGCCTGTCAGGGGTATTTTTTTTTTTTAATTTAATACTGTGGAAAGTAGGATTTCTTTATCCTTGTTCTTCCTCATGGAGTACAAAAAAGAGAGTTTCTAACTTGGATTTGTTGGTTTTCCAAGTGTGCCTGTAGGACAGAATGGACATAGTTTTATAAATGAAAAATCAGCCCTGTGCTGTATACACGAATTATTGCTGTTTGTTCCTCAATTCTTACCAAGCTCACAGCTGGCTGACTAAATTAAGCTTTTTGAGTCTAGAGATCTGCTTCTTCAGTGCTGACCACCACAGCAGTAACCACAGGGTTTAGGTATTGATTTTGACCTGTGTGCATAATGTTACTTCATCTGTTGGTTGCTAAATTTGACAATCTGTAGGAAAGGTTATGTTCTGAGACCTAATTAAGAAAACCAATGGAAGCAAATTACAGAAACAGGAGTCTTAATAATGACCAGACAGGGCTGCCAGGTTACTGCAGATAGGCAGAACCAGACTGTGACACAACTGACTTCAGAATCTAATGTCAAGCAAGAAGGTAGTGCTTTCCAGGGCTCTTGCCTCACTTATGGTGGTGATACATTCTGTTCATTGCCTCCCCTTTTTTTAATAAATAATTTCTTTTGTACTGTTTCTTTCTTATTCTTTTAAAGGTTAGCTTTTAGTTTACTGCATCTCCCTTTAATTCAGATGAAGCCTGAATTTTACCATTTCCATATAAGAGGAAAGTGCTGGAAGACTTAGAACAGATTTGTGCCAATACGAAAACAGATAACAAGTAGCAAGTAAATTATACTTCGTAGAAAAACCCTTAATGCTTAGGTTTCTTTCTGCACACATGGAAGGTGTGCAGAAAAAAAAAAGGCGAATACTGTCATACAGTTTACAGTTTTAATCTGTTTTTAAAGTGCTACTACAGCTGTAGGAGGTGGGATAAAAGTTATATTTTAGTTATTTTCTAAAGTTATTCATCTTACATCTTGTTTGGAAGGAAAAATAAATTATTTTTCACTTTGTTTGTTTGCTGTAGGTAATTTTTATTGCAGTCCTTTAAACAATCTTTTTTTGCTACGTGGAATTTTATTGTTTGATGAATTGAATGTTGCATGGCAAATGAACTGCAGGAACTATGTTCTTATATGTACAGCATCTAGCGCTGTAGTCTTCAATGTTAGTGTCCTTAGGGACCATAATGGCACAATAAACTAATAATCACTCTGTATAGCACTTATGTTTTCAAATCTTTTCACAAAGTACTTCAACTCAGTGTCTGTTCTTGATCTCATTTTATCGATGTGGAAGTAATGGCACAAATCTTATGCTATCTAATGCAAAGCTAAATCCAAAACATGAATATCCTGTATCCTATGTTTGGAAAGATTACTTACGTGGCTGAGATACAAGCGTGAGACAAGGGGTGAACTGACAGTTGCTAAGGTCCTGCAGAAAACGAGGAGATACATAGGAAAATCTGTATAAATGTGCACAGTATATAACAAGTAGGTCTAATTAATCACATTTTATACATGGACAGCATTTCAGGGGTAAACTTACAAAGCGGTTTCTTTGACCATGAAATGTGGGTCCTGCTGTCCTCTAGTAGTGAGGCTGGTCTGGTTTTCTGTTGTGTTTGAGCTGCAGTTCCCCTCTGCAATGGTAGCATAGAGGAGAGAAGGAAGGACAGTAGTTGTATTTACTGTTTTAGGGACTTTTGACATTCACGTTTGCTCGGTCAACAAATACAAAGTTATTTCTGCTGGCTCAGTGCTTTGAGTTTGCCCTTTGGCTTGGAGGGGAATTGCTATAGGTTCTTCCATTTTTCTGTATCGTCCATCACTGCCAATGAAAGTAAACCTGCCAACCTATTAAATATTTGTCAACAACTCTATGTGGGTATGGAAATGAGAATCTTTTAGTCATTCAGTTACTTCAAACAAGTTGGTGTGAAATTCATCATTTTCTGCCATATTTGACTAGGTGCTGCATTTTTAAGTTCCTGCTCCATGCAAGTTGTTTCTGTAACAAAATATAGTGGAAATACTATTAGTTTACCTTGGCCATGTAACAGATAGCTTCTGCATATCCCCAGGGTTTCTGTTGTATAGAGTGCTAACAGTTGAAACTGTGCCTGAGTAATCAGGTGGGATATTAACTTATGGTTGTTTTTTCTCTGACTGCCACACAAAAGTTCCTTATGATGATCCTTTAGAGCAGAACATCTGAGGGTGACTCTTTGAGGACCTCTAGTACAATTTCTAGCTCTTTATGAACTGAGGTTCATCTATTTTGTTTTGGCAGAAGGAGCTTTGAGTGTCTCTTAATCTGCTTCTTGGTTATAAGCGTAGTAGCACATGCATCAAAGAGAAATACACACTCTTCTGTGTGACATTGTGGAGCCATCTGTATGATAAAAGCATAAAAATAATCTGCTTTGATAAGAGCATTAAAATGGACAGTAATCTAACTGTACAGTTCTATTTTGGAAAGTTGCAATATAAAAGTTCTGTCAGTTTTGAATCCAGTACTCCTGTATTAAATATTACTTCCTAAATCTAATGGCAAAAACTTTTCAAAAATATTTCTGATTAATTTTTTCTACTGTGTCATCTAAGAAACAGTCTATTTAAAGTTTCCATTGTTTACAACCATTTGAAATTCTGTCACTTAGAAATTTTTAAGAGAGTTCTATGAATAATATTTCCCTGGGCATTTCTTCCTCTTGATATTGATCTGTTTAGAACAGACAAATCCTTTCCTCTGAGGAAATCAAATACAAAACGCTGTTAACAGGAAATAGAAAAATAAATTATTCTGTACAATTTTTTTTTAGCTTTTTCTGAACTTCTAGAGCCTTATTGGTAATGCAATTGAGAGAAATATTGTGACTATTTTTGAATATTAAATGCAGCCTTTCAACGCAACCAAATCAAGTATTTTATTTTCTGTAAATAAGGAAGCTCTTTTTGTACAAAACCCCTAATTCTGTTTACTTCTGTTCAGAATTTGATAGCATCACTTTCTTCCAAATGATGCAGTTCTGTCACTTTTAAAATGTTTTTACAACATTTCTTTTTTTTTTTTTTTTGTGAATTTCACAAGTGGAATTAGGATAAGAGTACCCTAAAAGCAAATTGGTTTGCCTTAAATGTTTTAAATCTAATTTAAAAATTTTTATTTTGTATTCCATTTTACTTATCCAATTTCTTAGACTCCCCTTCTGTGATCCCTGCTCCTCAAATTTTATTTCAAATCATTGCCTTATTATTTTTTTCCAATTAAGAATTAACCAAATTCCAAACTTTTATGTTGTTATTGAATGATTATTTTTGTCTTTGGCAGGACTGCCAGTGACAAGCAGCATGTATTTTTTAAAAATCTCCAGGATGAATTTTAAGAACAAGTTTTGCACCACTGTTTTTGAGTAAAAATAAAGCTGATGTTTAGAATGTTGGGATGGAAAAAAAAATCCTGCTCTTGCCTGACACTACTTGATTAAGAAGTTCAGCTTTGAGGCTGGAGCTAAAAGTAGGCTATTTCTGGAGAGCTCTCAAAATGTAAAGCACTCCTGTTTGGCTGTTGAAGTTTGTAAGAAGAAAGGGAGAAATAGGCACTGGAAAAAGAAGGGAAAGCTGTGTTACAATGTTAAAATGGAGAGACCACATGTGCTTGCCACTCAGGGACTTGCATATCCAGTTTAAAACGTAGTTAGGTTACAGATTTTTGTGTTTTCCCCTTTGCTTTTCCTTTCCATACTGTTCAGAACTCAGAACCTGCTTGTTTCTCTTTTTTTCCTTCTCTTACCCTGGTTGCTAGATCTTCTGCAAATACTGGATTGATAGTGTGTTCCCAGGTAACAAATTATGTCTGTCTCTGAAAATGAGTCAATGTAATCATGACAAATTCAAGAAATAAAGGGGAAACACATTGCCGTAATCCTGGAGAACATGAGTCAATATGCTTTATGTAATTATTTAATAAAATATCTCTTCTAGTGCAGTAAACCAGGTTAAGATAATGGAGCAGTTGTATTTATGCAGGAATAAACAAGCTTCCAGTAAAATCTGGTGACCAGAAGTATGCAATTACACATTTCCAGAAATACTCATTAAACCAGTCTGCTGAAATTTTAATCAGACTTCTGTGTACGATACAGTCCTGATAAGACAGAGTAGGAAAAGAGAGAAAGGATTTTTATGAAAGACTATTCAGATCTTCTTGTGCTCAAAATGGCTTTGATTTTTTTGTTTTTTTAAATTTAACTTCTTTTGCATGGAATTGCAAATTTGCCTAAAAGTTAATGATGCTGGCTTAATTATGTTCTTTGGGTGTCTGATTAGTATCAGGACAGAAATACTACGTTGACAACAAGGTTGTCATAAAAAGAATATGATGTGAGGATTAGACAGTGAAATATTTGAAATAGGTATCACAGTATATCAGAGGTTGGAAGGCACCTCAAGAGATCATTGAGTAGGCTTTGTGTAGTCTGTGAGAAATGCTAGAAGAATAATTATCAATGCATGAATTATAACATGGAAGTAAAATCACAGGAAATGCACTGCTATGCTGAAAAATTACAAACCATCAGGTACTTCCAGTATGTTTTTGCTTTTCTTATTTATCTTCCTGGTATATCTGAGCTAAATACTGCAGACTGTGTTATATATCTGAGACATGAGAGGACTTGCATTGTCTTAGACCTTAAGGAAGTCTGGAGTAGCCACAAGTGGTTCACGAATCCAGATGCTGGAGTGTATTCAATAGGCATCTGGTTATGTTCCTCTCAGCATTAGATTTGTATAGTTTAATGCTCAGTGGCTTCCACATTCATTTTCATTCTGCCTAAAGCAGCATCAGGATATTCAGGGCTTACTTGCACAACTGGACACACAATAAATAGCCTGTTATTTGGATACCTTACAAATGTATTTGTATACCTATTCAAATAATTTAAAAGGGGAGTTCAGAGAGCAACCCGCAAAACGTTAGTGAATAAAGACATGATTGCATATACCCATCCCTGACCTTTTCATGCTTCACAATCTCTCTTTTCAGGTGTTATCTGATGACCTGCTGTTTGTTATGGATCACCTTATGTCTTTGCAAACCACAGTTAGGAATCTTGTTGCTTCAATATTAGATTCTAATGGTCGTTGTGCTTTATCTTTCTAGGGCATCAGTAGCCTCTTCAGTTCACTTAAAGTGGTCAGGCTTCTTCGGCTGGGTCGTGTAGCTCGGAAGTTGGACCACTACATTGAATATGGAGCGGCAGTCTTGGTGCTGCTGGTGTGTGTCTTTGGTCTTGCAGCACACTGGTTGGCCTGCATTTGGTACAGCATAGGAGACTATGAAGTTATCGATGAGGATACAAACACAATCCGGACTGAGAGCTGGCTCTATCAGCTGGGGATGTCAATAGGAACACCGTACCGCTTTAACACATCGGGCTTTGGAAAGTGGGAAGGTGGACCGAGCAAAGATTCAGTCTACATCTCCTCATTGTATTTCACGATGACCAGCCTCACCAGTGTTGGATTTGGAAACATTGCTCCGACTACAGATGGCGAGAAGATCTTTGCTGTTGCTATGATGATGATTGGATGTAAGTATTAGAGATTCTGTCTCTCAAGCACACAGTGCCAAATAGGTGTTTCATGAATGCTGTTCTCATAAGAACATCTGGAATGATGGCAAATACTATTGTGCAGCTTAAAATAGTTTTGGTGGCAATATAGGTATTATACACTTTGTTACTGATTAGTTCTAGCATCACAAGTGGGAGTATTGCTGTGACTAGCAATAATTCAGTCATTTTGGAAGAAAAAAAATCTGTCAATATCCTTTCAATATTCTCTTGTAAGTAAACCATAAAATGTGTTAAGACCGAAGTGTTAAAAAAATTAATGCACCACTGTTGGCACAGACAACTTTTGTGCCTCCACTTGGTATGTCTGAGAGCTATATATATTGGACAAGTAGACTGGTCAGTGGAAGGAGGTTCAGAAGCATCTTGTAAGGGAGAGGGAACAACAGCTTTGTAGAGGCTGCAGATACTGGTGTGGACTAAGTATACAGTCGGAGTCTAAAGCAACTGGGATGATACTGGCCTTGGGAACCTCTGGCTCACATTTCCTTGTCTTAAGGGATTCATAGAGCCAAGCTGTCCAGCTATGGCCATGTTGTCTCTTCAATGTAGGATCCGCACTCAAAAATGCCTTGAGAATTACTTAAGAACCATACAGTGGCCACCATTAAACTGGGTCATGTTTTTCTAGATAAGGATGGAATTGGAGCCAAACTAAGGAAACAAAATTTTACTTTACACTTTGAAGAGCATGCAATTATATGCAGAAAGAGAGAAGCTTCTGTATGGTAATAGAGAGAAAAAATGTCAATCCTTGCTAAGGAGAAAATTAAAACCAAATATATAATGAAACTCAATTAGCAGCACAGTGCCTTTATGACAGATATGTGGAGCTTTGATTCTGATGTGTCATTTTATAGCAACACTGAAGTCATGTACTGAGATTGTGTGGTGCTGTGTGAAGGCTAGAAGTATAAAGACAAGCATTCTTGTTCGCATAGGTATTGGGATGTTTCAACTATAAAAACCGTTAATTTTATTCCTCTGGCTTTTACCACTGCTAAGAGTCCTTTCATCTCAATAAAACACCCACACAGATGAAGGGAAATGTATAAAAAAAGTGGGGTTTCCTCATGAGAAGGTTCATTAGACAATGTAGCAATGCAGTACAAAACAGGCTTCCAAATGTTTTTCCTTAGAAAGGTACCTGTTTAACAGGAAATGTACCCAGTTTTGGCTTCTTGTTCATTGGGTTATGCTTATTATCTTGCTATTCTTGTCTATCTAGTTATTATGCAGTATTATTTAGTAAAATGAATACTGAATGAACATAACCTTCTTAAGTTCAAGAATGTTCATGGGGATATTTTGGAGTTGTACCTGCTTCAAAATCCTCATGTGAAAATGGGGCATCAAAAAATGGAATTTGTGCAAGATGAGGGAAATAATTTTGTTTGGTTTGAACTCCTGGAATGTTACATTTCTAAGTCTATAACTATCTGTGTATCTGAGCACCTTTATACTGTGAACAACCATGTGGAAATCATTAGGACTATAAACAGTATGCATTTGAAGGAATGGCAACTAGTTAGTCCACTTTCTGAGTTTACATCTCTGGATTTTGCAGGGTCTTGATTGCTTTTAACGTTGAAATTTTGAGCTGTGGCCATTTGTCAGGATGGGAGGAACAAAGCTGATTTTTTATGTTTGTTTACATCTATTTTATTATTGATAGACATTTTTCCATCATAAAATATTTTATTATTGATAGACATTTTTCCATCATAAAATTTTATGTTAAAATAACACTATTTTGCCTGTAGAATTAAGCTCTCAAACATTCATTTGAGCTTGGACTAGGCCTATTTTGTAAGAATCTTGTCTGATCTTCTGGGAGCCTGAAAGGTACACAGTAGATGTATCAGGGATTAGATATGGGAAGTGTGATTAAGTTTTCTGGCTAAAGCTTTTGTACGTCACTCAGAAGCATTCACATTTGTCCCTGGACAAATAATATATTTGTTATGAGCTGAACCTCTCGCTGGCAACACAATTGGTCACTGCCCAGCCTGTATTGGTGCCTGGGATTGCCCTGACCCAGATGCAGGACCTTGCACATGGTCTTGTTGAACTTCATGAGATTGTCTTGGGCTCAGCTATCCAGCGTGTGAAGGTCCCTCTGGATGGCATCCCTTCCCTCCAGCGTGTCTGCTGCACCACACAGCTTGGTGTCATCAGCAAACTTGCTGAGGGTGCACTCAATGCCCCTGTCCATGTCACTGACGAACATGTTAAACAAGACTGGTCCCAGTTCTGATTCCCTCAGAGGCTCCACTTGTTGCTGGCCTCTACCTGGACATGGACCCATAGACAGCCACTCTTAGAACTGTTTGTTTCAAACTTGCTGTTTGAAGACACCTTTGAGATCATCAAGTCTAACTGCTCTGCTAGAGCTCACAACCCTACCACTGCTGATAAGCTACTACTACTAAACTACATCCACACCTCTTTTAAATACTTGTGGGATGGTGAGTCCACCACCTCTCTGGGCAACCTGTTCCAATGGCTGATAACACTTTCTGTGAAGAAATTTTTCCTGATATCCAACCTGAACCTCCCTTGGCACAGCTTGATTGCATTTCCTCTTGTCCTTTCACTTGTTGCATGTGAGAAGAGACTGACTTCCACCTCACTCTAGCCTCCTTTGAGGTAGTTGTAGAGGGCGATGAGGTCTCCCCTTAGCTTCCTCTTCTGAAGACTAATTATAGTTCTGAAGACTCTTAAAACAGTTCAGTGAAATAAGTAATTCTACAACCTTTTCTGAATGAAACAGAAATGACACTATCACTTTTTTCTTTGAAGGTTTTACCATTTTTTTAGTTGAGTAAGGCAATATGTTAATGAGATTGGTTTTGAGATTTAAAATTGTCACTTTGGGGACAAATGTGCAATTTGTATAATTTTCTTTTGCTTGGGCCAGTTAACCTTCTGTGAAGTAATAATAAAACATGCATTAGCCTAATGGGGATAGATTTTAGATTTGTTTTACCCTCTGCTCTTTTTGAATAGCGGTAACCACTCTGTCAAAAAAAGTAGTGGTTTGTTAAACAGTACTATGGCCAGCTAAGCTTACAATCACAATTTTATTAGCAAACTCACCTTTGAAATTTTGATCTTCTCTTTATTTGTAAAAGAAAGTGAACTTTCTTTAAATGGAGATGGTAGTCAACATACGGGAAAATGCCTGTGACCCCAACCTTCTACATGGGCTGTACCTGTAGCTGCCCTACAAAAAGCAGGTGCTATTGCAGGGCCCACTAAGCACTTGCCTCCTACTGGTAACTGACTGAGAAACTACAACAGTCTGGTTCTGCTGTTTCCTGTATCCAGATGAGTCATAGCACTGCCTTCCCACCCTCCCTTCTGAATTCTGGTGTCAGTGGTCTTCAGTTTACTCCGTGAGGTATGCTACTGTGGTTTGGCAGGGGCACTCAAGAGCTGCTTCCCAGGAGTACAGATGTTGACATGAAGTGGAGGGAAAGGAAGAATTTACTTCTAAAAGTGTGAAGTCTTCCTACGCAGTGAATTTAGGAGTAAATAAATTATATACATACACAGCATATGTGTATCCCTATACACAGTGAGAGTACACGTGTGTTACAATGTTTAAAAGAATGAAAAGAGAGCATATAGGTTTTTGTCTTGATGGTTGATATTCTAAGATGATTTTTAATAAAATGGATTTTATTGTGCAAAGTTCTCTGGGGAATTCTGGACCTGATGTGTGCTACCCTGAGGAGTATTGCCAGGTGGTGCAGTTTTGCAAGGCTTTTCTTGGTCCATGTTTCTAGCAAACTTAGGTTTTGGGTTTGGTTTGCCTTACTTGATTTACTGGATGAGTATCTTGAATAGTTTCTGGGGAGGAAAGTTGTGAATAGCTGCAATACTTTTTTTCTTTGATCTTGGAGTGTTGTCTCTGGAGCCTCTCTATTTCAGGAGAGAAGTTTGTGTGTAAACAAGCACTTAGGGAGTAATAACCCCATGTGTCAGTCAGGTTGGGAGCTGGCTGGAAAGCCGCTCTGTGGAAAAAAACCTTGAGTGCTGGTGGACAACAGAATGACCATGAGCCAGTAATGTGCCCTCGCAACCAAGAAGGTCAATAGCATCCTGGGGTGCATCAAGTATGTGGACAGCAAGTCGAGGGGGAGGTTTTCCTCCCCCTCTACTCTGCCCTGGTGAGGTCTCATGTGGAGTCTTGGGCCTCTCCAGTTTGAGGAGGAGGGGGAACTGCTTGAGAGGGCACAGCAATGGGCTACAAAGATGATTAGGGGACTTACCAAGAAAGACTGAGGGACTTGGGGCATTTTAGCCTGGAGAAGAGAAGACTGAGGGGGGAATCTTCTCAATGCTTATGGATACTTAAAGAGTAGGTGGCAGGAGGATGGGGCCAGTCTTTCTTCAGTGGTGCCCAGCAACAGGACAAGAGGTAACAGGCACAAACCTGAACATAGGAAGTTCCATCTAAGCATGAAGAGGAACTTTCTAACTTTGAGGGTGGCAGAGCATTGGAACAGGCTGCTGAGAGATGTGGGGCAGTCTCCGTCTCTGGAGTCATTCAAACACCCCCTGTATGCCGTCCTGTGCAACCTGCTGTAGGTGAACCTGCTTTAGCAGAGGGGTTGGACCAGATGATCTCCAGAGGTCCCTTCCAAGCCCAATCATTCTATGATTCATTCTATAAGTGATTCTAAGACGTGTATGGCTGTCTTCTTCATTTGCAAACTGGCTTGTGGTACAGTTAGCACAGAACTATGGTAGCATCCAAAGGGGACATTTGTGTCAGAATACTACAGCTATTTGAAAGAATAAGCAGTTCATAACTGTTGTTCTTCCATGTGTGTTAAGTATGCTTATGCATAGAGAGAAGACATTAATACTCTGTAATTATGTTCCATCTTCTGTAAGACAGAATTTGGCTTTCTCTGGTGCTCAGCCACCAATACATCATCTTCTGCTCACTCCTTACTCCCTTGGTAAAGCTGATCCTGTGGTAGAAATGCATTTGTGTTATATTAACTCTTTATAGACCTGTTGATCACCAGTAGTAGTGCTTTGCTACAAAGCCAGGCAACTGTTTAGAAAAGTAGGTAAGATCACTTCCATTCTTTTTTTATTCAATCTTTCATTATGGTAAATAATAAATCTAGGTAATCTTTACTTAAAAATTTGGGGATATGTTAGTGAAGCTGTCCTGAACCAGTGGGAATTTTGGCTGAGTTGAGTGCAAGTGTTTGCCTCGTAAAAAGTTTAAGGTAAGTGAGACTGTAGAAGGAAGAAAGGGTATGTCATGTTAGCAGTGCATAGACTCTTGGAAAGAATGATTGAGGTCAATAAGCTGTGTGTGGACACGGAGCCTGTGGGGCTAGCTGGGTAATGCTTTTATGTTTGGGGCAAACTATGAGAAAGCACAGCTTGATCTCAGTGGCCCTGTCTCTGTTTCAAGATCATCTTCTGCAGGGAAGTGCTATTGTCCTCTCAAAGGAAATGACTGCATGCACTGTCCTACTGACCTCATTGTGGCTGCGGTTTTTGGGGAGAAAATGTTTTGCTGTTGGCTATTTTTAAATGGCTAGGTGCAACTCCTAATTAGATTTGTGAGGGACTGGAGCATACTCATTGTGTAGCCCTGAAGATGTATGGCCCATTAGTCAGCTCCACTGAAGGGCAGGTAAGTGAAAAATGCTCCTGATTCTTGACCTCAAATACTCATATGTTTGGGAAGAACAAATAATTTCAAAACAAAGATGAAGTATCGAGTGGCTTCTCTTAAGGATTTATCTTCTGTGGAGACTTGGTGCCTCTGATATGCAATTCCTGTTACTATGCAGTTCTTTTCCTCAACATAGGGCAAATCATAGCTTTGTAAAACAAACTTTCTTCTCATCTGTCAGTGAACTGACCTGCATATGTTTGCCTCACTTTATTGAATGTTTCTGTGCATATAAACATACACATATATGTATAAGTGTTAATACTGTAAGTAAAAGCAATTAACTCCTGAGGTTCATTTTAAATTAATCAAAATATATTTGCTTCTCCCTTTTCACAGATGGCCACTAAATTCCTAATTAATAGGGAATATGTCTGCAGCAGATCTTTCGGAGAGGCTGATGTTGCATAACATCATGTTTAAAACCACTGTCTGGGTCTGTGGAAAGACATGTACTTTTCAATTTTTAATACTTTGAGTTCAAAAAGCTATTTCAATTTTTAGTTTATTCCCTGTGGAGACATATGCCCTGAAATAACAGTTCTCTTATATTTTGTTCAGTGAAGCTGTCAGGTTGGGTTGTGTGTTTATTTTTCCTAAGCAATAGCAGAAACCTGAGGACCTCTGTTTGCAGTTTACATATCCAGGCTCTGTGTCAGCAATCTCCTTGCTATGCAAGTGGAGTAGGGATGACAAGTTCTAAAAATGCTTTGCATTTTCCACTTTTAATGTGCCATTATACTGATGGATGCTTGCCTATAGGGGTTTTGAACAACTGAGCAAAATCTATCATTTCTGAAGCCTTTTGTTAGTGTTTTTGGTTGAACTGAAATATCTCAAGCTTTTGGTGCCTGTTCATGTGAAATTCTCCTTCCTGGAACTACATGGCTTGACTCCTTCAGAGTCTGAAGTTCACTGAGGAAAAGGAACATGTTTAAATGCTAAGTGAAATCATTAATTTCCCTGTGAACACTATAATTAGACCAGATAGTGAGAGGGATCATGGAAAAAGCAAAAGTAGGAGTTAAAAGGTCAGACTTGAGGACACACGTGCTTACATACTGTGATAGATTTTTAGCCACTGAGTTCATTAATCAAAACAAACCAGAGACCAAACCCACTCATCGTCATTGACCTTGTACAACACAAGCATCCTACAGTCCTACAGCACTTCAGCTGATGTCTCTGATTAAGGTCAACGTGGATTCCAGGAGTGTGGAGTAGTTGTCTCAGCTTTGTTCATCATTGTCTATGAATAGCTTTTTTTTATTTACTAGACATAAAAATAGGTGTGAGGATAGCATTGAGTAAGTTTGAAAACATAATTAGGTAATTTTATTTACAGCACTCCTGATGAAAAGAACAGAAATCTAGTAGTAATGTGAACACCCCTCTGAACTATGAGAAGATCTTGGTGGCTGATACCATGACACATGGGTCAGTGTTGCTCCTTCACAGCCTCACAGAGGATTATTATTTTTGGTGACTCCCAGCAGTGTAGGAAGTGTTTGTGAACAAAGATAGCCAGGAACTGGTGACAGACTGTTATTATCAAAATACCTGAACAAGCTACAGACACATCATGCTTGATGATGTTCCTGAGGCATGGTATTACCTCTCATAATGAAGTTCATCAGTTGTTAGAGCAAACAAATGTGGGTTTGCCATGTGTGTACTTACCAAGCATGTATCTAATAGTAAAACAAACGTATACCCCTACTACTGCTTTTGGGGGGTGATGAGCAGGGATATGTTGAATCTGTTTTGCTGGAAGTTGTGGCCTGAAACTGGAAGCCAGCCATGTCCCAAGCTTGGATGCTGTCTCCATTAGAATGAACCATTAGAAATGTTGTGCATATGTTTATGAGCTAAACCAAGTTTCGGCAAAGAGGTGGGGCCAGCAGAAAATTCAGAGTTTCTTTTAAGATTAGAAGGAGGATTTGGATGTTAAGGCAGAATTTGGTCTGATTATATGTATATCTTCTTTTCTTGTTAATAGTAAAGAATAAGAGTATAAAAACAAACTGAACAAAAAAATTCCTAAAAAAACCCCCAAAACCCCACCTACCAAAACCCCAAAGTCAATGTGATAAAAAGAAAGACCAAAAAAAAAAAAAAAAGGACAACATTGGTTTAGACTTTTTGGCTATATAAAAAATCCTTCAGACAATTGAATCCTAAGGGATACAGTTTTTAGTGAAGTGCATCAATATCTCTCATCAGTAAAATGTGGGACTCTGCCAGGTCATGGTGACATTTTCAGACCCACTGATGAGCCAGTGTCTGGCCCATATACAGAGTGACATGGTTGATATTCAGTACAGACAGACCATGCTGGAGAGCTGCATCAGTGCTGACAGACTTCACAACACGGTTGGCTCCGAACCTTGAAACACAGCTCTTAAAAGTTGCCTCCTCTTTGGGTAAGGGTGTCCAAGGCCTGACAGATTTTTTTAAGGCTTGTTTCTTCTACAACATAAAAAGCTGTTGTCAAAGCCAGAAAAAGGGCAGGCTTTAGGCTATGTAAATAGTGAACTCCTCCAAAAATCATAGTCTCCGGACTAAGGTGGACTGTAAGGCTTTTCAGGGTCACAACACTAGTGCTAATGCTGTAATAAATTTTTCTGAGCTAATGACCATGGCTGTATGAGGAGTGGCCCGTTCATACAGGGTTAATCATCTCCTCACCATGACATGCTTCAAAGCCGCGTTTATAGAAAAAAAGAAAAAATGGGGTTTGTGATTATATTAGTATGGTAGTACTTTGTTTCATGGTCTGGTTTGGGGAAACTAACTCTGTGTGAGATGTTAGAAATTTCTTACTATGCAAAAGTGAGTAAGCAATATTATTTTTACTTAATTGTTGTTTTTACTTAATGTTATTTAAGGTGTGTCTGACGTAGATTAAATTATACAGGGGTAATGTACTGTTGGTTGGGGGGAGAGGAAGAAGATAAATATTCCAAGCGTATTTATGTGGTATAGCTCTGATGTGGCATCTTGGCTGAAAAACTTAAAAGATTTTGAGCTGTACTTCAATGTAATGGATCCAGGGAATGGCCCCATCTCAGAACTTAATTGCTAGAATAGTCCCAGAAGTTTTGTTCCAAATCACTGCCAGTGATTTGCCATGCAAATCCAATCAGAACAATTTTTTAAGTGATTTTTTTTTTTGTGGTAGCTTTTAATTCTCAAACTTCTTACAATCTCTTGATTCCTGCAGAGCTTAACCTTGCTCTCCAAGACGCTGGATAACTTGAAAGGACTGTAAATGCAAATGCAGAAAAAGTGGCTCTGTTTGACAGAAGAGAAGATGAAAGCTATGAAGTGTTATGGTTTGGTTTTATTCAGCATGTAAGGGAGAGCTCACATTATAGTATTTTGTGTGTTTTGTTCCCTGTGAGAAATACTGTAAAAGACAATGTGTTTTCATATGCAGGACAGCAAACCTGGGAATTCCAGTTTTAATTTTATTCTTAAAAGACTGGGGCATACAAGTGTAGTTTGGAAGAACATAGTTCATCTTGTTGGAATTTTATCCTGGATTCCCATCTGCGAAATTGCCTAAATACCTGTAGCACACAGAAAACATGACAGATCTTTCTATTTGCAGTCTTGGAAGGCCTTTTCTTAAGCAGCAACTGTGTTGTTGGAGAGTAGAAATCCTGGACAATAAATTGGTTTTATATGAGAATAATCTGTGTTTCAAAATCTGTTTCTGTCTAAGAAAAATTCAGTTAGATAGGAATGAGAAAAAATAGCAAAATAGGACATCCACTCATATGCCACTTACCATCCAGCATGTGGTATATGGCAGATGATCTAAAACATCTCCTAAGCACTTTTCACTTCTGCATGAGTTTCACAAATGATGTAGTTATTTTAATATATAGTTGCTACTGGACTCAAAGATGCCTGCTGTAGATTACAAAATGTTGGAGTAGAAACAGCTTGTGTAGATGTAATGTATAAGTGGCTATGGATCCTGATACGTCCCAAGCTCCTCTGATGAGCCATTTCATGACATCTTGAGAATTAATAAGGATTAGTTTCACTTGCCAGATTAGTCAGTTTTAATGTATTTAACTGCTTTTATATTTTAAAGAAATTTGTCAGTTTATGAAAATTATTAAGTAGTGTTTTAGAGGATGTAGATGCTACCGTGGGTCTTACGTAGTTTATTTCTTGGAGATGAGAGCTCTGAAATAG
Source organism: Indicator indicator (assembly GCF_027791375.1). NCBI lineage: Eukaryota > Metazoa > Chordata > Aves > Piciformes > Indicatoridae > Indicator > Indicator indicator. The sequence goes on along the minus strand of NC_072011.1, from coordinate 51,362,587 downwards.
TCTAGATTTGAATTTGAGTTACTACCTGAAGATATATCCTATTATAAGCATCATCTTGATGGAAGAAATTTTCATCTCCTGAGAAAATACGGAATATATGTGAAAATGTCATTATCTTCTATCCACCGTACAGCAATTCTTGATGCAACTGGTGTGAAAACTGTGGAAGGAGACAAATAAATTATTACTAGGTCTGCTTGCCTGGAAGAAAAGTAGAAATTTATTCTACTTTAAGTTTTTGATAGCCAGTAGGATTGAAAGTCCTAAATGCCTTGTGGTAAAATATTAAATAGTTGATGTATTAAGGTTTGACTGTTCTTACTCACCTCAACATGAATTGGGAATAGTTTTTGGTTTTGTTTTTTTTTTTTTTTTCCTCCTTTGAAATCAAACCAGTAACTGTACCAGGAGTTGTGGAAGTAAACTCTTCTGGTCAGATAACAGGCAAACCTTGCTTTCCCTGTCACCGTCTCAAAAGTGAAAAATGATAAGTGCAGGGGACTGGGATGATGCAGGGTCATGGTTCAGTAGTTCTTCAGTGGTAATGGAAAGATCCTGAGGGATTTTCACTACAAAATAAGAGGTATCTGGAGATTGGTAATATCTTCCAAGTGTCCAGAGGCCAAATAGAAGGAGACAAAATTAGACTTAAAGAATTAATTTCTCCCTGAAATTGAACTTGAAAGAGGTATTTTTTTTTTTTGTGAGTTATTTTCCGGTAAAATTAAGCGTGGAAAATGATGCCAGGATTTTTGGATCATCCTGGTCCATAAAGAACTTAAAACAGTTTTAGAGGCTTTAAGAAGTTCATTAAGGGAATTCTGAAAACCGTAAACTTACTTATTACAGTCATATCACTTATTGAGAGTTTGTACTTCTTTTAGTTCTGTAAAATACGAAGTAGCACACTGGCTTCAGTTTTGAATCAACCTGCTCTTAATATTCCTTTTTCAAAATCTTTCACCCCTTTCATTTTCAGAGGGCAAATGAGTGGCACTGTACCTCGTAATGGTCCTATTGTGCCTACTATGGCACTTTGCGTATGTGATCCTGGACAAAGTGCATCCTTTTGCATCAAACATACAGTTTTGACGACGCAGGGGTGGGCAAGGTCTTGGGAGGGGACACAGCCAGGCCAGCTGACCCAAACTGGCCAAAGGGGTATTCCACACCATATGATGTCAGCTCAGATATAAGAACTAAGTGAAAAAAGGAAGTAGGGGAATGTTCCTCTGTGGCATCTGTCCTTCAGAGCAGCCATTATGCGTAGAGCCCTCCTGCCTGAGACCAACCACCCTCCGCTGATGGGAAGTAGAGAATAACATCTCTCTTTGCTTTTGCTCCTGTGCATGGCCTTTCATTTGTGCTTATTATTATTAAATTGCTTCTACCATATTATTTTTGTTATATTTTCCTCTCTCCCCTGTCCGTTCAAGAAGGGGAGTGATAGAGTGGCTTTGGTGGGCATTTGGGTCTCAGCCAGGGCCAAACCACCACATCTGCTAAAATGCCAATATGTGTTATTATGGATACCCACTACAATGGCACCTGTATGGGTCTATCCACTGGTCATGGCCGTAAGTTCTCAACTAGTTCTTGAACCATCCCCAGGCAGAGCTCCCTGTATCCAGCAGCACTCTCAAATAAAGGGCAAGTCCTGTTCCTCACTATCCCAGCCTGCCCTTCCTGAAGAGCCTGTCCATTGCAGGGCTTTAGTTATGTGAACCATCCCACCATGTCTCTGTGATCCCAATGAGGTCATCTCACTATAACTCTACATAGTTCTTGTAGCTCTTCTTCTTTGTTTCCCATGATGCCTGTGTTGGTGTAGGGGTTTCTGAGAGGCATCAGTGCATGCTGACTCCCCAGAGCAGGCTGGGAGTGGCACTGCAATATGCTGTCTGATTATCAGGGCTGCTTTCTGGAAAAACAGGAGAAGCGGAGAGGCAGGTGGGTCAGGATTTTTTTTTTCCTCACTGGTGTAAGAGAAGACAGTACACTCCTTGCAAAAGCTGCCACAGGCAAATCAATGAAAGCTTCTCCACATGTTATTTCAGACTATGGCAACAGCAGTACCTATGAGGCAGAGCCAAGCATCTTCTGGGATATGACTTGAAGCTGCCAAGGGGGTGGATGCTTCTGTTTTCCAGTGATGGCATCAGAAGATTGTCCTTTCAGGGCAGTACAGCTGACCATCTGCTTTTTGGGCTCCTGCTGGTCTGTTAGTAAATGTCCTGACAGGTGTGAGATGGAAGCATGTAGCTACTGAGTTTCTCTTGCTGCTTTTTCTTTCATACTAGGGCATGTGTGGGTGGACAAAAGAGGGAATGGGTGTTGAGAGAGAAATAGAACCTGCCATTGAACCTAAGTTTTCTTTATTTTCAAACTCTTACACTTATTTTTTGACTGCTTCCCAAAATAAACAAAATCTTCCATGGTCCATGTTTAAGATGCTAGTTTCCTTGCACTAGTTACAGACTTGTAGGCCAACAGATAAGCAATTTTTCTACTCTTTGGTGATTGTGGCTGAAGGAGCATAGCTTGAAGCAAAGTCTTGGAAAGGGAATTTGAGATACTTTATATGAAGGCCGTGAGGTAAATATGGCCAGTGAACTGTACTGATTTTATCAGGTCTGATTATTGTGCTGTACAAAGTGTATGAGATTCTGGTTGTGATTATGCCAATATAAAAGGTATCTCCCTTCATGTGGGTGTGGTTCAGATCCAGAATGGAGTTCTCTTTTATTCATACACAGAATTCAGTAATACAGAAGACTGGAGAGAAAACTGCTGTTTTATGGGACCATTGTGTTATATCATCGGGCAACCAGGCAGAAGAAAATGTTCTGAGTCATTACCAGTTTGGGGTGAAAGGGAAAATATGCTGAAGCAGGTAACTATAGTAGAAAGATATGAATGGTTCAGTACATGGAGTACTGGTACAATTGCAAGGGTCCATGGTGCAGTGAAATAGGCAGTTCAGTACTTCATTGGCTAGTGAAATACTGGGGCAAATAAGACATTCAGAAAAGCAAGGGAGATAAGAGAGTGTGGTAATTTAGGCCTGAAGGCAGCCACACTTCTCAAGCTGTTCACTTTCAGTTGTGAAAGACTGCTATGAAGCTTGCATTTTCTTGATGCACTGGGAGAGTAGCTGTGGTAGAAGAAGCTAACTTTCTAGCCTTGCACACTCTACACAAAAACACACGTAAATCAGGTTTGATGACATAAATACTATCCTTATAGTAGTAGTTATGTGTTTTTCCTTTCTACAGCTGTTCTGTAAGCCACATCATGGCTGTGTCCTCTCTTCAGCAGAGATTTAAATACAACATAGAAGAGGAGGGCAGTAGGGAAGGAATTTGGGAAAGCATTTGGCAGCTGCACGTGAATGAGAAATTGTTTCCTGTAAGCTTTTGATGTTGGGTGTTGCCAGATATCCCATACAATATGCAAATATGGCATACTGACCTTGTAGGACTTAAGGCCAGACTCTCTAGGCCCAGTCTTTAATGTAACACTGGAGATGGCCAAAGAGTTTTATTAACTTGGGGTAAAATGGGCAGTGAAAGTAGCAGCTTCCCAGAAGGCAGCAGTATGGATGGAGAAAAAAACCCAAGCTGCTATGTTTGTGTGTGTATGTGGGCTGCTAGCATTGCTGTCCTCCTGTAACTGCTGTCTCTGATCCTACGCTGCTGGAGAGTACTGCTTTATACTTTTAAGAAGAAAGTATTGGGGTTTGTACCGTTTTATACGCTGTGATGCATAACTGGATGATGCACAGTAATGTTTGCCTGAGGCTGCAGAGTCAATGATAGCATTAATTTTTCTGGTCCTGTCAGGAAGGAGCTGCAAGTTGCAGATATGCAGTCTCTCTAGTGAGAGAGGTGACTGCACCTTTCCAGTATCAGCTGATAAGCTCAGTGCTGATATCTATGCAACAACAAAACTGTATTGTGCTTCTGTATTCCTTGTGTGATCTCTTTGTGTTCCTGTATTGTATCATTGTGTGGTGAATACATTGGAGTATGCTGTAATTCAGACTGTGGACTTGAAAAATTACAATCAAACAAGTAAACAGAGCAAAACAACTATGATCATCAATTCAAAACAGCTTGATTGGACCAGTGTCTTTACATTAGAAAGGGAAAGAAAACTCAACCACAAAACAAAGACCTTTTTTACTGATGGCTCTGTGCTTTTCACAAGCTGATGATGTGTTTTATATTATTGCTTGTGTTCTGAGTCCTTCCTACCATTTCTGATTTTACTGCTATTATCTGTCTGCTGCCATCATGATAGTATTAGAATAAAAATGTGGCAATATGTATAATTAGGGCTGTCTACACATTTTCTTTCTATTTTCCATCTGACTCATGTTCCTAAATTTGTAAACGTTTCCATTTCCGAGTTGAAATAATTAAGGTCAGCCATTTCTGAGAGAGCAAGGGTATTGCTTGTCCATTTAACAGAGAAAGATGTTGATCTTCAAAGCAGATATGTAAGAACAGCAGGGCTGAAAATTGAAATTTGGCTGCAAGAAAATGCTCTTAAAGGAGAATTCTTAGGGAAAAAAAGAACCTTCTTTCAAGAAAGATACCAACAATGCAAGGATCTTTCGTAGTGACCTATTGGAAAATGCT